>NC_056529.1:12373267-12499297 GCF_019175285.1 Sceloporus undulatus | reverse complement strand
TGTAACAAAGGGCAAACAACGTCAACTCCCTTCATGTCTAAGTCTTGACACTAACATGTTAATTGTTTTTGTGCAATGAGCAATGATTACTTATTACTTTAAAATGTTGCTCTCTTTATGGGTCACTGGAGGGTTGACCATTTTTAACCTTTGTTTTTATTTGAAGGCTTTTAAAAATAACAAAATCATAATTAAAATTAATGTGTTGATAAACTACAAGAAAATTTAATGTCAATGCATTGTTGTAAAGTAATGAGTCCTGACAAGGGGCCTGGCCAGGGTTACTGCTCTGTGCCCAAATCATTATTTCCTGGAGTATTTATAACACATTTATTTCTTTCTCCCATGATGTTTTCTGGTCAGAAGAGACAGCACATATGGTCCTAAGAAAACCCTCTGAAATTCATGGGGTTACCATAAGTCAACAGGCAACTTCAGGGCACACATACACTTTTACAGTTTGGACTGAAAGTCAGAGCAGAGTCATTGTTCCACTGATATTGAAATGATGATGATGATGATGATGATGATGATGATGATGATTTCTATCCTGTCCCTTCAATAAGATTGAGGCGGTTTACAACAATAAACCATACAACACAATGAAACAAATCCCATTATCACTCCATCCTTAAAACTAATCTACATAATTATAATACAACAAACATTAAAAATACAATTAAAATCATTTAAAATAATCAAACTGAAGCAAGACATCTTGGGGCAGTCATTGGACAATCCATATCAGTGGGACAGGGTTGATCAATCAGGGAAGGCCTGTTGGAAGAGATCCGTCTTGACGGACTTTTTAAAGCCATCAAGAGTAGTGATATGTTGGATCTCTTCCAGCAGGCCATTCCATGATTTAGGAGCGGCAGATGAAAAGGCCCTTTGGGTAACTGAAGCCAGCCTGGTCTTTGTTGGCTGTAATAAGTTTTCCCCCAGAGGACTTAAGTATGCGGGGTGGATTATAAGGAAGAAGGCGTTCCCACAAGTACACTGGACCCAAGCCATGAAGGGCTTTAAAGGTCATTATCAACACCTTGTACTGCGCTAATAGGCAGCCAGTGAAGAGATTTTAAAACCGGTGTTATATGGTCACCTCTAGATTTTCCGGCAACTAATCTGGCTGCCATATTTTGGACTAATTGATGTTTCCAAACTAGGCACAGGGTAGAGCGCATTACAGCAGGCAAACTGTGAGGTTACCAGCACATGTACCACTGTTTCTAGGTCCCCTGGCTCCAGGAAGGGTTGCAGCTGGCGTATCAGCCGAAGCTGATAACAAGGACTCCTGGCCGTTGCATCTATCTGAGCTGACAACTGAAGGGATGGGTCCAGGAATACTCCCAAGCTGCAAGCATAGTCCTTTAGGGGAAAAGTGACCCCATCCAGGACCGGTTGACATATCTCTATACTTGGATTAGGAGTCCCTATAACAAGTACCTCTGTCTTATCTGGATTCAGTTTTAGTTTGTTTTACTCATCCAGTTCATTACCTCTTTAAGACAGTCATTCAGAGGAGAAATTACCATCAACCAGTGCTTTGAAACACCACAAAAACCAGAGATTAGTGGTCAATTAATACCCATGCGTTTCTATACAAGAAAAATAAAATCTTTCCATCCCAGTACAGATCTGGGATAGGATTAGATTGCTGAGGGATTCTGAAAAATGCAGTGAAAATGTAAACAATTTTCAGTATTCATAACCTGATGCTTTACGTTTTGGGGAATTCTTTATTTCTTTATTCTGAGGTTGGAAAAATAGGGTTCCACCTTCTCCACTACAAGGATATTTCTGGTTAGAATTTCTGGAATTATGTTCTCTTCTTCTCTTAACATAGTCCTTGCTTAGTACCCTCAGGGAGATATTATTATTAATCTAAGTACAAACTTACACCTCCAAGGGAACATTTTTCTACTTTATTTATACCCCCTCAAACCCTCATATGTTATTGGGGCCAATATATCTGAAAGGCACCAGTGCTCTACCACAGAGCCTCCTGAGCTAGATAACCCAAGTACTTATCTATCAAAAAAGCAACAAACCATCTAAAAGAGTCCGCAATGACATGCCATAAATATTTGTAGAAGGCTCACATTGGTGACATCCATTTTCTACTTTCTTTCCATAGCAAAAATTATTACAAAATGTTGGTAGCTTTAATTGCAGGTGTAAATTCTTACTTATCTCATTCTTGTGAAGGAGAACAGGGGGGAAGGCCCATAATTCTTTTCTGCACTATGTGAGACTGTGAAAAGATTTTTTGCACTTTTTTGTGAAGTGCAAAATGGCTGCTTCTTTAACAGATCTGGAATGTTGAGTTTCTGCACTGGGAAGCATTCTATCGAATTCTGCCATGGTGGAACTATGATATGCTTTTCCTCTCTCTTTGTGAAGGACACAAGTTCTTCTTGCAAGACTATTTACTGGCTGGTGGAGAGAAAGGGGTGGCTAAGAAGCTTCTGGCTATGTGGCTATAGCCAAATGGACAACAATGGCATCATCATCCAAGACCTCTGGAGAACTTATAAGAATCCTTGGATGATGTCTTCATCATTGTGTCATCCTTTACTCTCCACCAGCCATTAAGGGTTGTGTTACATGAGGAGAGGCAGCATGAAAGTGATAGGCATCCAAAGGGTTTTAGCCATTGTGCAAGGGAAACAAAGAATTCCAGTCTCAGGAACGACATAAACTGGTGTAAGTTGTCAGTAATAGGATGCTAGCTGACATTTAAAAAGAGTAAGCATGAGACAGGTTATTTGCATTCTTTAAATCCAATATTCTTGGTCTTCTCTGCTTGCTATGTATGTTGGGGTGAGGATGCTTTGCTGAAAGGCTAGTTTTGTGAAAAGGCTTCTTGCAAAACAAATGTGGAGAAATTGATCCACCCCCCAGAATCACTTGTAATTTTGCTCTTGTTCAAAAAGCAAAATAAACTTTGCTGTGGTTGCCAATATCTTAACAGGATATCTTTCTGTATTGAGATATGAGCCTAAATTCTATAGTTTGCCCTATCTAGCACTGGACCATTAGGGCCCTGTGCACACTGGCAGTTTGGGCTGACTTGGGGGCAGAGTTGGGATGTAGCATCTACACGACGGACACTCCGGCTTTGTCCCCAGGCCAGTGTGATGCCACACGCCACACTGCATGGTGCACGGCATCATGGCACTCTTCCAGAGCTGCATCCACACAATGTAGCACTGAAGGAATGCCGTAAAGCCGTGGCACAGTGGCTATCACACCCTTTCTAGGACACAAAAAGGAGCCACATTTTGCTGCTCCCTTTCAAGCCCTGGAAAGGCCAAATCGAGGCCGTGGAGTGTGGTTGCTGCAGCCCCAATCTGGCTGTAAAAGGGGTGGCTGGAGGCCGCCCCTTTAGGGCTATGTGTACAGCCCCTAAATCAGTTGGATTTACCAAAAAGTTGACTTGCTATTCAGTCAGTGTGTTTACTTTAGGGAGCCTAACCAACAGTATAAGAATAATAGAATCACAGAGTTGAAAGAGACCACAAGGGACATACAGCCCAACCTCCTGTCAAGCAGGAACTCACAATCAAAGTACCCTCAAACAGATGGCCATCCAGCCTATGTTTTAAAACTTCCATAGAAGGAGACTCCACCACACACCATACTTTGAAGCAGTGTATTCCACTGTCAAAAAGCTCTTGTTGTTAGGTATTTCTTCCTAAAGTTTAGATGGATTTTTTTTTCCTGTGACCAGTCCTTCTCATTGTGGGTAAACATATTAATGAATATTCCTTACAGCCTTGGTTCCGACTTCGTTGTTCCATTTGAGATTGTGCTGTATTTTCAGTATGGCCCTCCGATGTCTTGTTTGTGATCAAAACTCTCCCTTTCATGTTACTTTAGTCTGGCCTTTAGGATTAGATTTTCCATGATGAGCAGGGGAATAGAAACCCTGGGAGAAAGATAGAAAGAGGAAAGGGGCAAGGGTTGTAGCAAAAGAGCTTCAAATAATTGAATTTATTTTTTCCATGTGCCTTTCATACCATGCCCAGTGTGTACAATAGTAAGATAAAAGGGAAAGAAAGCTCTGATTATATCTGCTGTGGATGAAAAGGGAATGGGGAAGGGGATTCAGATTGAGCTTTAGGACTGAAGAAAGAGAAAGTGTTAAACCCTCTTCTTTATGCCCAGTGACACCTTCAGGCAGTGGACAGGGCCCAATCCTTCTGTGAGTTTCCATTCCTGATGCCTACCTTAACTCCTTTTTAAAATATATGAACGAATGTCTCTCTTTTCACAGTACTTCACTAATAAGTGATGTCGGGCTGCCAACTAGAATTTGTTCCCATTGTCCCAGCAAATTAAGCAAATTTGGAGCATTATACATGGGGGAAAATATGGTTACTTTTGCAAAGACAAAGATGTCCATCTTTTGTTTATCCATGATCATATGGAGTGATGGCTTAGGGTAGGTGTAAATCCAAATAACCATATTTAGATTTACACCTAACCTAAGCCATCACTCCATATGAAACCATTTGGCATTAAAATGCCAGTGAGGAAATAGAGTGGCTGGAACCCATCTTTAAAGCCTTGGAGTCCCTGAGAAAAGGCTGTTTTTGTGTGTCACTGGAAAATTGGGTGTGTGTGTGTGTGCACAGAAAAATCCTTGTGATCACATTGAAATGTTAAAATACTGGAAGAAAATTGCATGGAAGTCTCCCTGAACTATCATTCTTTTCCAGAGGATAGCAATGGGGGGGGGGGGGGGGAAGCCGATGTGAGCATGAGCGGCATTATTTGTAAAGGGGCTCCAGAATACAACATTTTTTTTGGGGGGGGGGGCAGAATGGATCCCCTGCATAAAAGAAGGGCACACTGTACTATACAGCTGCAGACAAGTCTACAAGGGATTACCAAATGCAATGTTCAAACATGAATCAAGGAACACAAGAAACAGGACAGACTGGGTTAGCCAGAAAAAATCAGCAGTAGCAGAACATGCTATAAAACATCCTGGGCTATTTGAAAACACAGGGAAGCCGTTTAAATCCACAAACACCTAGACAACTTTGACAGAAAGAAGAAACCCTTAAAGTAAACAAAGTTTGGCAACCAGTCCTGAAAAACACCAAATTCAAGGCCAAGCAAGTGCAAATGAAAACCATCCAGAGTCAGGGGGGGTTCCCTTCAGACAATGGAGCACTAATTAAATGGACACCTTAAGGCCTTGCCAGCTAACAACATACCAACACACAGATTAACATGTAAATCACTTCCTCTTTACCAAGGATCACACAGTATATATACCCCACTCACTTCACTCACTTCACTTGAGTATCTATGGATTTGTTATTTGTGGGAGATCCTCAAAGTAAACCCCAGTGGATACCAAGGGCCATACAAAACAGCTCAAGAAGCAGAGTGTTCATTGCCACTTCAATGGTAATTCTAACATGCACAGAAGCAGTTCAGAATATACACAGTCGTTTTGAAGCATACAGGCTGGTTTGCATGAACATAGCACTGAAGTTATGAACAAAGTCCCTCTTCTGTCTTTGAAGAGGCGTCTGTGATGCCAGAACAAATTACAGAAGGCCAAAACTTAAACCCGGCACAAGGTGATCCAGTGTTCAAAATTCATCTCACAGAGCCTCTGATTTAGCAACTGTCCCCTTTCTCTTGGCATCCATCTCCCAATGCACAATATACTCTCATTTCATTGATCAGAAAATGCAGGTTTTGTAAGAACAGGGCTGGCTGTGTGCGTGTTTCTTTGCTGCCTTGCTGCTTCATCTCCTTACTTTGTTGGATTGGCATTTGACAGATGCCTCTGTGCCTGTGGAGGGATGGGAATGAGAAAAGAAGGTTTTCATTCTCAACAGATGCCACTCAACACTGGCAAGGAGAAAGGGGGGGGGGGAGAGTCCAGACAATAGTGAATGTGTCACAGAGGATCTTTCGCTTGTAACAAAATTTCTTTTTTAGATTCGTCCCTCCTCGCCAGTCCTATTGTAGATGAAACCTTTCACTCAGTAGGTTCATCAGTTTTGTTTAGGGTTGTTTATGCTTCTCCCAGAAAGCTGAGGACAATGAAGCAAAAGAGGAGGAAAGGCCAAAGGACAGTACCAAAGGGAAGATAAGATGAGACATGGATTTGGCAAAGGAAATTTTAAAAAAGAGAGAAAAAAAGAAGCACTTGGGCTTTCTTGGATTCTGTCACAGAACAGAGCAGAAGAGAGTGTAAAATGGAAGATGGTTTCTAGTACGAGCATCCCATGTCTGAAATCAACTTTCAAGCACTTTGGCACAACTTAGTGCCAAAGGTCAACAATTACAAATTTTATTCATTTATTTATGGTATTTCTATATTGCTTCCTAGTCCAAAAGGGCTCCCGAGGTGAAGAATAAATCAAAGCAATTAAAACAGTACAAAACATTTTAAAAAAGAATTATAATACTTTAAAAAAATCTACCAATAATCCTAAAATAGAATTTTAGGACAGTTCAAACATGGCTTCCTTTGCTAGGGAGATGTACAGTGCCGGCACAGAGAAAGCCCCCTTATGCGTACATACCAACCTAACTTCATAAGGTGATACATGCAACAGGGTCTTCTCTGAGAATGTCAAATTCAGGGCAGGCTTATATGGAGGTCTTTCAAGTATCCTGTCTCTTAAGCATTTAGGCCTTTGTCAGTAAAAACCAGCATCTTGAATTTAGCTCAGAAGCAAACTGGAGGCCAGTGCAGTACATGCAAGATTGGTGTTATGTGCCCTCTAAAATGCACACCTCACAGATGTCTGGGTGCTGCATTGCACACTATCTGCAATTTCCAAACACTTATCAAGGACAGCCCCCATGTACAGTGAGTTACAGTAGTTTGAATGGGAGATAACTAAGACATTAACAACTGTGGCCAGATCTGCCTTCCCTGGGAAAGGGCACAGCTTGCTTACCAGCTAAATCTGGGTACAGACAGACCATTGTAACTCAGGGTTTGGAAACATTTGCCTGAGTGCTAACACATTTTGGGAAAAGCCTTCAAGTAGTCTCTAGAAGTTCAAAAGTGCATTTTTTTTACTTTTGCAAATCTTACCTGGTTGTTTAATTTTGCATATGCAATTATTACCTTTGATTTTTTTTTAAAAAGTGCTGAAATATGCTGAACTGTTCTTTTTTTGTGATGTAGGAAACTATCCTAATTCTTCACATGTTATTTCTATCTCTGGTAGCAAAGTCAAAAAGGAAGTAATGACCAGGAAAATATCTCTTTTGTTAACTGAGACTCTATAGACCAGGGTTTGATTTCCCACTTGGCCATCAAAACCACTGAGAGACCTTTGGCAACTCACATGTTCTAAGCCTCTGGCAAAGGCAATGCCAAACCTCCTCTCAACAAATCTTGCCAAGAAAACCCTATGATAGCTTAGCTTTCATTCACCATAAGTTGGAAATCACTTGAAAGCACACAAAAACAAGAACAACACCTGTGTTTACCATATTATGTGTATTAACATTTTTCTTATGTGCAACATGTCTACTTCAACAAAAGCAATGTGTCAGCAAGAATCTGGGAATAATCTTGCTCTAATTTCACGATGGCTATAGCAATGTGTTTTGAGACCATAAATGGCCTTTGGATTCACAATGATAAAGATTGCTTTAAGGAAGTGCAGGGAGAAGAAAAAAATAAAGGAAACAGAAGGAAAATGATTGCCACAGAAATTATCACAGAAATGGAATACAAAAATATGAGAAGAATAGCGCAGCACCTAAAATGGCACCGGCTGTAAGAAAACGCACGGCGATGCTCAGACTTTCAAACAAGATGGCAAGGTTTTCATTAAGCGGTGAACGAATAAGGTCTACTAAGCTGTTAGCACAGTGGAGAAGAACCGGATCGATCTTAAATTAAATCTGATAGAGCCTGCACTTTAGCAGCTACAGTTAAATGCGGGTGTCTAATGTTTTGTTAGACCGAGTGTCAAAGATAAGGACCATTTGCAATGACAATAAAAAGGTAGACGTTTGCTTAATGGCAAAGCAGGCTCTTCCTCCTGCTTTGTCCTTGGACATAAATGCAACTTGTTTGGTACAATGAAGAGAATGGGATGGGAGAAAGTACAATAATGGACATTGTACAGACAATGATGTTATAATGAGTTAATAGGTGATAACCTGCAGGTTTGACATAGTGGTCAGGGGTTAATTATCTAGGGAAGAGATATCAGGTATCAGGTTTTCCATCAGCAGCTACTGCCTTAAATAACCTTCCTGTAAGCCCAGATTTTAGAAGACTCATCTGTGAAAAAAGACATGGCACTTTGCAATAAGGATTTGTGTGGCATGGGAAGGACACATGTATTCATTTTGGATTTTAATACACGCAGATCTCATTTTATACTTTCAAAACAATATGCAAAATTAAACTCAGGTATGGTTCAAAATCCAGAATTGTGTTCTCCAATCAGTGAAACTATGTATGAATCAACATTAAGAGAAAGGGCACAGAAAAAAAAAAGTGTATATTTATGAAAATGATTGGGAAAATTCAATGATATCAGGAGATTGCTTGCAAAATAAAAAATGTGTTAGCAGCTAAATGCGTATACAAACGACTTCCTCCCATATGTGCCTGCCAGAAATTGAGATCTTCAGAGGAGGCCTTGTCATTGGTCCCAACACCTCATGATGTTAGATTGGTGGGCACACATAAGAGGACTTTCTCTGTAGCAGTGCCTTGACTGCTATAAGATGGAAGTGAGGCTGGCTCCATCTTTTTAAAGCTTCCAGCAGACAGTCCCAACAATGCTGTTTTGCATGGCATTCTGAGTTTGAAATGACTGTTTTAACTGTTTCAAAACTGGATTCTAGGTACTTATGATCAGCATAATCCAGGGGCAGCTTAGACTATCCTGGTTCCACAGCTGACCTGCCCTGCCCTCATTACCTCAGCCTCTGTCCCCATGAGTGGCGACTGTCTACACGGGCATCCCACAGAGTTTCCCAGCCCACCTGCCACAGATCTTCTGTCTGTCTCCTTGTTATTTCTGCCAACCTCCAGTGTGTGTGTGTGTGTGTGTGTGTGTGTGTATGCATGCATGCATGCATACACAGCCCAGCATGAGGCACAGCAGAAGCCAGCATTTGAATCATGGTGGATATTTCTCTTCCACCATTCAGTGAAGGCACATCTCCTGTGAATAAAAACAAAACAAAAACAAAACAATAACAACAAGTTAGCATTACATTCTAGAAGAAACGAAGTTATCTATTCTTAAATTACAGCCAACAATGCAATCTTAACTCTGAACCAACATCTGAGGAAGTAGACTTTAGTCTATGAAAGCTCATGCTGCCAATTTCTTGCTTTCAATTAATTTCAAAGGTGCTACAAGATCTCTCTCCCAAACAAAAGATATGGGCTACATTGGCACTGTAGAAATAATCTAGGTTGACAGCATTTTAACTGCCATGACTCCATGCTACAGAATTCTGAGAACTGTAGTTTTAGCCTTCTCCATAAAAGGTGCCATAACAAATTACAGTTCCCAGAATTCCATAGCATTGAGTCATAGCAGTTAAAGTGGTGTCAACTTGGATTATTTCTGCAGTGTGGATGCAGCCATTATGGTTTCAGGAAGTTAGGATTAAGCACAAGCCTCTACTGCTCTCTGAAATTTCCTTCCAGTCCTTCATTAGTAAAAAATTACTTCCAAAGCATCTTATATGTCCTGTAAGACATTTCCCCCCCAAAGTGCTATTGCAACTGAGAGTTCATTTTTGCTTCAGGTTGGTGATGTCTACATATGGAAACCCCATGTGGGCGAAAGACCTAACAGATCAGTTTTCAGTAGCAGGACAGATATCTTAGATGCTCAAGGAGAAAATGGCCCTAAAGGAGATGAAAGAGGAGCTGGACCAAAGTTATTTGAAAGCCACAAATATGGAAATAGCAAAGACTGTGTAATTGGATCCAATGACACAATAAGAGGTCATGTTGTGAAGGCAAAATGCTTAGCAGAAGGATTTGAAAGAACAGGACTGAAAGGCACAAAGAAGGCTGTGGATGTGCCGAAGTATGCAACCCAAAGTCTGTGAGAATAATTAAAAGAAACAGAGATGAAGGCGGCTCTTAATTCATTGGTGAAAGGACTCCAGTTACTGGAGGTTTTTTAAAAAGTGCTCAGTGGCAGCTTAAGAAGATCAAGAGCATATGAGAAGGCTAAGGATTGTCGAAACAACAATGAAGAATTCTTGGCCTTGGTATCCTAGAGTGGGAAAGGAAATAGATTTAGACTGCCCACGACTTTGACCATTAGTGTATTTCAAAAAGCCTTTGAACCAGGTTATGAAAAGAGAGCAAAGAAGCTATTCACCCTGAATAGCTTCCCATCAAGTTGGATTTTTAATTATAAAAATTGTCCACAATGTCTTTTCATTGGGTCACACTTTTTTCAGATATGATTTTCTTTCAAGAGTTTGTTCTCGCCATTGACTACTAGATCTTTCTGTCATTTTTCTTCTTGAGCTTTCTTTATACTCTCTAATCTCTGGTTATTTTTTAATCAATAGAAAGATCTATATTTTTTATTATTTGAAATCCTCTATGTGCTATGGATATGCTATCTCGATGTATTTGGGAGAGACATGAAAAATGCCACAGTCAAATGCTTAAGCCGTATGCAGGCTTTACTTGGTTATAAGCAAGCTGTTTATAGGGTACATATAACTCCCTTTTTGAAATATTTACACTGGCTATTGGTCCATTTCCAGACAGAATTCAAAGTGCTGGTTATGACCTATAATGCCCTACATGCCATAGGCCCAGGATTTCTGAAAGGCTGTATATTCCTATATGAGCCTGCTTAAGTTTTAAGATCTTGGGGAAAGGCTTTAACAACCATCATAGATATGCCTAGTGTCAGGATTTTGAAGAGGGTCTTCTTGGTGGCTGCTCCTAGGCTATAAAACTCACTTCCAAGACAAGCTGGATTGGCCCTTTCTGCTCTCTTTTCACCAGCAGGCAAAGACCTTCCTATTTAAAGAGGCCTTCAGCTTTTAACTGGTCAGGTTAGTGCAACAGATATGCTGGTTCTTCGTGTTTCATTGATTTTAATGGGGTTTTATTTTAAATGATGCTTTAAAGTTTGTTTAATGCTTTTGAAATATTTGCATTACAGGTTGTTTTACTCATATTGTTTTAATGATAAATATAAGATGCTTTGGGTACCACATAGGAGAAAAGCAAGATCTAAATTAAAACGAGTAAATGAATACTTCAACAGCAGCAGCAGCAGCAACAGCAAACAAGCAAGCAAGCAAACAAACAAACAAAAACCCACCCAATAACAACTTGATGCTTCCCAAATTCTTCTTCCTCTAAGAAGAAATGCTGGGTGACAATTTGTTGGAGGGGCTTTGTGTATTCCTGCATGGGGCTGGACTTGATGAACCTTGTGGTCTCTTACAACTCAATGGAGATTACCGCACTAGGGTTTTGAAACCGTTCCCAGAAATGGCCTCCCTGGAACACATTGGGAACACATTTGGAACGCCTGGTGGCGACGGCGGCATTCCGCTGTGCGGTAAACTAGTGTTTTGGCCCTCATCACGTTCCAGGCTCGCGCCCGTGAGAACGCATTGGGGAACGCTTTTACCCTAGTGCGGTAATCTCCTATGATTCAATGATTCTATAATAATAGGATGCAGGTCATTGTTTTCTGTGCAGTGTTGCACTTGTACACAATAAAAATTTCAGACACACAAAACCCCACCTTCTGAAATGCAAAACAATTAGCCAACATTCTGCATTTGGAGGCAGTATGTAAAGTTCTGTTCAGGTGGAAGTACACCCCACCTTTCAATGTCTCTCTCTTACAACACACCATTCCACATTTGCCTCTCTTCATATTGGCCATTGAGCCATTTAATAAGGGAGCAGTGGTGGAACCTCTAGCTATGTGTCTAATGCCAGATACAGTGGTACCCCGGGATACGAAATACCCAGGTTACGAAATTTCCGGGATACGAAAAAATCCCATAGGAAATAATTGTTCCGGGTTACGAATGTTTTTTCGGGTTACGAAAAAATGTTTGGTGCTTTTTTCGGCTTTTTCGCACGAAATCGCGGCTTTTCCCCATTAGCGCCTATGGCATTTCGGCTTGTGAATGCTTTTCGGGTTACGAAAGCGGCGGCGGAACGAATTAATTTCGTAACCCGAGGCACCACTGTACATGACCTCAAGATCTTTCTCTAGGACTTTAGATGATCCTGGGAGGTCCCACAGAATGCCTTCACTGCTGTGGGTCCCACCATAGGCATACTATTGGATGCTTCCCAGCTGTTCCTCACTCTCCACTGGCCACTTATTGACTATATCAAGAAGGCTAGCATGTGGTTTAAGACATCTTGGTCATTGCACAAGAGAGGTAGCAAATTCCTCCTCCACAATGACATATTACATCATAACACAAGGTTACTAATGTAATAGTGCAGCTAACCAGATGACACTCATCTCATGAAAGATGTCCATTTTTTCAACACTTTCTCCACATTTTGGGACTAGCTATCAAATGTCATGTCAGGGTGGCTAAGCATGAAAATAGCTGGATTTTTAATGGTGTTGTTCACATTGCACAAGAGAGGTAGTGATTTCCTCACAATGACCATACTACTACTACTACTACTACTAATAATAATAATAGATATATACTAGCATAACACAGTATCAACACAATCATTTTGTGGCAGCCGACCATTTTCTCCATGTTTTCTCCCCACAGCGTGACATTTTTTCCTGGAAAATGATAAGAAAATTTGTCAGTATTCTTTCCATCCCTAAAAAGATTTTTTTTAAAACAAAAATTGTACAAAGAAATAGTGGGACATCAGTCACGAATGTCTCACATCACATGTCACTTGGTCTTCTGCAAGCCATTATTAGGATTCTCTTTGTATCATTTTCTTACTACAAGACCAAATAGGATAACCAGGACCCTCCTGGGCAATTGGTCGTCATCCTTTATGTCTGATCTAACACTAGCCTGCAGTGCCTTTAGTTCTATAATGGTTTTCACACAGCTACCTCTGAGCTCATTACTCTGGGCAAATTGCTTTATAGCCTATAATGTGGTGGGCTGGAACCTAGAGAGACTTGGACCCCAAACAGTGCTTAATACCAGACCATCAAATATTTATACCTTGATCCATGACTTTCAAAATGTTTAGGAATGTGAAAGCTTGCGCTCTCTACTCCATCTCTCTCCTCCTTTTGCTCTCTTACACACACACAAAAGAAAAGTCTTTTCTTCCCCCATTTAAGCGGTGATTTAATAGTGTTTTCATTACAGCGTATTTACTCTGTGATAATCAATTACCTCCTGTGAATTAAAATATAAATTAGGTTGTCTAAGGGGGAAAGGGAAGCTCTAAATCAATTGGTTCTAGCTGAGCATAAATACAGATTTTGCATTCACAGTTCCTTAATGCCAAAACCAAAATAGTGTGGTAGAACTTAAATAGTTCTTGCCTCCATTTCTGAACCAATCCGTCACTTTAATTCGATGCCCACCTCCCACCCCTTGCATTGACAGAACAAATGTAACCTTTTGTCAAAAGTTCTTTATGGCATGGCATTACACATGGGCAGATGCTCCTATGAGATCATGAAATATCTCAGCAGTGAGCATGGAATAAGGTGCATTCTTCACAAGCACACTCACAGACAGACTCAATGGTGGATTCCTTGTATCTCATGTTTCAAACCGGCTGTTATACAGCGGATTGGAAAATGCAGTAGCAGAGGGTATGTGCGCACATACACACACATACACAATCATCATTATATAAAGATGTAATGACTCAAGGAAATGGACCAATAGTATAAAATTGAAAAAGAGATGAAGAAAAGGCAATTTACTCACAGGAACTGATTGCATATTAAGATACTTTAGACCAGAGGTGGGCAAAGTGCAACCCAGGAGCTGCATATAAACCACTCCCCAGATATTTTTGTGCCTTTCAGACTATCTTTTTTCTGAATGATCTTTTTTCTGGTCTAAAAAAGGAAAAAGAAAAAAAGGTGAGCTGCCTATTCTTGCAATGGGGAGGGTGAGGATTTTGCTTCAGTCTTTTTCAGAACTATTTCCCAAAATCGCCACTTCTTTTTCATGTTTGAGGTGTAAGTTATTTGAGATTTGACAAACACAGAATATGACAGATTCGTCCACTGAAGTCCTGCCTTGAGTACTTTAACAAATGTATGTCTGGTTTTGAATCATATGCAAATTATATATATATATATATATATATATATATTCAATGGCTGTTGAGATAACCTGACAAGAAGAATCCTGGACTGATGAGAATCTTTGCAGTTTGGGACTTGCTCTCTGCAAAAATTTGCACATGTTTGTTTTGTGCATAAAACTTCATCTTCTGCACAAGAAAAAACATTTTCTACATGGAAAATAATATTTCTACACCTAAATATATTTTATGGGCAGAAGAAGCTGTGTACTGTGCAGAAAATGCTGTAATTTGGGGAGTTACATGGCATCATGGAAAACAGTATTTTCTGCCCAGGAAATGCCTTTTTCTGTGCAGAAAATAATATTTCTGCTGAGAAAATGCTGTTTTCTATCCAAAAATAACAAGTCCCAAACTTCAGTTTTCCAATATGTTTTTACGGTGGGAAGAAAATTGCTCACATTTGCTTTTTAATACTTTTGAAAATGAAATTCGTGAAGAATTACATCCTACATTTTCATGGATCCTTGCACATTTTGCATGACTGTGCATAGGGTCAGTGGTATTTCAAAGCATCTTACTTCACCCATACATTCATTGCATTGAACATTATATTTATACAGTGCCAGAAGCTTCAACCCTTGGTGGAAAAAGTGTCCATGCACCCCAATAAAACAATGTCTAAATGGGAAAGCTATGAGTGAACACTGATAGTCAAGTATCTTGTGCAACACTCCTACATAAACAGTGATCAAAAGTAAATGTAGGACAAATTGTCCTCCAGATGCTATAAATCAAAACTATAGCCTTAGCCTAATGTAATACTACCCAAGGCAAATATAACAAAGGCAAAAATCTATAACTGTAGCAATGATAAAGTATTGAGTGTCACGGACCTTTGCTCTAAGGCCTGAGCACACGATCTATTATTTAAATGTACAGTAAGCACTAAAAGTAATCGATACTTCGCAAGTCTCAAATTTTAATGGTGTTTGATCATAACCAAAAGCTCAAGAATGACAGGTTGTGATGAATACTGCTGTTATCCTTACCCCTCTGCCCCCATTGCCTCAGATTTCCATGTGGGTATTTATGACATTCTGGGTCATGAACTGCAATGGGACCAGAATGTTGCCACTTTGCAAATACGATGTAAAGAAGTGCAGAATCTACTTCTTTGCTGACAGAAGGCAGCACAGTCAAAAGGGCAAACAATTGACCTGTACTTTGACTGCATATTTGGCAATGCGGAGTAACATATGGGTTGGAATTCACAATTGGAAACAGACTGCACATAATATACTGTTATGGCTACCAACTGGCCCATCCCTTTTCTTTAGCAGATTGCTTGCTAATCGTTCATAATTGCCTTCTCAATGGCAGCTAGTGGATATGAGATGACTGGGAATCCCTGTGTATATTTAAATGAGATATAAGAAACTTGGATAATGGGAAATTCCTCCGGCTTAAAGGAGGGGATAGTGTTTGTGAGTTGTGTGTGTTTAGAGTTGTAAATGTTGACTTGGTCCATCCTAATGTGGTAAAAAGACCAATAAATAAATAAATATAAAAACTCATGTGCTCAAAACAGTGGCTGGCATCCTGTGAGACAGTTATGAAGTTGGAAAATAGATTCACAACCTCATTATGATTGTGGCATCATTGCCATGACTGTAAAAATATCTGTATATGGGACTGAATGCTAATTGCACTACAAAACATGTGTGTGGTTGTAGACCTCCCTTTCACACCTGTGTTGTTGTTGTTATTGTTGTTTTAAATGAGTTCCAAAAATCCCCAAAGGCCAAAAGAAACAGTGATTTAATGGGAATAGAGGTCTAACCTCTATTCCATCCCAAGAAAATACATAGTTTTAGTATATATAAATGCAATCTCAAACTGGCTCCATTCAGACAGCTTATGTATTGCTTCTCCTCTAGAAATAGATCGGTTTTAGTGCCTCGATGATTAATTCAACTGTTTATAGCATGGGTATGTTGGGGAATAAAAGAAGAAACGTGTGGGTAAATCCATTCTCAACACTGTGTTCTTTTTGTTTTGTATTGCATTGTTTCTGATTCATTGTAAACAAAACCTTGGTTCTTTTGGGTTTATCTACATTTTACCTTGTTGTAACAATTGTGTACAGTGCCTAGGTATGCACAGGGTACAACCATGAGCAACTATATCATGAGTCTTTGTAAAGGGGGAAAGCAAAATGAGAGTCTAGTCCCCCCAAAATAAGAATTTTGACTCCCACCATGAAATTTCCTTCAGTCACACATTCCTAGCATTGCAGTAATTAAAATATAATTTGAGATTTAGGGAATGCAATTTAGGCATCCAAAGGAAGAACCAATATGGTCTAGTGGTTTGAGTGTTGGACTAGGACTCTGGGAGACCAGAGTCCTCCCACTCAGCCATGGGAACCCATTGGCTGACCTTGGGGAGATCACACTCTCTCAGCCTCAGAGCAAACTCCCATTGAACAAATCTTTCCAAGAAAACCCCATGATGAGTTAACCTTAGGGTTACCATACATCATAAAGGCGCACAACAACAAAAATCTAAAGAAAAGGGTCAGGCAAAGCTGCCAAGGGAATATGAAGCCAGCAAACAGCAGAGTTCTATGTGTGAATTATTTTGAGTGTCTCATTTATTTATTTATCAATTTATTTTTGGAACATTGCAAAGTCTCACTCTTTGCAATGTTGGGAATTTGTGGATTCAAGGAAATGCCATTTGTTGGGAGATGTTTTGTAGGAGGGGGGGGCAAGGTTCTCATTTTGCCACCCCATAGCTACTCCCCTGAACCATGTTCCTTGTTCAATGCATATCCATGCACAATGATTCTCTGTGCAGAGCACCACTTCTGCAACCTGATACAGACTATATCCCTTCTGATTCAAAGAAAAAAGTCCGACTACTTTGTAGGAAAATGCACATGCACTCCAAGATTCTTGTCTTGGAATTCTGAAACTGGCAGGACTAATTCTCATCACTCTTTCACTTTGACATGTTTGTGTATCTCTATGTGTGAGGTTTTCTTATACACATATCCACAGGTGTGTGTGTGTGTGTGTGTGTTGTGTGCCTTCACATCATTTCTGATTTATGGTGACCCTAAGCTGAGCCAATCATGAAGTTTCTTTGACAAGATTTGTTTAGAGGAGGTTTGTCATTGCTTTCCCCTGAGGCTGAGATTTTATGGCCATAGTGGAAATCAAACCTGGTCTCCAGAGTCATTGTCCAACACTCAGACCACTACACAACACTAGCTCTTATATCTACATAGAATCATAATATCATAGAGTTGGAAGAGACCTCAAGGGTCATCCAGTCCAATTTCCTGTCAAGCAGGAATACACAAACAAAGCAGTCCTGACAGATGGCCATCCAGCCTCTGTTTAAAAACCTCCAAAGGGACACTCCAAAGAATCATGTTCCACTATTGAACAGCATTTACTGTCAGGATAGTCTTCCTAATGTTTAGGTGGAATCTCTTTTCCTGTAGTTTCAATCCATTGTTCTGGATTCTAGTCTCTGGAACTGCAGAAAACAAGTTTGCTCCATCCTTAACATGACATCCCTTCAAATATTTAAATGGGGCTATCATATCATCTCTTAACCTTCTCTTCTCCAGGCTAACCATACCCAGCTCCCTAAGCCATAGGGCACAGTGGTTTCTAGAACTTTCACCATTTGGATACCCTCCTCTGGACAAGCTCCAGCTTGTCAACATCCTTCTTGAACATCCCAAAACTGGACATAATATTCCAGGTGAGGCCTGACCAAAGCAGAATCTATGTTGGAGCATATTAAAAATGAGATTGTAGGGATAGTGTCGGAGTCTTATCCATCACTCTAGGTGTATGAGTTCCTTCTTGCCATACAGCACTACAGTGTGACAGTGAGAACAGTCATGGCCTCTGAAGTGGTGCTTAGAATGATAGGAAATTATTGGAAGGCTCTACATTTTTTACAAGTGTTTAAATCTTTCAGTACCTACTTCAAATCTGCCTGACTGAGGCTTTTTCAAAGTTGTGATTCACTTCAATAATTTTTTAAATCACTATATACATTATAGGCTGAGGATTCTATGGCTTTCTAACCAAATTGCTTGTAAAATATGAAAATATAAATCACATTTAATATGGTGAAGGTAGGCACAGAAAGGGCACGAAATACAGGTCATCATTGTGCCAAGTAACATGAGAGCTTGACTGGACTGGTTTCATCAGAGATAGAAAGGGAAATATTCATTAAAAACATATTAATGTTCTCTACTTCATCAAGCCTTATGATTGTAAAACAGATTAGCCAAAGGTCTCTTTGTGTCCCCAGCAACTGGGATTGTGTGGCACAGTATCTGGTTGAGCCATACCACAGAAAATTCTTCCTAATGTTTAAGTGGAATTTCCTTTCCTGTAGTTTGAACCCATTGCTCTGTGTCCTACTCTCTGGAGCAGCTGAAAAAAAGCTTCCTCCATCCTCAATATGACACTCTTTCAAATCTTGAAACATAGCTACCATGTCACCTCTTAACTTTCTTTTCTCTAGCCTAGACATACCTGCTCTGTAAACCACACTTCATAAGCCATAGTTTCCATGGTTTTTACAATTCTGGCTGCTCTCCTCTTGACACACTTCAGCTTCTCAATATCCTCTTCAGTTGTGGTGCCCAGAACTGGACATAGTATTTCAGGTGAGTTTTGACCAAAGCAGACTAGAGTGCTTCCCTTGATAGCAATAGCAAAAGCAGCTTCATTTATATAATGCTCCATATGACCTAAGTGGTCTCCAAGTGGTTTACAACTGTAAGCTAATTGCCCCCAACAATCTGGGTACTCATTTTAGTGATCTCAGAAGGATGCAAGCCTGAGTCAAGCTTGAGCCTTGACTGGTATTGAACTCACCACCTTATGAGTTGTTAGTGAGTGGCTGTATTATAGGCATTTAACCACGGCACCACTAGGGCTCTTGATCTAGACACTATACTCCTATTGATGCAGCCTAGGATCATATTGGCTTTTAAAGTTGTCATGTCACACTATTGACTCATGTTCAGTTTGTGGTCTACTACAAGATCCTCTTCACATGTACCATTGCCAAGCCAGGTATCACCCATCATATACGTGAGCCTTTCATTTTGTTAGTTTTGGCACAGACAAAATAACAGATGACAAATTACCCTAACTGATCCCCCCATCATTGCCATCAGGTTTGTCTGAAAATAATCTCATTTATTAAGAAAGGAAAAATACAGAAGGGTTATAATACCAAATAAGAAACCATATCAGTAAATTATAACACCAAAGAAAAATAATGTTGCAATTTATCTGGAAAATTATTATTCCAAAACAGAGGATGGATCAAAATTTAATCATACTTGTAATACATCCATTGAAATCAATTGAACTGAAGCTAGTCATGACTAACATTGATTCTGCTGGTTATAATGCATTTCTTATAACTATATCCAAGTGTCAATTCAACTAATAATAAACAAAATCAGAATATATTTTACAAAAGCATACACTGATCCCCTCCAACAGCAAACAGATGTGTTTATTAAAACATCATCTCAGTTCAATAATGCAACTGCATTGTTTTCAGGTACAACCTGAATCCAGGAGGATATCATAAAACTGGAATAGATTTGATAAGATAATTGAAACAAAACATTTGTATGAATAAAGCCTCAGAAGTTTTGGCTTCTTCCTCCTTTGATTTCACTTGGAATGAGAGTGATAAACAGAATCAAGCACAGTTATAAAATTCCAGGATCAAGACAGGATGGTGTTGAAGGAAAGACTGGCAGTTTTGTCTAAATTAAAGCTACACAGTGCCATCGTATTGAGTCTGTGGATCAATAAGGTCTCTCCTTTGCCCCACGAAGCATGGTTGGATCATCAAGTTTCTCTATAGGCAATATGACATGTTGGATAGGCTGTATCCCTCAAAGGTAAAATGTTTTGCCACAGGTTGTTTCAACTTTTTAGTCGTGATTGTTGACATATGGTTTCTGATCTTGTGTGAAGATCAGTGGTGATTATTTTGGTATAGTGCATGTTGTGTCTAGGGTGCTGGCATTAAATCACATATATGACACTGGTGGAAAGTCATATCTGCCCTAGATTGTTTTTTGTATGCATGTGCCTGTCGACTTCTGTTGACCCCATGAATTTCATAGGGTTTTCTTAGGCAAGGAATTTTCAGAGATGGTTTTGCCCCTTCTTTTCTCTGAAATCTAGCCTATGGGGTCAGATGGGATCTGGTGCTTTTGAAATATTTAGGTTGCCAGATTGCATTGGTGGAATGTAAAGATGCAAATCTTCCCAGCTCTCCCAACTTACTTTAGATCACAGACATTCATTGGGAGATGGGGCAGCCAGATGATGGCTGGCTGTATTTCAATAGCCAGCTCCAAGAAGGCAACATTATTCTCCTGTACTACCAGGAGACCCTGAGAGGTGCAGGACAATGCCTTTCTTTTCCTGTGGTCTGGAAGCAGGTAAGTAGTTTGCAAGTGTTGTGGGGAGGCAATATCTGATGACTGGATGCTTCCTTCCCCAATAACCATTAAAAGACATAGGCAGTTATGATGTAATGTTATATCTGCATATGTCCCCAACCTCTTGTTGTGTGTTTTCAAATCATTTCTGAGTTATGGTGACTGTGGGGTCTCTATTATAGAGTTTTCTGGAGACGAGAGTATGTGACTCTCCCAAGGTCACCCGGTGGGTTTCCATGGCCAAGTGGGGAATCGAACCCTGATCTTTAGAGATCTTGTCCAAAACACTACCCCATGCTGGCTGTCAAACAGGATTCTGGCTTCATATAAGCATTAGACAACTAATGCTTATATTAGACTAGAGTGGTGACCAAATAGGAAGGGCATTATTTCCCCAAATCCTCTCCCTCCCGTATCATAATACAGTATCATTTGGAGAGATCTCTGGGAGGTAAAAATGGTGGCCATTATAAAGAACGTGGATGCTTTCTGGTTGTAAGGCCAATGACCCCTTTTGGCTTCCACCTTTGCATTAATTCCAATATACAATTTTGGACATTTTGGTGCAGTTTTGGAGTTTATCGCATTACAAAAAACCCCAGCTTACCTCTGCCGTGTTCAAGTCTATTATTGTATGCAGTCAGGTATTATCACATGCAAAATGCCACCAAGACTGCTGCCTGACTGCAACCAACCTAAAACCTGCCTACAAGCCACACTCAGATGGCTGATTTGCAAAGTTGGAAAGCTCCTGACTTTGCAAATCAGCCATCTGAACACGGCTTGTAGACAGGTTTTAGGTGGGTTGCAGTCAGGCAGCAGTGTTGATGGCATTTTGCATGTGATAATACCTGACTGCATACAATAATAGACTTGAACATGGCAGAGGTAAGTTGGGTTTTTTTTTATAATGCGATAAACTCCTTTATCTTCACATTCCCCAAATAACTTCCCATATACCTTAAAATGAATTTCCTCCTGGGCTGTTATTACAGCCATCAAGATTAAGGCCATTAGACCTTGTTTTGCATGGGGAAACTGCTCCAGCAGCTGATTTCTTGTAATATGTTTCTCTAGCTTTTCTCAGGTTCAGAATGTTTTGCCAAATTTTCATGCTTTTGCTGATGATGAACAATAAAATAAAACAAAAAACATGCCTGCTTGGGCTTTTAATATCTGAAACTCTTTATTACCCTCCCACCCTCCTTTTTTTCTCTTTTAGATTAGGAAAGCTCTCTGAATCTGAAAACTATAAACACTGGGAATATATCCATCTATCTTGGGGACACCTTTAATTAAGTCCAAATCCTGAAGAGCTTAGTTGTCGCTCAAGCAAAACTTTTGATTGAAAGCGAGGGAATTTTGCCAGGGAATGCAGAGCTAAGGCAGTCAGGATGTGGTCCGATAATTAAAAAATGGCTCCAAGGTGAAATGTTTGGGACAAAACTTTCTCAACCTTGAAGAAGTTTTAGAGACAAACTAACAGAATAAAAACTTTTGGTGTTCTTTGAGGTATTTTTCACCACTCACTTTGAACATGACATTATATGGAGTGTTTGCATTATGGTTTTCCATGGTGGCAGATGTGGATTCAATATAATGAATGGAGTCATTCTGATCTTGCGTCAATTACAGGCATTTTTTAGCTTAAGTAAATGTTAGCCCAATTCTAGCTGTCTGTGTTTATATAGTAGACCCTTTGGATCAGAGTAGAACAATTGTCTATGCATAATTTAAAAACAAACAAAAACAAATACCTTCATTTATATAACACTTTATACTGAACTAACAGTGTCTAAGTGGTTTACAACTGTAAGCTAATTGCCCCCAACAATCTGGGTACTCATTTTAGCAACCTTGGGAAGATGCAAGCCTGAGTCAAGCTTGAGCCCTTTTGCTGGTATTGAACTCGCAACCTTGTGGTTTTGAGTGAGTGGCTGCATTACATGCATTTAACCACTGCGCCACCAGGGCTCCTTCCCAATGTTACTCAAAAATAGGAAATACAATACAAAACTACTATCCTTGAAAAGAGCCAGGGTGGTGTAGTGGTTTGAGCATCAGTCTATGATTGGAGACCAAGGTTCAATTCTCCACTCAGCTGGGAAACCCACTAGGTAACCTTGGGTGAGTCACACTCTCTCAGCCCTAGAAATACCCATGGTAGGGATACCTTATGGTCACCATACATCAGGAATGACTTGAAGGAACACAACAAAAAACCGTCCTTGACAGTATGACTAATGGCCTTGTTAAATCAGAGCACAACATTATTTTTAGTTTCTGACTTATGGTGACCCTAAGGGCACCCTTTCCGTGGCTCAAAAAGGAACAGCTTTTTGTGGCTCCTTTTTGTGCCATGGAAAGGCCAGATCAGGGCTGCGGCATGCAGTTGCTGTGGCCCCAATCTGGCAAGGAAAGGGGTGGAGTCCTGTCACCCCTTAAGGGCTGTCCATACAGCCCCAAAGTCTATTCCCTTTCTTGTCTCATATTCTGCTATTGATAACATAAGAGCAAGGGTGGGAAACTCTTTCAACCTGGGGATCAAAGTGAATGTTTGAAAAGTTCCTGAGTATTGTATATCAATGATGTGTGGAACAAAAACAATTGTGTGGAACGCCCCCCCCCCCCCCAAAAAAAAGCCAGCATATCTGATGTTACAGCTCTTACTACCAATATTTACCCCTCCAGGGAGGCATTTCAATCTTTTAGAATGCAAAAACCTCATTTTAAAAAATACAGTGGTATCATAAGGAAGGGGCCTGGCCATTAGAGGAACCTCAGAGGGACAGACTGGAACTCCAGGAGGGCCATATTCAGCCCCAGGATGTAAGGTTTCCAAATTCTGCATCAATGTAGTGCAACACTGGAAGATTGTGACCAAAAATGGGAAGAGAGTTCAGAATACTGGGAGCATGGATTGGGATGCTGGGAGGAGGATAGAGTGTTGAGAAGCTGGGTGGAAGTTTGAATCTTGGAGCATTGCAGTGGACTGTTGAGAGAGAGATATGGAATTGCAGAAAAGTGGAACAGAATGTTGGAAAGTAACTTTTCTGAATGTGTGTGGACAGCAGAAGAGGTCGAGCAGTCAGTCATAATTACCTTCAGGTGCAAAACACAAAGTATTCCTTATGCTTACCATTTTGCTTTCCACAGAACCAAAGTAAATGGAAGTAATTTGTCACTGAAAGACCTGGTGTGTTGCAGGTTCGCTGGGTGACAATTTGACACTTGCATATTGTACAAGATATAATGAGCTGAAACAAGGGTGGTAATTCCAACAGCGTCATAAACAATTTTGCTCATTTGGCAGAATGTTTATAAATTGGCCTAGCTGTCTATACAAGTCATAAAAAGAACAGAAAGTGGCAACAATTGATTCTGATATTGCATTTCCTTCTTTTTTTTTTTTAAAAAAAAAGGTTTTAAATATGCATTCATAAATACAGAGTATTTGCAAGTCAACTCTTTTACCGCCACCAGATGAATATCTGAAGTGTGTCTCTTTGACAGAGAGAGAATGAAAGAAAGTGAGATGTTTTCGACATCACTGAGAAATAAAAGCCACATGTGTCAATTTTGGTGTTGCAGTCACTATGAATATTTATTGATTGAGCTACTCAAGCTTAGTATTGACAAGCCAATCAATGAACATATCAAAGTCTGCTTGTTTGTATTCATCCAATCTTTGGAAGGCAGAGACAGGAAAAGAGGGGGCCACCTGGGTGTTATTCATGTCTTCATAACATAATTATTGTGAGGTGGGAAGCAAATTATAAACTCTGCTCTTCAGTTTGCCAAAGTGAAAATTGGCTTTCCAAATACGAGGAAGCAGAGAAGGAAGCGTAGATAATCACATGAGTGTCTGTTTCTGAACTAATAGAGGAGAAGGGTGAAAAAAGATAAGCCTTTCTAACTTACTATACCAAGAGGCAGTATAGACCAGCACTTTGTGCTGGTCTGACAGCATACTAGGGCTGTGGTAGGGCTGAGTGTTTACATGCTCCAAGCCCTTGTTCCACTGTCTATGTGCCATTATGGTGCAGGCCCGTCCACATGGGGCATGCTATGATGATGCATGGGTGGTGCCATGCCCAAGCAATGCTCCATGGAAGGGGTATCACCATGGCACACGAGCGTGCGTTTCAGGACACAAAAAGAACGTGCCAGGAAGCGGGTTCTTTTTGGTCCTTCTGGAGGCTACAGCCTTCATCCGTGGCTCAAAGGGGTAGTGTTGAGCCACCAGTCTGTCGAGCCCCAAGGATTTCTCTCTCTCTCTTTTAAATATTTATAATACTTATACAGGCAGTAAAAATAACTAGACAATTTTAAACCATCCAAAATGATCTAAGACAATTTTAAATAGTATATAGAATGTTTTCTAAAACACTAGGGGTGGCATCTTGTAAATTATATACAGTTGGTCCTTCTTATACATAGATTTTTTTATACATGGATTCAAGCATCCATGGTTGGAAAATGTTCAAAAAAAGGTGTAAATTTCAAATATCAAACCTTGATTTTCAATTTTTTTTATAAGGGACACCATTTTGCTATGTCATTATATTTAATGTGACGAGCATACACGGATTTTGTTATACACGGGGGATCTTGGAACCAAACCCCAGCAGATAACAAGGCTCCACTTGTTATCTGCATCTCCAGTCTATTCGGCTAAATTTGGTGCTTTCCATAGTGGTAGAATTCAAAGATATGTTAGTCTGTAGAATCAGTACGCAGAGAAATCTTGAAGCACCTTTGAGTGCTGCCAATTTGTTTCTTTCAGTTAGTCTTTAACTTTGGGAGGGAGGATGTTTCCTAATTTTAAAACAGCAAACACAGTGGCTCTGTTTCTTGGGGCTGTTAATCCACACTGAGATTTACAGGAGCTACTTTCAGTTTGATAGAAGCTATCCAAGGTGCTGAAACTGTTTTGAAAATAGGATTCAGCAGGCAGGATAGTTCCTGTAAACCATTTCTGTAAACCATTCCTGTAAAAAATAAAAAGTTCATATCTCATTGTTCACTCCAATGTGGAATCCAAGGCAGTTTACAGCATAGGTCCAAAGCGAAATACAACTAAAACAATATAGTATAGACATGTTTTAAAAGACAATACTATTAAAATTAATTTTAAAATTGATGTAAAGTATTTTAAATATAAAGACCAAAGACCAACAAACTCAATTTTTGTCATCTGGTGAAAACAGGGCAGAAGAATTGCCAAGCAAACCTCCTTTGGAGGCAGCCACTGAGAAGGACCTCCCTTGTGTCTTGACCAAACATTCCTGTGATGATGGTATACTAAGAGAAAGCCTTCTGAAGATCTTAAAAATTCAGCCAGTCTCATTTAGGGAGATAAGGTTATTCAGTATGCAGACCCAAGCCATTTGGATTGTATTCTCCATTTTCCTGAAATTTCTAGTGCCTTATATTACAGGGCCCATTATATAAATGGAAAGACTAACTTCAACTCCTTTCATTTTTCATTACAGTTTTCCTTTAAATTGAAAGGGAGGATTTTGTAGGTTTGGGTGGAAGAAAAATTCAGACTCAGTACTTGCAGTCTGAAGTGGTGCAGTTTAGGGGAAAACAGCCATACTATTATGGTTCTGCTGAGTGTATAGATTGGCTCTGTATTGAATCTGGCTGAGTGAGCACAGAATGTACTACTCTGATGGAAAGACTTTATCATTGGCTTCCCAGAAATCTTTAAAGCCCTCTCTTCCACTACCACAAGAATAATACAATAAACTATTCCTGTGTTCAGACTCTGTGTCCCATTGCTTATGCAGCTAAAATCCCACCACTTACAAATGAGAGAGAGGTATCAGAAGATTTAGGGGAACCTAAAATGTTCAAATGTTCAAACATGTTGAGGTGAGCCAATCATAATGGTCAAGGCCTAAGAGCAGTTCTAAAACCAGAAGCCTGTGTATGAGATCCCCACTGCAGTATCCACTTCTTGCTGCATCCTAAAAGTCCAGAAGCAACTCCAAAGCCATGCTCTGGTCCCAAGGACTGGAGCGTGGCTTTGGCATGGCTTCTGGACTCTTAGGACGTATGCATCATTTAAACAGCATACCTCCAAAGTGACCCTAAGCATTTTGGCTTGTCTACATAGCCCATAGCTATGTAGACCTAGCTTCCTGGCAGATGTGCATCTGTCGATGCAGGATCTAAGCCTATGTTGGCTGACAACTGGAATAATGGCTGACTGTTGGTGTGTGAGAGAGGGGATAGTTTGATAATCATTAGAAAGGTGAGTTTGATTGACTGAAATGGATAAAATACAGAAGACTTAGTACTCTACATTACAACACTACTAGAAAGAGGAAGAGGAAGAAGAGGAAGGGGAGGAAGAGTAAGAGTAAGAGAAGGAAGGCAAGAAAGAGAAGAAAGACAAGGAAGAGGAGGCGGAAATATAATGATGATAAATGCCAACAAGAATGCTGGACAAAACCAGTGGCGTTTGCACATGCTTCAGAAATGATAAAAAGGAAAGAAATGAAGTGAATAGAAAATCATCTCAGCAAGGGATTAGTGTAAGAAACAACAACAAAAAGCTCTTGCAATCTCAGTATTAAAATGGTGATGGGAGTTCAACTGCAGCCACAGAGGAATTTTCCTGTAACAGTGCAATCAAGGCAAGATGCCTGATTTACTTACTTCTATCCTTCTATTTCATTTTCAGCATCAGATCAAAACTGGGGTGGAGGGGGAGATAAAGTTAAGCATAAACAGGAAGTCATCCTGAAGCACGTCCATTGACTCTAAGTGTATTGACTGGCTTGCACTAAAAATACAAATCTTTAATAGATGTTCCATTTTCCTTACAGATTTTGCAATCCCACGATTGCTCCTGCCTTTATTGCCTCTAGAACTGACCTAGCCAACGGAGCTGTGCATGTTTAAAGAAACAAAACTGAGTTGAATTAAGTACATGTTTTTGCAGTGAGAAGATTGGCTGCAAGAGAGAATTAATACCATAGAAACTCCCTGAATACAACTTGTCTCTGTTTTGACCTCCAAGACCAAATCTTCTTGAAAAAATGTTGTTGCTTAAAGAGAGTTGCATGTAAAAAGCTCATATTTTCTTTCTGCCTGACCTCCCTTTGGCCTCCATGGCTCTCTGATCTGTTAACATTATATTTAATACTAGCTAAGGTATTTTATAAAGGTTTCAGCAAGGCTGCTTGTGGCTATCAAGTATGAAATAAGGAAAAAACACATTTGTCAAACAATAGAAAATACTGAGAAGCATTGATTTTTCCCATTCTCCTTAAAAAAAGTGAGCAATTTTAGTAGTGAGGGTAAAAAAGAGGATAGCAAAAACTATACTATGTGTTTCAAGTGCATCCTTATATTTTGAACAATGTGAAACACATTCCTTTAGTTAGTTAAACAGGAGTCAAATAATATCTTCACATATAGTATTCTGCAAAATAATATCATTGGCTTTCCTTGGTAAAGGCTCAGCCTCAGCTTCCCACGTGTAGAATTAAAATCTTGATGACCTGTATGATACTATAATTCTATGACCTCTTTTAGGACCTCATGGTTAAAACTGTGTCCACTATTTTGCTAGTAATATCAATTTCTAGGCTAGCTGTGTTAATCTGAGTAGTGGTGTTAGTCTGTTACGGAAAAAGAAAGAGTCTGATCTGTAGATACCCCACCTATTCACCCATTGAAACACTTGGGCTGCACCCACACTGCCAAAATAATCTGGTTTGGCACTACTTAAATGCCAGCTGAACCCAGGAGCAGTTCTACTCTCCAACCAATGACTGGCTGTAAGGGTCCATCCATACACAGTCTAGCTGTCCTTGTATAACTAGATCAGAAGGAGCAGTCTTCATTCCCCAGACCCCTAGTATAGCTATGCTTGGACATTATTTCAACGCTGCCAGTGGTCTAATAGGATCCTGGCTGAAATTTGCTTATCAGGGATGATGAGGGAGAGCAGCAGGGACAGTCCTCAGGGACAGTGCAGGGGACCTGAGATTACCACTGCAGGGAAAAGCCACTGCTAAGACTTGGAGGAGGCATGTGGTGGTGGTGGTGGACTATTTGCTGAGGGGTACAGAATCAGTGGTTTGTGGGCCTGACAAGATATCTTGGGAGGTGTGTTGTCTCTCTGGAGCAAAGATCCGTGATGTGACAGAGAGGTTGACAAGACTTCTCAAGCTTACTCACCGTTACCCCTTTCTTTTGGACCATGTGGGAAACAATGATACTGCAAGGCACAACCTTCAGAATATCATAAGGGAGTATAAGGCTCTGGATAGGAAGCTGAAAGAGCTGGATGCCTAGCTTCCAATCTCATCTCTTCTCTGAGTTGAAGGGCATGGTCTAGAAAGGGAGAGGAAAATAGCAGAAGTGAACAGCTTGCTCTGCAGATGGTGCCACTGAGAAAAACTTAGATTTTTGGATCATGGACTGTGGTTCCATGAAGGGGGACTTCTGGCAAGAGATAAAAAAAAGTCTGAAAACTAAGCCTTATGAGGAATTACTGGGTATGCTTAGCTTGGAGAAGAAAAGACTAAAGATGGTACAGTAGCCATCTTTAAATATGAAGATGGTGCAAGCTTGTTCTCTGCTGCCCCAGTGACAGGAACATGAAGTAATGGGTTGAAATTGCAAGAAAGTGATTCCATCTAAACATTAGGATGACCCCTTTTTTTTTACTGTAAGATATGTTTAACAGTGCAATAGAATGGCTCAGTGGATGGTGGAATTTAAACAGAGGTTGGATGGGCATTTTTCAGTAGTGGTTTAACTTTTTTGGTCCTTCTCAGCACTTAGATTCCATGATTCTATACTTTTCTAGTGAAAAAGATTCTTATGTTGTGCAGTTGGTCCTCTGTTTTTGTGGGGATCCGTTCCAGACCCCCCCCCCCAGTGCAAATGGAGGCTCGCGCATATTCAAGCCTCAGGATGTGCGTGCTGGGCAAGCACGCCATTGGAAACGGCGGAGGTTGCCCCTCTGTGGGTAATTGAGGGCGCAGATCCAGGATCCAAGAGTTAGGATGGGCGAAAGTAATTCTATCCAGCTCACAGCTTGGTAACTTTATGGTGTCAAAGTCACTTACCAAAATATCATGATCACACAATATATCAGTAAGGCATAATGACTGGAAAGAATATTTGGCAATCTTTGAATCACAGGGAACGAGATGGAGAATCCTAGACCGAAAAAAAGTTAAATTTGCATACAATCATAGAATTGGAAGAGACCACAATAGCCATCCAGCCCAACCCTGCCAACGTTTCTGCCAACTGCCTTGCCAAAGCAGAACAGAGTGGTCCTATTACTACTTCCCTTGATTCTATATTCTATATTTCTGATGGAGACCAAAATGGCATTGGCTTGAGTAAAATAACTTAATTTGCCAGTCATAATAATCACAGTGCCTTGCTGCCTTAAAGGAAGATATAACTACAACCAAGGTCCATAAAGTGTGAATGTTACTTGTCTTTCATAGCAAAATACAGCAGATCAAAGTTTACCGTTTTTGACAGCAGGAGCCTTTTTTCCTCTGCAAAATCTTCAGTTTCTCATAGCCATTAGCAATTACCAAGTAAGCTGCAGGAACATTGACGGCAGTCCCTCAAAGCGCTTCTGTGGGCAAGAAGCTTCACTTAATGTTTGGCATAGTGCATTAGGCACTCTCATGATTCATCTGGCTAACTTGATTTTAATCATCTTTGTCCTTAAAAGACTAGCAAGTGCTTTCTAATGCACTAGACTATGACTTACCATGACACCTATATTTATATAAATTAAATTTATTGGTAGCTTAAAAGCCAATGCAACAGACTTAAAACAATAAAGTGTTCAGCCAGCCCATTCTTTTAAGGTTTAATATAGCAATCTCCCTATCTGTTTCAACTGTAAATTTCAGAAGACAGGAGAAGAAGGGGGTGTCTGTGTCAAGGTGACACATCCTGAGAAGGACACAATGGTGGAAGACCAGTTTGCTTTGATGTAGTAGACCTGTCCAACAGAAGATGTTATTATGGAATTTGATGAGATTATGGGAAATTAGATACCACTTAGTTCAGTGACAGAGCACATATGTTCCAGGTAGAAAGTCCAAGGTTGGTATTTTGTATTTCCATCTCAAGGGATCAGGTAGCAGTAGACAGGGAAGTTTTCCACCTGAGATCCTGGAAAGTCAGAACCACACTACTAATATTCATTGATGTTCTGGCTAGGCTTCTGAACCGATTAAGCTTCTAAACCTGGAAGTAATTCATTGCAAGTAACATTAAATTAACCCTGTAGTAGGACATTCATACATCCTGTGCTTTATTTTAAAGAGTAAAAGCATGCAGAAAAAAAAGCTAATCTAAGTAAAAAATGGTGTTAGTTTCTAAAAATAAAAATGTAACGAGTCATGTTCACTTTTTACTCCTAATACATTGCTTTGGGGAATCTCTTTTGAGGAGCTGGGATCATTTTAGGATGGGGTTTTCTTGGCAAGTCCCTTCAGAGGGGGCTTACCCCTGCCATCCTCTGAGGTTCAATTCAAATATATAGCCATGTTAGTTTGTAGAATCAGTATGTTGAGAGACCTTGTAGCACCTTTGACATTAACTGAAAGAATGAAGTTGGCAGCATGAGCTTTCATAGACATCAGTCTACTTCCTCAGATAATTTTGGTCTCCATCACTCCATTTTACACACTCCTATCTAACAATTCCCAGAGGAATACCTGAAGGAATTACACAGGCTGCTCAGGGAATTTCCCATGGAGGCACAAAACCAAATCCTTAGTGACACACCCCAGAAGCCCCAATCAGGCACACCAAAAGCATCTGAAGAAGTAGACTGATGTCTGTGAAAGCTCATGCTGCCAACTTATTTCTTTCAGTTATCCTCTGAGGTTGAGAGACTTTGACCTGCTCGAGATCACCCAGTGGGTTTTCATGGCCTAGGAGAGATTCAAACCCTGTTGTCCAGAGTCATAGTTGAGCACTCAAGCCATACACCATGCTGTCCCTATACATATAACTATACTTTTTAATATATACGTATCCAGGTTGGTATTACGTTATTTATATTATTTTGATGGTATGCATTTGCACAGCCATGCATTTATCAAAACCCATGTGTTCATACAGTTAACTTCACATCTGATATGGTAATATAATTCATTTCTATGCCATGGAGTCAAGAAAAGATAAGAATGAGAATATTGGATTGTGCCGGAAGTTGACTAGTAACAGCTTTGATGGCTACAGAACTGGTTGTACAGTCAGATCTCTGTATCTACAGATTTTTTATCCACAAAGTGAACCATTCATGGCTTTAAAAATGTTTGCCATTTTATATAAGGGACACAACTTTACTATGCCACTATATATAATGGGACTTAAGCATTCATGGATTTTGGTATCCATGGGGAGGGAGGGGGGTCCTTGGAACCAAATCCCAATGGATACCAAGAGCCCACTGTATATTTTGCTCACCTGAAGTAACTGAAAGTTTTAAAATACCTTCAAGGAAAACTCTATTCACGAATCATTACAGCAGTCAATCCTTGGAGTTACACATGCATAGATAACTGTTAGAAAATACTGGCTATGTATATGAAAAAGGGAATTCTGATATAATAAAAGTAACTGACCCAAATCACCCCTGACCAGTACATATAAAGGCAATGTGTTACTACTAAGCTATCCATTTTTCTGGAAAGAAATAACTGGTTCTCCAACAATATCCAAATAGTGGCTACATACACTTTTGGTCTGGCATTTTATCAGAGTTATATGTAAAGTCTCGACAATTTACTTTAGGAAAATATTAGAATTCCACAGTTAACAAGTCCACTGGCAATACAGGTAATGTTTCAAAAGATGGAGCAATCATCATCATCATCATCATCATCATCATCATCATCATCCAGAAAGTCATAGTTTTGGTTCCCCTGTTTTTGGTAGTTGATCTCATTAATTCCTTTCAAATTTAACACAGGGAAATGTAAAACTGCCAGATTATCTCTCTTGCATTTCGAGAAGTAACCGCTTCAAGTCAAATCAGTTACAGCACTTCAGATTTAATTTTCTTGATCTTTAGCCACTAGACAATGAGAGACTGAAGAAGTCCTGGACAGAACACTAGTCTGCTATAGAATCTATTAAGAGACTGTCTCCGTGAGCAATATTTAGCGAAGAACGGATGAAGCAGCTGCGGTTCTATTCATTAAGAAGTGACTTTTTTTTCCTCTGGAGGAAGAATCCCACATCTTCACTTGCACAGAAATATTGTGATTCGCAATGTGCATGGATTCTTAGAGTTGTGGAGAAGATGAGAAAATTGAAAGAAATATGGGTCTCACTGGTGTCACCTATCCCTATTTTTCCACATCATCACCTGTCTATGTAGTTTATATCCTCATTTTGGGGCCTTTATAACTTTCATTCTGACTTAGCTGCTAGTACTTACCCAGGTCTTGTGAATTTGATCTTCAGTGACAGCATTTTCTCTTTAAGAGGAGTAAAATTGTAAAATTGTCCAAAGGGGCAAACATTCTCTAGGTTTTATTGTCCCCTTCCACTTTCATTCTTACCCATTCCTCCGACCCAGGCATCTGCCACTTTTCTCTGTCCATGAGGTGTTGATCTAGTTGTAACTTGGCTACAAATTCTGGTAACATCATCATAGTCATTGTGGGATTCCTGATTCACTGTAGTTACTCCTAAAAGGAGAGATGAACTGCAATCAATCAGGAATCCGATAGTGAATAAGTCTTGATTTTGTTGCATTTTTTTGAGTCTCACCATCATTTCCTTCCTGTCCATCTTCTGCATCAAGATGAAGGTCCATGTGCTTAGTTTCCATAGCATTGAATGTGTACATATTTTAGTATATACTTTTGCAGCATATGAGCATTTACATTATTATTTTTTCTTAATGTATACATTTGGTTAGGGATGTAGTAGGTTAAGATGTTGACTCTGACGATTCCAAGATTGGTAGGTCAAGACCCAAGCCCCACATGACGGAGTGAGCTCCCATCACTAGTAAAAGTAACTCCTGACTAAATTTTATTTTTATTTATATTTCAAAGATATATATTTTAAATTGTATTTGCCTACATATGTACCTACATTGCAGATGCTGCTGCTTTAATTGTTGTGCCTCCATCCCATGGAATCCTAGCCATGTTAGTTTGGAAAATCAGTATGCAAAGATATCTTGCAGCACCTTTGAGAATAACTGAAAGACAGAAGCTGGTAGCATTTCCTAAGCTCACGTCTATGAAAGCTCATGCTACCAACTTTTATATTTCATGGGATTTGTAGTTTAATAGAAGACTTAAATACTCTTCTTAAGGGTTCTAGTGTTGAGGTTCAGAGGAATCCACTAGTGTTCTCAAGTAGAGAATTCTAAGTGCCTCACCAAACCAGAAGCCCAAATATTCCCAATGATGGATCCTGTGGCAGGTAAAGTGGTATGAAGATGCTGTTATTATGAAATATCAGTTCAACTTAAATTTGAAAAAAGAAAAAGGAAAGGAAAAAGAAACAATTTGTGAGGACAATTTGTTGCTTGCAGTTTCTTCCCAAAGACAGAAAATCAAAAGATATGCTAACACTTCCACTAACAGTCTCAGAGACCACAAATTGGACAAATGCATTAAAAAACAAAACACTATTTAATACAAAATTTCTTTTCCACATCAGTACTAGAAGTCTCCACTGTCAAGATGGCAACACACTTGCAAACTAACTAGAGAGCGGGATGGATCAGGCTTTGCAACATGCCATGGATCATCTGGTTTAAATTGGCAGTTTGTGAAGGAGGATTCTCTTCTGGAAAAATGCTCATTAACTAGAGAGGAAAATCCACCCAAGAAGGCTTACTTATTAGTCCACCACATTTACCTCTCCTTTAAAAGAATCCCAGGGCATTTGGGTTCCTTAGATCATTTTAAATGGTCCAAATGTGATTTTGACAGTGGTAGGTGAGACCAGAGAGGAGAGGGGGGGATTTTATTCTACCTGAATATAGATGTTCCATTTTTTGGTCAAAGTTATAGGGTGTTTCTTTTTGGAGCAGTCTGAAGGTGAGAAGGAAATAAGAAACAACCTTTAAAATAAATCTATAGTGCTTCCAAAAGTAAACACTGAAATTTCCATTCTGCAATGGATGACAGACACAACAGGGGTAAGTGATAAGGTTTCAATTACAAGTTTAGCAGCTGGGGACTGTACTGAAAAGTAACTAACTGAAAGACATGAGTGATGTCTTCTTCAGACAGCTACACAGAGCAGATAATCTGAGGGAAAATACGGTGGATAATTGGTGATTTACAAAATAGGAAAAAGTCAGAACAGAAAAAGGTCCTATTTTTGGACTCCAACTTCTAGAATCTGCAGCCAGCATAATTACTAGTTATCCTGGGAGTTCTGGTACAGAAAAGGAACTTTTTCCAGCACTAATAGGGATAAAGTATCTTCAAGGCAATTCCTGAACTTTACAGCTATATCTGACTGAATGATGATGATGATCAGAATTAAGAAATCCCAAGAAGGAATGATCCAGGAATGAAAGAATGAGAGGAAGGTGCTTCTTGACTTACCATGGTGGAGCTTTCCAGTGTCTTCCTTGCGTAACCCTCTCCTTCTTATGATGCTCTGCATTTCCATGGCCTTGGGGAAAGGGTGGGAAGGGGCAACCAATAGGTTAATGACACACTGAAGAATTAATGCAATTTGACACCACTTTAGCTGTCATGGCACCATGTTATGAAATCCTAGAATTTGTAGTTTGTTGGAGCACTTGAGCTCTCTGACAGAGAGGGCATAATATCACAGAAAATGATAAATATCAGAATTCCATAGCATTGAGCCATGACAGTTAAAGTGGTGTCAAGCTGCATTAATTCTGCAGTGTAAATGCAACACTACTCAAAGATATCATTAAGGCCTGTCTCCAGCCTACATTAAAAAGCCCCTCCTTTGAACTGACACCACTGTATTTTTGGGGTTTGCCTACCATCCCACCATCAAATTATGCTTTTGTTGTTGTTGTGTGCCTGCAAGTCATTTCCTACTGGAGACCCTTAGGTGAAAACCTATCATGAGGTTTTGTCAACAAGATTTGTTCAGAGGAGGTTTGCTTTTGCCTTCCCTTGAAGGCGAGAGCATGTGACTGGCCCAAGTTCACCCAGTGGGTTTCATGGCTAAGCTGGGAATCAAACCCTGGTCTCCAGAGTCCTGTTCCAGCATTCAAAACACTACATCATTCTGGTTCTCACCCTCATATTGTGCATGGGTTTTTAATGTCTTCTTAAATTGTATTTGACACAGCCAAGGTTGTGTTGGCATGGTGCCTCAAACAGTTCAAGAAGTTAGAGCAGGTAGGATTGACAATAATTGGATTAGGGTTGAGGGCATAAGGAACCAGGCCCAGTTTACGGGGATGCAAATGGCTCTGTCCTGCTCTTAAATAACATGGGAAACATGGAATGGCATCCTATATGTGCCACGACAGTTAGGCTGACCAATGCGAGATCACAACCTTCACAGCTGAAACCAATAAGGTTTTGGCCTTTTTTTATTCCAACAATAAAGTAGTTGGTAGTTGGTATGGTGTTGTTAGGGGTCTCTTTCACTGCTTTGGGAAATGAGGGAGAACATGTCAAATAATCAACAAAGAGAATGTTCAAATAAGCATCACAGGGAATAACCAAACATACAGGAACACAACAGAGTTTGAAAAGCAAGACATGGCTGGAACACCCTTTACTCTTTCCTACCCAGAAGGATTAAATGACCAGCCTGGGTTGGGGGAGCCACTGAAGGACCATGCTACCTGCAAGATGAGTGATTCTTGTCTATTGATACAGCATTTCCTGACAGTTCTGTGATACTGCCTGTCTCTACCTGTGTAGTTTGCACTGTCATCTGAATGGCACCCATCTGAGTTAGGTTTATTGGTCACACTGAACCGTGACAAAGAGATGAAATGCAGGAACTGGCTGCTCAGGGTTTAAACATTTAGCAGTTTCCAAAGTGCAATTTATGTTGTGGCAAAGCTTAGGTGAGCAAGCGGCGCTAAGCTCCTGGATTAATAAAGACTGTGGAGCACGCACACCATGTTAATTTGCTTCACTTGAACTTTCATGAGGTTTTAAACATGCAGATGCAGTATGCTTTGGCGAAAGCTGTATAACTCACATATTTATCAGCCCTACATATTTAACTGCATTTCTTTAAAACAACACTATCATCTTCCCCCAGCCTGCCAAAATCATATTGTCCCTGAAAGCAGGATAAAAATTGTTCTCATTTGTTTGTGCGCAAGCAGCTGAATCAAAGTCCATTTGTGTATCTCTTCTAATAAAGGCTAGATATTCTATTCCATTACAGATAAGCACAGTGACAATCTACTTCATTTCATTACCAGAGCTGTAAACAGAGACAGACTTGGCAAAGCTGTTGTTTCATCAAACCTATAGAAGCTTTGTTAAAACAGGCAGCATTCTCTAAAGAGCTTCCTAACTAGTCCGGGGAAATCATGGAGATTTCTAGAAAATATGTTTCTTTCTCTAAACTGATACAATTAATTACAGTATAAACAGGAAGAGAAAAGTCACATTTATAATCCAGTGGACCGATAGAAACTCTCACATTCAAAGGAAACATTTCCCTGAATGTAATTCTTTTATGATTATGGTGGTTCAGGCTTGGTTCGCACATGCCTTTCCTTTGCTTGATGTACATTGAATTGATTCACAATTGCAACGTGAAATGAATACTTAGGCATCTGATGTCCAGTTAAAAAATAATCAGTTGATGTGAAAGACTCTCCCTGCTATATATCCTTCAATATTTCACAGGGGAAAATTGGGATGCATGTAGACAAGCAACATCAGAATGTGTTCAAGATAGCAAAAGTTATTAATGGTGAAGAATGCATGAGCTATGAGAGACTGCAATGGTTTACTTTTGCCTGATTTTTTGGGAATTTGAGTTCATACTTCATTTGCACTTTGAACTTACTCAAAGTGCCATGCATTGTGACCAGTTTAACCTTCCAATTTTCCCCGTGTGACAATGTCCTCAATCTGTACTTCTCAGATGTTTGGGTTGTTAAGTCAAGAATATTCCAGGCACAGAGATTTAAAGGTCAAAACCTGAGACCTAGGAACAACACCATCTGAAGTCATGGGGTGCGGGTCCTGGTAATACTATGAAACATCAACTAAAGCTGCAGATATTAATATGCCATTCAAATGAAGAGCATCAAGTCTAACAAATGAAGAAAAAATACGTATACATACACTTATGCTCTCACTCAGTTACTGGCAGTAAGATGTTGAAATAAAATGCTAAAATATGGAGGTATTTCTAGTCCTTCACTCGATGTGATTTTGAAATAGGATGCAGCATGTTAAAAGGGGCATCATTGATCTGAACATCTAAGGTTCTTAATAAATGGATCAGCAAAAACAAGATTATCTAATTACCTGGCATGAAATATTTTTCAGTGAAATGACGCCATGCTTATAGTTATGGCCATCACATGGATGGTTAATCAAAGGAAAAGAGGAATAAAAACGGGTACCCTTCCTTGCTGTTGTCAGGTCAACATACTGGGAAAAAGGAGACCCCCCCAGGGCAACTTGAGAACTCTTGGAGGCCACCTTGCCCAGTCCCCTAACTATTTCACTATGGAGGTAGCTTTGCTCCTGGTTTTTAGGTACCAAGTCAAAGAGACCTTCTTCTAGAGGGCTTTTGAACTGTCCTGACCATCTTCCTCTCATATTTCCTGATTTAATTAATTGCAACTAATGTTTCTGTCAATTAGTATGTATTTGTTTTATAACATAAGTTTCAATGTGATTGTATAGGACATATAATTTTGTATTGCTCTAAATCATATTAATTAGTTTCAGTTAAAAACTAATTCTGTCAACTAAATCAACCATTGAATGGTGTGTGAACTGTTGAATGGTGAGTAAACATATAGGTAAAACTCATTGACTGAATGGTTCTCTTGGAGTCAACACTAACAACATAGCCATTACTTCAAATATCACTTCTTTACTTCCCTGGAGACAAGACTTCTTCCACCCTTTCCAAAAAGCTTGGTTAGGTGAATGGTCGCCATTGCAGCAGCTATCACCAACTTTTCTCTATGTCTCAAGCTATTACTCTACCAAGTACATAAGTGGTCCCTAGGTGACAAAGATGCTGGTCCTGTGCTGTCATGGACTAGAGTTAGATAAGGTGGTGAGATTTTACATCTCCAGATTTGTCGTGTAATAAGGAATACCCAGTGTGTAGCCAATCCCATCTTCTCCTCGATCATAGAAAGCACAGGTATTCAAAGAAGACTTTGAGAAAAGTTGTGCGATAAAAGGCTTCATAAAATTCAGCTGTTCAGGTCAGATGAGGAAAAGGGGCCAGCTGGTTAAGTCTACCCTTTGGGCACACGCTCTCTCCAGTGCCAAGGACTTTGCTTACAAAACATGCCATGTTAATGGCAGCTTGTTTTAGTGGAGAAAAACATTAATAATGAGGGACAGCTTTTCACAATAATGTTTAATGCATTTGCCAAGAACTTCTGATGAATTATTTGGGTGTCTGTTTTCAAGAGGCATTGATCTCATCCTGGAGCTGATGGGAACGTATGTTCCCGGGGACTGGTGTTATCATGCAACAGAATCTGTTGCCTTGAATCTGTTGTTATGCAGATATGTGGTTTTTGAACATTTCATTTCCTGATTGTTTGGTTTCAGAACATTTTATTTCCTGATTTTCAGGAAACCCATCCCCTCCCCTATCTTTCTGCACTACAGAAGACAACAAATCATACCTTCTGCAATTCAGTATGAGTATTCAGTTTGTGTACTGGCTTCCTTTAGAGTGATGCTGAATGCACAGTCACCAAGGAACATGTCCAGTGAATACACTAGAGGGCAAGGGGCATGTTTAGTAGATGCATTTATGCTACTTTGGCACACATTTGCTTTCTAAGATTAAGGATCCCACCTGCCTGACTTTTGATTGTTCTAAATCAGAGATGAGCAGGTGAGACCCAATGTTTTTATGAATTGCATATCTCATACTATCTCAACATAGTCATTTCTGGTTAGATATTCTTAGAGACTTGAGTCCAGGCTATTTGAAGCACTATGTCTCCTTCTAGGAGCCCGTTATAGAACAGAGTGGCCCATATCCTTGTCCACCACCATCTCAGACTCATTAGGTGGTAACAAGTGAGAAGACCTTCTCAGTGGCTGTCCCCAGACATTGGAACTCCCTCCCTAGGGAGGCCAGGATGGCTCCGTCCATGCTCTCCTTCCATTGGCAAGTTAATTTTGACATATTTTTAAGCATCATTTTTTTAATTTGCAAACTTCCATAGATCTATATATCTGGAGCATTACAGAACACAGCTGGGGGAGCTGTGTTCATCCAGAAATTGTTGTGCTACAAGTCCCATCATCCTTACCTATTCACCATTGTGACTGGAGTTGGTAGAAGTTAGAATTCAGAAATATGGAGAACTACTGGATCCCTACTCCTAATACAGAGGCAGTTCCAATTATTGGAGGGCTCCATTTCACTTCCAAATGGATGTTCAAACATGCACCTGAGTATGCTATTTGAGAGAATTATTTTGAACCATATTACAGTGCTGTTAACTCTCCAGGCCATTTTGAACATCATTGCCTTCCAGAAGGAGAGAGCACAACCTCAACTCCACTCACAATGCTCTATTTTTTTTAAAAAAATGTACATTAAAGGGAATAATCAATTTTGATTGGCAAGCTATATTTCAGAACTCTTTGTTTTCCAATTATGATAACCTTCCAGGGAACCATGGGGTTCCCTGGAACATCACTTGAAAATTGCGGCTTTAGTCAGTGATTTCAGTCATCTCCTGGTATAATATGCAACTATGTTCAATTTTTTAGCCATAAAACTTGACTGATACTGTGCCAGTAATGTGCAGTCCAGGCCATTAGTGGTTTATTGACTGCTGCAGCTCAGACCTTTGCCCTGGAAGCTGTTTCATTACTAGCTTATGAGAATTTTCTTCCCCCTTCATAATCAATTAGGTACCTGCAAAAAATCTGCAACTCATAGGCAGGCCTGTGCACTGTGAGAGCCTGGGGCTGCCCCTAAATCAAATGACTATCAAGAGAGAAGCATCTTTGATCTTTTACTCCGTTTATTTCATATGTGACTTATCTTATTTTTTATTCAATTTGTAGCCCATTTCATGACTTTGATATACAAATTCCATGCATGTTTTATCCATATCATATTAGACAATACTCATGGATGATCACAGTAATTCCCTCTTCCACTGATAGACTGCCCAAAGCATAAAGGCACATGTGGTGCCAGTGCATGGTATCTCTTGTTTTGGTGTTCTTCAGGACTGGACTCAGCTAATGCAAATGAGAAACCACTCAGAGTCAGGGCTTTCCCAGCAGATGATCACCAATTAGCAGACACTAATCCTCTTTTGCATATCCTCCCACCCTGAGGCCCAGCCATCCACAACAGAATAATACACAGATTAACATGTGAATCTCTCCTCCTTACCCTGGATCACACAGTATATATATACCCACTCTCTTCCAGATCAGCATTCTCTGAAGATGCCAGCCACAAATGCTGGTGAAACATCAGGAATAAACTCTTCTAGAACATACCCACCAAAAAAATGTGGATGCTGGCCATGAAAGCCTTTGACCTGACAACATACTAAACGTTGTTCATTTCTGTTTATAAGTTTCACCATCTCCCACCCCTGAAAAGCATCATATTTTTGGGTCTCCATTTATCCCTTACCTTCCTGCAGGAAAAGCATGAAGTTTTGTCCACCCTTCTTATGCAGACAAAACCAAAAGCCTTCTCTTCTGCAACATTTATCTCTATTGGAAAGCCTTTGATTTCTCTCTCTCTCTCTGTAAAGCAGTCATGTAATTATGACTTGCCAGGTGTTTCAGAGGCTGCTGTTCAATACAGTGTGAAAAATACAAGGCTTCTAATGTGCTATTTTATAAAGAGTAAGAAAGGAATCGAAGTACCACTTAATAGAAATGCAAACAAAATGGCAGAAAATTATAGGCAGCATGTGGGAGGGAATGAATGAATGAATGGCACAGAAAGTGAATTAAGGTTCACTGCTTGCAAGGAAGGAACAGCAGTGTTGTGTATATTTATCCATATCTAGGCACCTGCCAGAATGTATTTTCATTTATGCTTAGCAGTACGGCAGCATTATGTATCTGGACGGCATAAATCTGCTCTAGTATGAAAATATCACAAATCACAGTTGCTGGCTCTCAAGCACAGAATCTTTGGTGATTTCCTGTTTTAGTGGAACAGAAAACAAACAAACAAACAAACACCATTGCTATTCAAAGCTCCATGGGGTTCTCTTCTGATGCACACATGGATGGGACAGACAACATATAAATGCACTGTGTATTAATATGAATGCACAGATGCACAGCTGGGCATAATTTAGGATCTTTGCAATATAGACAGATGGGGTGGAAAGAATATTTGAAAATATTCAAATGAGTAATGAAAAATAGTTTCCCCAAGTTTCGGAAAGCCCAGGCAAGGAGATTACTAAAAAATAATCTTCACAGTTTGGGATTTTGTGTGTTTGTGTGTGTGTGTGTGTTTGTTGTTGTTGTTGGTTTTGTACAGAGGACACACTTTTCTGCATGTAAAACAAGCTTCCTGTACAGAAAACATGATCTTCCATGCAGAAATGAACAGTTCTGTGCAGAAAATGATGACTTTTACACAGAAAATTTTATTTTTTGTGCAAAATCCCCTGTGCGTTTTTTAATGCCAACTGAGTCCCCATTTTGTCCCATCATAGGAAATGTGGAGACTGGCAAAGAAAAAGTTCTTCCTGGATGCGTTTTGGAAGAGGCCTTCAAGGTACAAACATTTTTACCTGATCTCCCCCCCCCCCCATTTCACATGTGTATATTGTTAATTTTGAATAAAAAGCTTGATGATACTATTCCTTTTCTAGTGCAGGAATCTATTCCTATTGTTTCCATGTTATTTTTGCTTTTGGAGTCCAATTTTCTATTAAAGAAGTAGTGCCTAGGAACACATTTACTTTCTTAACTAAGGAATACTTTTATATTATGGGCTATAATGCCCCATACGAGGAATGACTTGGGGATGTTTAGCCAGGAGAAGAGAAGGTTAAAAGGTGATATGATATTCCTGTTTAAATATTTGAAGGGATGTCATATTGAGGAGGGAGCAAGCTTGTTTTCTGCTGCTCCAGAGACTAGGACCTGAAGCAATGGATGTAAACTTCAGGAAAAGAGATTCCACTTCAACATTAGGAGGAACTTCCTGACAGTAAGGGCTGTTTGATGGTGGAATACGCTGCCTTGGAGAGTGGTGGAGTCTCCTTCCTTAGAGGTCTTTAAACAGAGGCTAGATGGCCATCTGTCGGGGATGCTTTGATTTGGATTTCCTGCATGGCAGTGGGTTGGACTGGATGGCCCTTGCAATCTCTCCCAACTGTATTATTCTATGATTCTATGTACACAGAAGTATCTGTGGGTGATTATTCAATAAATGATATAGCTATATTTAATTTTGGATCGCCTTAGATCCTGGTTTGAGTCTCTAATTCCTACACCACCACTTGTTCTTACAAAAAGAGAAGGCATATACAGTACATTACAAAATTACATATGTAATATATCATACCCCACTATCATAATAATCATAATTTATATCTCTCTCAACTAAGGCTCTTATGTCAGGGAGTATTAAGTCTGTTCTGATAATTTCTTCTTCATTAAATAGCAATTTCCTTATTCTTTAAAACATTTTCTACTAAAAAAGGAAAAGAAATATAGTTCTGAAAAATAGACTTACATTTAACATCAAAATTAATATAGAAAATAGACATTGAAAGAATACCACTTTAGTTTCAAATAATTGAATATATGCATTTTAATTGACCAGGAAAGAACTTGAATATTTTCATCAAAATGCTAATATTTCCATAGGAATATTGTGGTTTCGGCATCTCTTCCAACAAATAACAAACCAAGTCCAGTTATCACATTAAGTTACTTATTATCTTCTTTAACCTCATTTCCTCCATGAAGTCTTACCAAATATGTAAGCAGAACCATTACAAGGGAAAGAAATGTATTTATGAATTAACTAAAACAGGGATGAAAATGGAGGCAAGCCAAGTTTGGAAGATGATTTGGAGGTAGCCAAGTTTGGAAATATTCAGTATGGTGAAACCGAAAGCAGGTTGCAAATGGGTTGAATAGTCAATAAAATGCCAGAAGAAATTCAACGAGTGTCATCCAGTTAATGACCTAAGTCCAGTTGTTATTCCTAGCAGATAGACTCACTAAGTCAATACGAACTTGTTCAACCAATACTTACATTCGATGAGTCTATTCTGGTTGGCAGTTACATTGGATTTAGGCTTTAGCCATATTGAGAATAATCCTTTTGAAAAACTGAATTTAAATTAGTGCTTTCAAGAGATCTGCTCTAAACACAACCATTTATGTAACACAGTGGAAATAAATGTAAAACGAATTGATCAGACATTGGGAGAAAGTATTTTTCTGACATCAGATATATACCAACTGTTAAAGAATAAATTAAAAAGATATCAAAGATGATTTTAAAATGTTCTTTGGTTGATATAAAAGTGCAACTATCTCAGTTATTTTTTTAAAAAGGCTTTAAAAATCCTTTTAAAAATCCATAAAAAAGACAGCCCTATTTTATTCCCTTGAATAATATGTGCACATATGTCACCAACAGGATTCCAGCCCAATTATTCCAGGGTCATTTTAACAGGCAATACATCAGTCCAATCAGCTATTACTTGGGAACCCTAAAAAGCAATAGCTTTTTGGACTGAGGTATTGTCTGCTATAATGACCCGGGGTACTTGAGCTGGAATCCTATTGGCGACATATGTGTACATATTTTGGGTTTTTGTGCACAGATGTCATTTTCTGGACATCGCAGAAGAAGGCATTCAGTACCTCCTTGTGCAATGTCCACCTTCTTCCCCTATAGCCTCCAGAGCATGCTGTCATGGATGAAAGGAAGCATGCATGATATGTCCAAGCAACTCCTGGCCGTGGTTCTGCTGCTGGATGTTGCTCTGTTGCTTGGGAACTGCATAACTCTCCTCTCTTATGTTTATTTTCTTTTATGCGGCTTGTATAGGATAGCTATTCAAACAGAGGATGTGCTTAGAGAGGAGTTTTTTGACAACCCTTCCAATAAAGGACTACATCTAGTAAAACAGGACATGCAATCCCTCTGTTTCTACACTATTTTACAGACCTTCTGCCATGTAGCTGCAATGCAGGCAATAAAGATTGTCATGCCTTGGTTTTCATTCCTCTGCTCCCCCTCAATCATTGAATTTTAAACTATATTCCTAGAAGCTTTTTCTTTTCTGACTCTAATTGCATCCTAGTTTCCAGTCCAAGTCAAGGAACTGGAAAGAATGTGCAATGTTCAGTCACTGGAACACTTGTAGTACCCAGCTGTATAATACAGTATGTGCAGGAACTTTCTGGGACTGCAATGCTACTTTTCAGATTTCTAAAATTTGCCTTTCTCCTTGCTTTAGTGTTTTGTGTTTCTGAAGATGGTAGGTTAGATTTTTTAAATATATATATACATCAAAGACAGGCCATCTTTAACCCAGGCCACATAAAAATCTTTGAACTGGATTTAAATATATTTCCTATGTCTAGACTAAGAGTGCCTGAATATGGGTCTCCACATATTTTTGGACCTCTACTTCTAGAAGTACAAAGCAACATGGTCAGTGATCATGGACCCAAGATTGGGAACTAATGCTCTACATTGTACAAAGTGTGGATGTAGCTATGGAGCTTATCGCGCGCACACATTTAACCCAACTGCACCCTAGGGATGCAGCTGGGACACGGGATGCAGGTGGGAATTATCACATATAATTGGCTGCCCATTCCACAAGCCAAGTACAGCCTGGTTGCATCCCGGCTCCCAGGCATGGTTTAGCAGATGCTTTTCCAAGTCGAAAGCTCCCAGTTTTGAAAAGTGGCTTCCAAAGCACATCTGAGAGCTGGGATGCAGCCGAGTGCAACTTCATCATGTCTCTGTCCTTGGGTGGTTTAAAACCCAGGAGAGGCACCTTTCCAGCAAAGAGATAACCCAAACCCAAAAGCTGACTAGAAAATGCAAAGTGTGCTTTTCATGAGCCTTATTTAAAAAACAAAACACAGAACCTTACAATTAAATCAGGAGTGGGGGTACCGATCTCCATGTTCCCATGGGATCTTACTTCAGTCAACTGCCTTTAGTAGTTATTCATCCTGTTTTAACTGTTGTTGAATTGCAACTCCATGCATCCTTAGCCAAAGATGTGGAATACTGATAGTCGCAGTTTAGCATCTGAAGAGTTGCATGAGACCCAACCTCTCTTTAAAACTATGGAACCTAGCATAACCATCACACTGAATTGTGAATGTGCACTGTGTGACAAAATATAGATCCAGTATCTCCTGACACTGAATTTATTTGTGTGACTCAGAGTTCTGGAATTCTGGGGATCTGAGGATGGGGAGAGACACTTTTATCCATTCATTTTCTCCACACCATGCATAAAGTTAAATGCAACATAACCCTTAATAAAATCAAATATTACATTTGTCCCTGAAAATTTGCCCAAGGCTTTCATTTTATGTGCACCAAAGACAACGCGATAATAAATTGTGCAAAGATTAAGTCGTTTTTATGATGTTCATTTTTGTTTTCTGAATCTAGATGGCCAATGACCTCGCTGCTGACTAAAATAGGATGCCATTTCTTGTGAACATCTATAATTAATAAGTATCAAAGCAGTTACATTTCCTCTGGTTTCATGCTTTCAAACTGACATCAAATCTCAAGCCTGTTTATTCCCCACCACTAAGACAAGTTGAAAAAATTATGAGGTAAGCAATGGAGTTCATGCTGGATTTGCAAACATTTCATCATCTTGTTGACATGAACTATCTTTGGAATTCTTTTCTTGTTGCACTGAAATGAAAGAACATAGCAGGTCAAGAACTTTCAGACAAAACTAATGTCAAACAAGAAAGTGGCTAGTCTCATGTTAAGTCACTACATACACAGTGAGTCTTCCTTGCTATTTCCCCATGAAAATAATGGTTGAAGCTGAGAAGAGAACCAATGATGGCGACCAGATCAGTAATCCACCCTAGAATAAACACCAACTTGTGTCCTTACCATCAAGAATTGGTGATCCATCCAGAGATAAATCTTTGGCAGGATGGAGATAGATACAGAATAAGTTGCAAATTTGGTTCATTCTTGGGCAGCTAAAGAACATTCCAGACTTTTCAGATTTAATGGCAAGAACCTGAGTGTTTAAAAACTTGAATGAAACTGAATTAGTCAAATCCACTCCTTATTTCCCCATTTTTCCTATCCACAATGTTTTCACAGAAAAGAAATCCTTAAAAAATAATCCTGCAGACAAAATGTCTATCCTTTCTGACACAAGAAGGTCTAGTGAGGTTTTATGCAGTGTCCAGTTTTGGATCACTTAAGAAGAAAGCTTACTAAGAGGAGATGCTTGAATTTTGTGTATATATGGAGAAAATGGTAATGTGTACTTTGTTTCCCTCCTCCATGTCATTGAAGTAAGAATGGTGTGTGGGATAATGAAGGCTATGAGTGAAGGAGATCATGGGATGAATATATTTCATTGGGAGTGAGTATTTTATATATCAATGCCACACTGTTCCTTTGTCTCCCTCAGTCTCTCTGCCCATATTTAGGGTAGATAATTTTGCAGGGCCATTTGCATCATACTATAATAGAAGGTATCGCCAAAGAAGAAAGAGAGAAAAAAGGAAAGAGAAGAAGGAAGAGTATTCTAAATGTCCTATCTTTTGCTTTGGTATGCTAGTCCCCACCTGACCAGAATATCCAAAGAGCCATTTGCTGCAAAAATGTTGAATTATAGCAATGTTAATATTCCTGAGGACTCTGTTAAGACCAAGTGTCAGGCATTTTTTCATCAGCCAAAGTGGCTGAAAGTCACTGCGGCTCATCTTTCTTATATGTTTTTAGGTGACATTTGACTCTTCTGCATCATTACCCAGTACTTTCCATTTCCTTGTCTGCATGAATCTGGAGAGTGTGGGTGTGTGCTGAAACCTCTTAAAACCTATAATTTCCAGACACTGACCTTACCTGCTAAGATTCAAAGTAATGAACATTCAAACACAATTTGAACTTTAACTTGCAAAGATTGTGAGCTAATTAATATCATCCCACATTCGTGCATGCTAAATTTTGGGTTCTGGTAGATGCTTGAGTAAAATAAACCCACATTTTAAGTTAACTGGGTTTCCCATCATGCCTTGATGCATCCAGTTTTTCAGATGCCAGGCTTGGATGTAGAATCTGTGGATACAGAGGGGCAAATGTATATTATTTTACACTATTTTCTATGGGGAAAAATGCTTTGCCAACTTTCTCTCCCCCTTGGGCCTGTTTGAGTATACAAATATTTCACTCAAAAAGTCCAGAACTGGAACACGTCTTGCAGCAATTAACCATTGAGTCAACCAGGTTGTCTTGATGTTTCACTTTGAGCAATGTTTCCCAAAGTGGGTGGTACGGTCACTGTGGGAGAGGCAGGATTAAAACATGTTAAATAAGTAAATAGAGTGGGCCCTTCCCTTATGTGGGAGATCTGTTCCAGATCAACCCCCCCCCCGGTAAGGGGAATTCTGCGTATGTTCAAGCCCAATTGAAGATAATGGGGCTCATGCATGCGGCATGCGTACCATGGGCGGGTGCACCATTATCCCTTCCAGACAGGCTGAGGCATCTTCTGGTGTGGACTTCCAGCATATGCTGGAGTCCGCGTAAGGTGTGCCCGCATATAATGCGGGTGCACTGTAATATCCACTCTTGTTCAGGCAGTGGCCAATAGATTCAGATCAGATGTGACAGTGATCTAACCGCCGCTGCCACTGGTTGTACATAAAACCCACTAGATACTGATTAACAGTAGAACAGTAGAACTAAAATCAGTACATACATGTGTGTGTGCATTAATGTTGTCACTCAAGAGTAAAGGGGCCAAAATCTTGCCCAGCGGCTTCATGTAAATGCTAAATGGCATTGGGGACAGAATGGCGCCTTGAGGGACACCCGATTTAAGCTCCCTCTTGGCCGAACAACTGTCCCCAAGCATACCTGAGAGATAGGACCAGAACCACTGCAAAATATTGCCCCCAGTTGTCATGCCCAGCCTGGCCACTTTCCTGGACAACTATTCCCAACTTTCTCAGGTGTTCCAGAAGGATACTATGGTTGATGGTACTGAAGGCTGCTGAGAGGTCCAAGAGCACCAATAGGGCCACACTTCCTTTGTTAATACCCAGACGGAGATCACTGAGTAAGGCGACCATGGCAGTCTCAACTCCATATCTTGTCCTAAAACTGGTTTGAAATGGATCTGGGTAATCTGCTTTCTCCAAGGAGTTGTGAGATATTAATTTGATTGGCGACTGCTCTCTCTATTACCCTGCTCAAAAATGAGTGGTGGGAGACCAGCCTATACTTATTTTTCTCCAGGAGGTCTAGGGAATTTTTTTTCAGAAGCAGTTTAACCACTGCTTCTTCCAAACAGGATGGTAAACAACCTTCCCTGAAGGATGAGTTAATTATATGACCTAAAAGCATCCTAGTTATTTCTTCCCCCTGGACGGCCAGCCATGAGAGGCAAGGGTCGCGAGAGCGTCATCTTTCTTACACTGCCAAGGAGCTTGGCCACATCATCGGTACACACAGACTCGAACTGATCCAGTTAAACATTATACACAGAGTCGCTGGATGCCCCTCTTACTACTTCTGCAATAATGCTTGCATCCACGTTGGCTCTTATCTGAGAGATTTTATCTGCAAAGTGGTTGTTCAAAGCATTCTTAAGTGCAAATACACTTCATTTCTGGTTTCAACAACCTCATATAACTTTAGAAACCTACATGATCAGGCTGTATAGCATTAAAGCTTGCAAATCTGTGTGAATAATGCTCAATGCACATTGACATGCTCCCTTTCTCATTATTGCATGGCTTGAAATACACCAAGTAATTTCACTCTTCCAACCTGCATTGTTTAGATAGGATGGAGGTATCAGATATTTCCCCATCCCATTTTTTACAGCCACTGGAATTGCTCTTACAAAGAGGAACAGCTGAGCTGCCTGTTAAGCAGATGTCTTAGAGGCTCTAAGTAGAGCTGGAAAGCAAGGACTTCTGGAAGTATATGTGTACACAAAAGGCATGTAGTTTTCTGGTCTTTGCACACTGTGCTAAAATCTGCTTAGTTTAATCTTTGGTCACGAATGGAAATGAAAAGTGAGCGAATGTAAAATTATTTTTACTTTTTTTTTTTAAAAAACCCACACAGTTTTACTGTGTTTTACAACTGTTTAAAAATTTACATTCTTTTTTACAATCCTTTCTAGAATGCGAACTCTTTTATTTTAAACTATTTTTTTAAAGAAAAGAATAAATCTTAAAATCTTTTAAACTGCTTAAATCAGTTTCTACTGCTATATTGCCTTGAAATCCCATGATTTAAGTTTGGCTACAAATATATTAATATGTAAATAAATAAATAAATAAATAAATGGAAACCTTCATGGCCATACTGGCTGGAGGATTCTAGAACTTGTGATCCAAAAGAGTAATATCTCCCAGCTCTGATACTGTGCTGACTTGTGCTGCTCAGGAATATGATTATCTAATGGGTGATCTATTCTTCCCAGGTTGAAAATTTTAAAGGGTAGCATTGTGGAAGGGAAAGGGGAAGACAGATGGAGAAGAAGGAGCACATAAAATAAATCAGGAAAAAGAGAAAAATGGAAATGCATCAAATCCTAAATAACTTTGACCCTAAAACCATATGTTAATTGCATTGTTTTGACAAGAAAACCCAGATTTCCTGAAAGCTCCATCATGCAAATGAGACTGAAATCTTTCAACCTGTTCTACTTGTGGCTAAGTAATCAAAGATGCTCTGAAGTGTCACATCTAATCAGTGCCTAGTGGGTTTTATGTACAACCAGTGGCAGCGGCGGTTAGATCACCGTCACATCTCATCAGAATCCATTGGCCACTGCCAAAACAAGAGCGAATATTATTTACTTATTAAAGATGTTTTAATCTTGCCTCTCCCACATGTGAGGCAGCTCACGTCATATCACTGAAATTACAAATCCCTTTGAAACTCTTTTTAAAAAAGGTAAACAGTAATAAAGCCGCTGAGTTGCCAGCAGCAATTTCAAATACCAGTTTTCCTCTATACCTCAGCCAAACAACACTTTCGCTATCGAAAAATAAGTCTTACACTTTCCCCAAAACAGTCTGGAACCAGGGATTTAGCAATCCTCACAACTGCAACAAATTGGAGATCACTCTACCTCCCATGTTTTCATCCTTTGGAGTCCTTGGATTTATAATTTGGGGAGAATTATTTGCTAAAGTGCTCTAGCACCAGAATTCAGAGGAGTGTGCTAGAGCTTCCTGGCAGAGAATTCTAGGTACCTCGCCAACCTACAATTCTCAAGATTCAACAGAAAGGATTTCTCTTTCACAGTTTACCGGTATCACATTGCTATAATTGCATGTTGTGGATTGAAGAACCACTTGCATTTATATGATCTTAGCTGAACAAGAACATTCATCAAAGAGTGCAGCTTGGAAGCAAGTAGTTACAAAGAGGAGGTTCCATGGAATAACTAAGGCTTAACTAAATTATATTGCGATAACTTAATTTATTGTGTGGTATAATTGTAACTTCAGAGTAACTTTTAGAGCTATTGGGGTGCATGTGTGTGACCTTACCTCTTCAATGTGTTTTATACCACAGACCAGTTTATGAAATGGAAGTTGCACTCAGTGCTTGGGAGAAATAAATCACCAGGAACAGATGACACACAATAGAGCTCCTCAGATTAAAGAAACAGAATCCACTCTAGTTATAACTAAAGTCTGTCAACAAATAATGGAGAACATAACAATGGGCCACAAATTGGAAACAGTTTCCAAGAAAGGGGACACCAGGGATTGCAGTAACCACAGGATGATCGCACTAATTTCCTATGCAAGCACAGTAAAAGTAAAGAGTTTCTATAAAAAGAAAACCCTGTAATTAATATGGTATCCTTGGCAATACTTGCAATCTGAACTATAATTATAACTAATGTTCCACACTTGTATACCAGAGGCCTGTCTTCTTGGTCAGCTAGTGACCAATCTAACACCATGACAGACCCTTTCCCAAACTTAGCTCTCAAGATATTATCAGACAGCAGTTGCTTGCCCACATGGTCAACGGCTGGACATGATGGGAGCTATTGCAAACCTGTATTTCAAGATCCAAGTTTGGGAAAGGCTTTTTTGAATCAACTGAATAAAAGGTTGCTCCAATTGAAAGTCCCATGGAGCTTCTTTGGATGCAGTTCTTGAAAGGAAGAGATGGAATCCAGTCCCAAGCTGGCTTTGCCCATGCCTAGCCTATAACCACTGATAGCAGATGTCCAAATAGGCTTTGGATATGAAACCTGATATGGTGAGCTGTTCGGTGAGAAAAAGATAGAGACTTTTGCTTGCTAAGGCACATCTTTCTTCTGTGCTCTTCTGGAACATGAATCCATTGATAGCAAACATGACTGCACTGAAGGCAGAGTGCAGAGCCCAACCATCCAGTGACAAATCAGAATGAAGTGATATATTAGCCAACGTGTTTTAAAGACTTTGGGGGAAGCTTATCCTGGCTGAAAGGAAAACACCTGAAATTTTAGAAGATAAGTTACACAGAAAAGCCTACCACAACAAAAAAGAAACTAGAGTTCCCCACAAACATTGTCCGGGGTATTTCAAGAAGAAGAGCAGTAATGGTGGACAAGCTTTAGGGATAAAATTGACCACAAAATAAAACAAAAAGTAATTTTAGCAATCTTCCTAATCAGAGTATTTCTTCAAAGACCACATTGTTTTCAAAGATGATTCCATCCAGGAGTTATTCCATGTAAAATTTGCATGGTGCTTGTTTTGAACAGAAAATTGCATTTGATAAGCATAAAAATTACTCTCTTTATAGAAAATGCGGCTTTCTGTGCCAACCTCCCATGTGTCAATTTTGCACAGAGTAAATCCCCAAATACAGCATTTCATGTATAAGAACTAGCTTTTTATATGCAATAATGTTTCTACAAAAAACATCCATAATAAATTCCAAACTGTAAAGAATCTCGTCACTCAGAAATCATGTTTTTGAAACATTATTCTTATAATGTTGAATATTCTTTTCATCCCTGCCAAGCATCGTCATCAAAAAAAGTTTGCCTTCTCCTTACTGATTTTCCACTACACAGTACAGCTGTAGGAGAATACTGAGCATAAGGCCTGATGAAGCAGTCTCCTTCCTTTCTCTGTTAATTTTACATCAGTGCAAAGTCTATCCTACTCCATTTCTACATGAATCTATCATTTACACACAACCCTCCCAGCATGAAATTCTGCATATAAATATGTATTGAAACAAGCATTTCCACTTGCATATCCTGTCAGAATGCATATTTTCAATTTTAAGCTGACAATATTAGGGAAGTTCTGATTCCCACTTTAGTGCAGGTTGGGTTAGCTAATATTGGATTTACAAAGACTGGATTTCCCAAGCATCCCTAAGTTTGAGGACACACTCTCAAGTTCTAAGGTCCAATAGATAAGCTGATGCTTCTGGCAAATTCAGCTTGCGCTCTAGAATATGTCCTGGTATTCTTTGCAGTATCAAGGGCTTATGTAGCAGGCCAAAGTTTCTCTCCTGAGATTTGAGCCTGTCTCTCTATGGGCCAAATAAAACTATCTCATCTCGTTCTTCCAGTGAGTTGTCCAAACAACATATGGGACAATTGGGGCTAAATCCGGGCCTTTTCATCAGCTCAGGGCTTTCACTACCAACCTTACAATGGCCAAAATCCACCTCCCCCATCCACCTCTTTTCAGTAGCAAACCCCTGAACCCAGCCATTTTATGGTCAGTGAAGAAGGAGCACAGCATCAAGATGTACAGCTACTATCCTATATAGCTGGACACAGAGCAAATCTGTCATCTTCAGGAATCATCTGCAGATGATCTCTAGAGGCCCCTGTGGATGCCTGTTACATGTGTGTCCAGCTATAGGAAAAGAGCTGGATGCTTGTCTGCTGCTACCCTCACTGTGAATATGCTGCCCCAGAATGTGATGGAGTTTATTTCTTTGGAGGTTTTTAAACAGGGGGTGGATGGCCATTTGTTGACTGTGCTTTGATTTTGTATTCCTGGCTGTTGTGACTTCCAACTCCATGATGCTATGGCTCTGTAATTTTAAGAAATGGGGCTGCTGCTCATAAGAAGTAGTTTGGAAGAGGTGCATGGCAGGCTGTTGTCTCATAGCTGTGTCTCATAATGCAGGATCTAGGCCTTTGTTTGGTTTGCCTTTTAAGGCAGATGTATCATCAACAGAAAATTTCTTCATAAATGGGATGAAAATAGCTTGAGATTTGAAGAATTAAATGTGGGAGAAAGCAAAGCTGGCAGATATCCCCATCCCCTTGGTTCATATTGCTATATACACTGAAGGTTTGTTCTCACATCTATGGAATATCTGACACTTGTGGGCAAGATGTAGGTGGAAGGCCAGCTGGTATAATGACTCTTTTCAGAAGCTGAAATGTTACTTTTTATACTACAACTCTCAGAAACCTTTACCATGTGAACTTCCTAGTTCACATGTAGGGAAAAAGGTGGGGAGATAACTAAAGAATTCCTTCAAAGTGAAACGTCTAGGGCACGACTGAGGAAAACTGATTTAAGATGAATAAAAGTTCTCATAGCCTCCCCCTCCAAGTACTTGATTTTCTTTCTGAAAGATAATTATAGCTCACCTCTTGATTTGTTTTACTGTCTGGAGACAGCCTGAATACATAATAATGATTATTTGTGCCTTCCCAGTTAATGAACAGAAAGAGGAAAATATATTGGCAGAGGGATAAAAAGTATTGTATGGTAGCTGTATAAATAGCAAGCAGCAGACACATACTCTCAAGGGAAGTGTTCAGCAATCCTATGATGAAAAGGAAGTTGCAACCACACTTATTAAGAAAAGGAGACGTCTCCATGTTTAGAATGTGAACTTTCACGCTGGCACAACTTTAGATTATTTTCAATACGTGATGACTGATTATTTTACTACCATAAGAATATGGGTACGGAGACTGTGAGAAGCAACTGGAAAGCCTCTCTGTGGAAATAAAATTGTGAACATTTTAAGCTAGGAGATGAGGAACCAGGAAAGGCAACCATTTTCCTGCTGTAGAAACACAAAGGCATCAGGATGGCTTTAGGTGGCAACTTAATTTTGGATGAAGTGGGTTTTGCTTTGTTTAGAGAGACAATTTTTACAATGACACTTCCAAGGTTCTGGGTCTATCCAGAAAGGCAATGGTTTCCAACCTGTGTTAACAGATTGCTAAGTGGTCCATGGGAGAATTCATTGATCTTTGAAGGCCTATCTAAAAGGGATGTATGAGCAATAAATAGAGAAATAAATATCTGAGGTTGGGAGACATGACAGTGATCTTCTGTCTGGATTTGAGGAACCCAAATGAGACCTTTGAGACCAGTTTTCTGAGTACGTTTTGCTTATGGTGGCTTGATTAAAGCAGCTTTCATATGTTGTTGTCTACAAAGCCTATTGAAGACAAGGTGGTGGTTTGCATAAAGGAAAAGGATGGAAAACACTGCTCTAGTCCATCCATTCAATTCACTCACAGGTCCAAGACACACTACAGAAATAATCCAGTTTGAACTGCTTTAACTGTACTGGCTCAGTGCTAGAGAATCCTGAGAATTGTAGTTTATTGTGGAACCAGAGCTCTCTGACAGAGAAGGCTAAATGTCTCACAAAACTACAGTTCCAAGAATTCTTTAGCATTGAGCCAAGGTAGTTAAAGCGGTCTCAAAATGGCTTATTTTCAGTAGCTTGGGAATGCTTAGTTCAGTCGTGTCAGAAATTATGTTTATTTTTGTTGACCTTGGCTCAGTAAGAATTATGCTATTCTGTAACTTGCAACTTCTAATAAGTGAGCCTGAAGGGAAGTTGCAGAAATATCCTTTGGCTAATGCAGATGTCTAGCTTAGAATAATGCCTTTCCTTTAAAGCCCATCTCCTCTCTCACCCTTTTCATGTGCCTTCATTTGGTCTGTGTGTTGTCCCTACAGAGACAGGGGTAAGAAGAACAGTGCAAGTGGAACACCCAGCAGTGTCCCACTGCATTCTGTGCAAGGGGGGGGGTTCAAATCAATAGGTGGTGGGAGCTAAGATAGATGGCCTCTGAAGCACCATCAGGTTCAGACAGAAGGAAAAAGGGACTGCAAGAGCCATGATACATGGTTGTTATTATTGTTGTTGTCATCATGTCTGATTGTTATTAGACTATTGGTTGAGATCATGCATTGGGAGATGTATGTGCCTCACATAGTTATTTCTCTATATATCCCAATGCTATTCTTCAAACCCACCTAGTAAGTCATGCAGGTCTTTTCCCAGTTGTTGGAGAGTGTGGGGATAGTGATGACTTTAGCTATTTTCGTCTAGCTGGATGCACTGTGACAAGCATTGGCAGGGATCTCCCTTCAGACGATGTCCTTGCAGTGCATCTAGCTAAAGGAAAATAGCTGACAATCCCCCCTGATCCCCTCACTCTCCAACACCCTGCAATGTCGTAAGGCATCATAACTTACTGCATGATGCTGGCCTGCTATAATTATTGTCCTTTATCTCTTGTGGATTTGTTAAACAGCCTCCCCCATCCACCCATGCACACACTTTTTGTTAGAGTAACTTCTGATTTAGTTTAAAATCTGTTTCCTTCCCAACTACACAGCCTAGCCCAAATTGTTGGTTATCTGGAAACAATTATCCCACTTTCTCATCTTCTTGGCTACTTTACTGAGTAGCCAGGAGGCAAACCATTTGTCATTCGCTCAATACCCATCCCATCAAGTGCTTCCCTTTGGCGATGTTTTGTACATATGTACCAACCACTTGGGGCACTTTTCTTTCTCTTGTTATGGCTATAAATAGGGCCAAATGCCATCGACCAATGAATCAAATTACAGGACACTGGAAAGGTCAAAGTAGCAGACTTTACTATCTCTCTTTGGAATATATGAGGCATTAAAATTCTGACACCTCATTCTCTTGAAATAGGCTTTAACAGACACTTCAAACAATCTTTAAAAACAGCAATCCCACCGGCCAAGGTGGCTGACTGAAAAGAGAGAGACAGCAATAAGTCGTGGCTGATGAGCTACTGAAGTCGATTGATTGGAAGGGATGTCTCCAAAGAAAAAACCTGCACCAAGTGTGATTTGGGCCATTCCTCTTTATTGCTTGGGGGAAGGTTTCAATAGAGATGCTGCTGAAACTCATAATTACTCGTTTCAGAATAATAAACCCAACTCCTTTGTAAAGTTTTAAACTAACATGAGCTCTGAATGGTATTTCTGGGCAGTAGGTGAACTACCTCTTGTAAAGTCTGGAAAATGGGCTCTAGAAATTTGGAAAACAGTTGTTCCCTTTCACATCTAATTCCACTCCCATTCTTGGACCTGCCATGTGCCTTTACTGGAAACAAGACAAAGTCCAGGGGAGGCTAGTTGTTTCCACATGAGTAAGATGGCAAATCCAGTCCATGTTAAAAATCTATCCAAGAGACTGGGTTTACTTTGAGGATTGCCTCCAGCAGTTTGCATAGCTTCTTTAAGGTTTTTGGAATACACACACAAACAAAGTATGAGACAAGGATGGGAAGAAAATGCAAGTGAAATCTGGAGAAAAATTAGCGAAATTGAATCTGAGAGATTTTTACATCCCTGAGAATCTGCAGAACTCAAGGGGAATTTTGTATAGCAATGCAGACAGATTTCATACCTCAGTGTCAAAACACATGCTTTAGATTCATAGAATCATAGAATCCTAGAGTTGTAAGAGACCACAAGGGCTATCCACTCCAACCCCCTGCCATGCAGGAACTCTCAGTCTGAGGAGAAGATAATGGATAATGGAAAATTTCATCTGAACAAATCTTGCCAAAGAACCCCCATGATAGGGTCATCTTAGACTCTACATGAGTCTTAGACTCAGAAATGACTTGAAGGCACACAACAATATATTTCCAGGGGATGCTTATTTTATACCCCTCAACCAGCATAATAGCACATGCATTTCAGGGAGGGAGGAAGAACTTACTTCATTGACCCCTCCTTTCTGTTGTAAACATATTCGGTAATTCTACAGCTATAAACTAATTCCTGTTCTCAGCACATCATCTGCATAAAGTGACCCCTAACAATAAAGGTAGGGAAAATGTAGCCCACAAGTAATATGTAGCCCCTCACAGCCATTTTCACCACTTCCGAACCATTCCCTAAACTCCCCCCAATGTCCTCCAAACACCTCCTAGCCAATTTTACTACATTTTGGATGCTTCTTCAGTCATTTTATATGACACCCAGGTCATTTCCTTTTGGGAAAAAAAATTTTTTTTGCCTAAAATAGCCCAGAGAGGACCAAACATATATCAATATTGCCTCCCATTTTTGGGGAATCCTATTTGCAAGTGAGGAAAGGAAACCCCTTTTAAAACACCGCACAATGTGAAAAAAATTGCAATGAGTATTTCAATAGGTATTTCAATGTTAATACTTTTTATGGACTTAAATGAAACCATTTTTTATGCTGATGGGCATATTCCCAATAGCAATCCAAACCAATTCATTATCAACAGATTTTTCTTCTTTTTCTAGAAGAAATCTGCTTAGCTCAATCCCCATCAATTTTACAATACAATTATAGATTGGTTTCTATAATGCCAACCTCTAAAGATGGAAATGTCTCTATTCTCAGGGAACTGTTCAAATTAACTCCACAGAAGAACAAATTAACTTATTTTATTGGATTAATCATACCAATTCTAATTAATATAGGCATTGCCTCTCCTTTGAGGAAGATCCATCATGCCACACACTCATAATTAAATGGGATCATATAGAGTGGCTCTCAACTTGTACCACTCTTTTTATATTTTATTTCAATGCTCAGTTGTTCTTTGATGACACTTGCCTTCAGTGATGCCCAGCATGTAAATGGAATCAAATGAAAAATGTTGTGAAGACTCACAATCAACTCTCTCTTCTTGTTAGCCGACTTTGACCTGTAATGACATTTTCTGTCATCCCAAATTTTATGTGTGTGTGAACTGAAAATCTCATAGAATCATAGAGTTGGAAGAGACCACAAGGGCCATCCAGTCCAGATGAAACCCAGAGCAGATTCACAACCCCTCAGTTGCCACCAGCTTCTGTGTGCCTGTCAGTGTTTCCAATAGGAGAAACCAGTTGCAGAGCTAATCTTGGCTGAGAAATAGCAGAATTGGTGAATGGTGAGCTTTGACTGCAGGGCTGCTAGTTCTCCTATACTATTTATTGCTTTATTACTTTATTTAAAACTAGGTGTCATGTGTTTGCATGAATATTTAGGTCTATAGAAACATGAACACTCTGAAGCAGCATTTAGGATTGGAGTGGCATTAGTTTCCTCAAGGGGAAGGATGCATAAAGCTAGATTACACAAGAAAAGGTTTCCTTTTGCTGCTATCTGGTTTGATCTGAACCCACATTCAGAAAATGCCATTAACTGAGACAGATAAGGCTGCTGAAAACATCTACTCCTTAGTGATGTAAATGAGCACTGGAAGAATTACCCAGGCGAAGGGAAAAAACTAAAAATAGAACATTAATCAGGGAAGCCTTTTGCCTTGTGTCTATGGGAAGATGGATTTTTGAGCTCTCATCAGTCTCACACTGTAGCAAATGGGGCACCCTAAGGATGTTCATGCAAGCTATGAGTATGCTGTTGTTACCTTAATATTAGAGTTATGAAACCAGTGCACATTCACCTACAGTTGGGCCTCCATTTCCATGGCTTTAGTTATCCATGGGGAAAAATAGTTTAAATATATATAAATTCCAAAAAGCAAACTTTGATTTTGCCATTTTATATAAGGGACACCATTTTACTGTGCCACTGCATTTAATCGGACTTGAGCATCCATGGATTTTGGTATCCACTGGAGTCCTGGAACCCAACCCCAGTGGATCACTGTTTATCCAGGGGTCACTGTTTATCCAGATAACAACTATGTAAGGCAGATGATATCACACGAGTGACATGTAAAGCACTGCATTGCCAAGTATTACCGAGTGCTCCCTTTCTCTTGACTCCATGGTGAGGCAATCCTCCATGATCACGTGAATTTCAATGATGAATATGGATTGTTTTAAAATATGTATGTCTTATTTGTCCTTTTAAACTGTTGCATTTTAATTAGTGTGTTTTAAATGATGTCATGCATTGTTGATTTGTTGTTGTTCCCTACCTTTATCCATGGGAGAGGCAGATAAGAAATAATAATAATGATGATAATAATGATAATAATACTTTGTTGGCCAGGAGATTATGAGTAGATGAAACAAATGGATGTCATCTCACCTTACAAAATAGTCAAAGATCCCTCCCATTTTGCTAGGCAACAATGGCATGATATAATTGTAGAGAAGAGCTGAGTTCAACTCAGGAGGGTAAGACCTAACACAACTATATTCTGTGGAGCTAATATTGATCAATTTTCCCACAGTGGCTGCTTTGATTTCTCCTGGCCATACTTATCAAGTAATCAGTATGAAATGTTCCTGTAATACCTATCATCCAATGACTGTTTTGCCCACTGGTGCTTTGCCCACTGTTTTGCCCTGGTGGCACATTGATTAAATGCTTGTACTGCAGCCACTCACTCACAAACCATAAGGTTGCAAGTTCGATACCAACAAAGGGCTTGAGCTCCACTCAGGCTTGCATCTTTCCGAGGTCATGAAAATGAGTACCCAGATTGTTGGGGGCAATTAGCTTACACTTTGTAAACTGCTTAGGGAGTGCTTAAGTGCACTGATAAGCGGTACAGTATAGAAAAGTACTTGCTACTTGCACTTTCTGTTACTTGCTGTAAGCAGCAAGTAGAATACAGCACAGGTGGGCAACTGTGGCATATCTGGGTGACACGTTTCTTTCTCAGGCCCTTCTAAGAACCGTACACATTGTCAATAATGATATTAAACAAACCAAATGAAACAGGAAATGGACAGAGGTCCACTTCTGGGTTTGGAAAAAAAGGAGTTTGCTTGTTTTAATGTTAAAATAGCACAAGAAGACCTGGTTACATATTTTAAAAAATTAAATTGCCACTCCTGAGGCAATTGGAAAGGTCATCCAACCTTTTTCTGGCCACAAAAAGGGCAGCCTGGGAGGGATGAAGATCATAAAAATGGCCTTCAAGACTCATGTTGCTCCAGGACCAGACGTTGTCTAAGTACAGCTATGAGTGAAAATTCACTTAAAGCCAGAGGGGAAGGAAGATCTACAACTGTAGAACCTCTCCTTCTACCTTTCTTATTGTAGTTAGGGCCAAAACAAGAATTAGGAATGGCCAGTCCACTGACACAACTCCAAGGACTTGTGTGACTCTAGGTTTAATTTCAACATTCGTTTACAGTTCTCTGATAGTCTTTCAAATGGCAGATTTCATTCTGAGTAAGATGAAATCACAGGATAACCTTTAGAGTCATTGTTTTGGTTACCAGCTCCTGGAATAAGTCCAGATAACTGGCGGATGAACTCAACATTGGATAAAAAAGCACATCTTATTACAAAAAGGCCTTAATTAACATTGCTTTAAAAAAAGCAAATAAGTTTTAAAGTCTCCCTCATTTGTATCATGCCATTTGAAGAGACACAGGGCCAAGAACTGAATCATGAATCCTTTAGCAGCTCGTGAATTACAGGCCACTGAACAACTTGCAGTATATTAAGCTGGCTTAGTATCTGACCTGGGACTTTATTTATTTTGGGAAGCATTACCATAAATGTAGTTCTAGTGAAAAAGTACACTGGACAATGCCACTGACCTTTGCATCTTTTGTCCCTCGTAGCAAAATATTCATTTGTTCCTCTTGACAACAGCATTGCCCTTCTCATAGGAGGAAGCAAATATATCAGAAAGGGAAACCCTTATATTTTGTCTAAAGTAGGCTTTCTTGATTTGCTGAGTTTGAAATGACATAATTAGACCAGCTTTAAATTCTATTTGAAATCCAGGATGTTATAAACAGAGGTCATACTGGAGAAGTGCTGAAGGTCTGCTTGCTTTCTTGTGTCTCCATTGCTGCAAATTCTCATTTGTGAACATATGGGCCTGAATTTAATTATTACTCTTAACTAGAATAAATCCACTGAATCAATGTAATTCGCTTATATATTGACTCACGATTCAAGAATTGATTCAGTGGATCTGATCTAGTCATATTAACCGATAGGGTTAAGGCTAGACACTGCAAATGGAGGGAAAGTGGCCAACAGAGTTGATTATTAAATATGTTTGATTCATAGCGTGTTAATAAGCTCACTTTTCTCTGGAACAAAATGGGGAATCAAATGTGGGCCTGAATGGGATTCACATTTAGAAATACATTGGCCAGCAATATGATTTGTGCAAAATATTTTTAAATGGTTTGGAAAACATGTATGTTCCAAGACTGTGCATGAAGAAATGTGCACATATGGGGGAAAAGGAATGCTTCTGTGAATGTTAGCAAAGGTAGCAAAATGCAAAATAATTTGAAATATGTGCATAAAAAGTATGTTAATTTGAAAAATGTGTGCTGAAAATATCTAAGATTGCATTTATAAGCGGGGAAAACTTTACAATGTGATATGTCATTCAGAGAACTTTGCTGAGGTCACATTCAGTATATTTATTTTAATGTTATATACAATTTTGAAATGTGGTGTAGGATTTTTATATCATCAAGTATGTTTAGAAAATGAAATGGAATGTGAGCATACTCATTTGCTTTTCAGAGTTATTGGGTCAACCTTTCTTAGGGAATGCTGTGAAATAATTTTTAATTTGGCTCATTATTGATGTAAACATTCAACTGAAAATAGAATTCCAAGGGCAGATTCTAATACTAAATGTTTACCTTTGGCTATTTGGCTGAAGAATTTATTGAGGGATGCAATCAATCTACAGTGGAACATTGGCTGAGCCAACAGACCTTTACTAATCAGCAAACTACAGATTAAAGAAATGCCTGAAACAAGAGCCATACTCATGTTTTGCTTTAGCAAAAATGAAAAGTTAGTTTGGAGTGCTGAGAATGTGAGCAGAAACATTGGGAGGGAGGGTAATACTTCCCCATGACCCTTTTTTAGTCGAGATCTTTGGACCCTTCTGCACATACATCTAAATCCAATTGTTAGTCCTGATTATAGTAGACCCTCTGAATCAATTGAATTTGCCTAGGTGTTGACCCACTGTTCAACAGTTTGAGAGATTTACTGGGGAATAAACAAAAGGATTCAAGCCGCCACCACCACCAACAGCATTCCAGATTCACATTTGTTGGTGTGTGCCTTCAAGTTATTTCTGACCTATGGTGACTGTAAGGCAAATGTATCACAGGGTTTTCTTGGCAGGATTTGTTCAAAAGGGGATGCCTTTGCCTTCCTCTGAGGCTGAGATAATACGACTTGCCCAAGATCACCAAGTGGATTTCCAATGGCCAAATGGGGATCCAAGCCCTGGTCTCCTGAGATGTAGGAGTCTATTGCACAAGGCTAGTAAAGTGCAATTACAGTACGATAACAGGCTCTTTTTCATTGATGGGTGGGAGGGGAAAAATCAAATCAAATAACAATTAAAGCACTCTGGACATCCAGCCTGGGTTTAATAACCTTCAAAGAAGGAGACTCCTCTATTCTCAGAGCCAGTGTGTTCCATTGTAGAACAGCTGTTACCATCAGGAAGTTCTTCCCAATGATTACGCGGAAACTCTTTTCCTGTAGTTTGAATCCATTGCTCCTTGTCCTAGTCTCTGGAGTACCAGAAACCAACCTTACCGCATCCTTTATATGACATCCCTCAAATGTTTAAACATAGCTATCATGGCACCCCTTAAATTTATCTTCTCCAGGCTGAACATACCTAGCTGTGTGCTCCTCATAGGGCATAGTTTCCACACCTTTCAACATTTTGGTCACCCTCCTCTGGACATGCTCCAGCTTGTCAACATCTTTTTTGAATTGGGGTGACACAAAATTCCAGGTAAGGTCTTACCAAAGCAGTGGTACAATTATTTTGCTCAGTCTAGAATCTGGATACTACACTCCCATTGATGCAGCCTAAAATTTCATTGACTTTCTTTGCTGCCATATCACATTGCTGACTCGTGTTCAGCCTGTGGTCCACTAAGACTCCTAGATCCCTTTGCATGTACTGCCACCAAGCCAGGTGTCACCCATGGTACAAGCAATTTTCCAAGACAGTCTTTCCAGAACACTTTAGTTTAATGACCCAAATGGAAGAGCCATCTGTTCAGAGGCAGCAACCTTAGGGATGGCAATGACTTTCCTTGTCATCCCTCGCCACCACATTCCTCCTGCTGCTTCCTACACCAATGGTATAAGCAGTGTAACTACACTGGTGTAGTTATGTCAGAGTACGTACACCAGCATTATGCACTAATATGACTCTGGCACCTGTTTCTATAATTCCTGTAATTTTTAATTAGTCAGCATGACAATACCATTCCCTCTTTACTCTAAAACATCTAATTTAGCACTTCTTGGATGCTGTTTTCCCCAAATTTAATTATACCTGGATACATTGTAGCAGTAAATAATGAGATACTAATTTGAGAAGACATCATTTGGTGTGATAGCTTTCCATTTGGGACAATGTTGCTTTGAATGCAATGCTTGAGGGTAAAGATCTGGCTTAGGTCTTGTCAATGTTTTTCATCCTTCAACACGTTTGCTGAAGATCTACAGTGAAACTGTGCATCCATATTTCCAAGCCACCCTGTGGCACATTTATAATTATATTTTAGTAATGAAGAAATGTACATCCTGTCATTTGGGCCATCAAATGCTTCAACAGATGTGCCATGAACAGTAACTACCCCAGTTGACCTAAGAGGTATTTCTTAAGCATTTTTGTATTATCGTAATCTCTTTTTCCAACAGCAGGCATTCCTGCCAGGAGTTTCTGCATTGATAGTTGGGTAAGCCACTAACTTTTCTGCAGAGATTTTCAATGCTATCTGCATTCTCATTAATGTTTTCTCTACTGCTTCTTGAGTCTCAGATCCAGATGTTGTTGTGCCAAACTTGAATGTGGCTGCTGTTCTTTTATTCACAGTACTTAATTGCTTATCTTCCCAGTGTTCTTCCCAACACAATAAATCTTCCATTTTGTCATTTGTCTTTTAAATGTATCCTTAAATATTTACTCTAGAATTTGTCATTTCAACACTCTTCATGTTTTCACACCACCACCCATGTGTTGTTGGGTCTTTAAGGAGAGGAGTTGTGCTCTTTTGATGTTCAATCTGTTCAGGGATCACTAGGATTACTCTGAACACCAGACACTTACATAGATGAAATTTCCAGCACTGTTACACAGAGAGCAGATCAGTTAGAGCAATGGGGAAAATTATATGCAACAAAGAAATGGCAGCCTTTGGATCTAAAAAAAATTAAAAATGACAGCAACCATTAGTGGCATAATAGTAAACTTTGAAGTACCAGCACTCATTATAACACTTCCCCTTAGACCAGCCTCTGCCAAGAAGAGTCCAACAATGCAGGCAGGTATGTTGATCCATATCAGTGAGCCAATTCTAGCAATGTTCATTGCTACCAGGAGAGCTGGTGGACTCATTCAAGATCAAGCTACCCAAAAATGTCTTGCAAGACAACAGAGTAGCATATAACATGTTTTCCCGGTGATTCACTCACATTAAGTCCTCCTGTGATAATCCTCATACAGTGGCTCCTTGGTATATATTGGGGTTTGGTTCTAGGACCCCCTCATGGATAACAAAATCCATGGATGCTCAAGTCCCATTAAATATAATAGCAAAGCAAAAAGGTGTCCCTTATCAAAAATGGAAAATCAAGGTTTGATATTTGGAATTTATATTTTTTAGAAATATTTTCAAGCCTTGGATGCTTGAATCCATGAATAAAAAAATCCGTGGATAAGGAGGGCTGACTGTACATGAAAACAACAACAGTAATGCATGATTGCAATAAAGATCCCTCCCCCCCACCAGCTACTGTGAGGATTACTGTGAGGAGTGAACATAAGTTTTGCTTATCCAGTTCAAGAAAAACTGTTGAAATTGTCCAAGCCTGGCTTTGAACCCCTGTCTAATTGAATCCCTGCAGTGCTCAATTAAGATTGCTTCCACTTCTTTTATTTCTGAGACACTACACTTATATGAAAATCAGGTACCAAATAGTTTCTCTACATGGGAAGAAGTGGAACTTGTTGAATTTGCTGCTGCATATGCAAAGGAATTAAGCACCTGTTCATTCTTGTTGACCTAAATTTGAAATTTTCTTCATACCCTGAGTGGAAAGAGTATGTTATTGAAAACTTACAAATCCAGGAAGAAGCACCTTTAACAAATGTTGTCATCTATTCTTCCAGGTTCCTTGTAACATAATTTGTTACTCCTTGTAACATCTGTGGGGCCAAGGGTCAATTTACCCTCCAGACCCCTTATGGGCCACATCTCCCCACAGCAAGCCCAGATGCTTCCATTTTCCCTCTCAAAATGGCAGCAGTAGCATTGCATCACTTTCTGCCACCATTTTGAGTGGCCCCACAGAGGAAAATGGAGATATATGGGATTAGCATGGAATTGTAGGGTTGCTAGTAGGAGTAGGCTGAGACGTTTCAATGAGTTTTCAGTCATTTGGGCAGCTTTCTGCATGGTTTTGGAACCAAAGAATGCCCCTAAAGGGATGATTGGGGGCTTTGGAGGACTGGCAGGAACTTCAAAAATCACAAGGGTGCAGTGCATGAAGCCCACAGGCTGTCACTTCCCTGCCTGTCCCATAAGGGATACTAAAAGTACAGGGTTGCTGCAGTACTGCGAGCTCAATGCAACTGGCACTAAGAGTGCATTGCAAAGAAAGGGAAACCAATAAATGAAAGAATAATAGAACATTGATCAACCCTTTATCTCAGCAGGGTAACTAAGTCGGCTGTCGCCAAATATGTCATTGCTGAGCCATTTGATTAAATCCAAGTAATAGATAGGGATGGATGGAAGTGTTTAGCTCCTGTCAGCAACTATGGACAAAGGAAGATGAGGACAGATATTAGAACTGTAAGAAGAGTTCTAACTTCTGGGGGAGGGGTGCAGGGGAGAGAAGGCAAAGTTTGGAGTTCCCCCAATTCTGTTTTTCTACAAAATGTTCACAGTATTCCCCTGCCAAGTGCTCTATTGTATTTGATTTTGTTACAGTTATATCCCATCTGCCCCCTACAGCTTTCTACCTCTCTCTAATGTATGCTCTTGTGTTGCAGCATCAATGCAGCTTATCTGAAAAGTAATGGCTATTAATTGGTTGCTTTCAGGAGCTCTACTAGTGGCTTATTTATCTATTTATTCCATTTATAATCTTATCTTCCCTCTAATGAGCTTAATGCAGCACTCTCTTCTTCCTCTCTAGCTTTGTCTTCACAACAAGCTGAAAGACAGTGACCATAGTCACCCAGTGAATTTCAGAGCCCATTGGGGACTAGAAACTGGATCTCCCTCATCTGAGTCCAACATACAGCACACAGACCCTCAAATTACAGTTGGTGTCCTTATTAATGAGACAAAGAGATATTGACATTTTTGTACGACAAAATGGATTCCAGTGTCTTATTGACACTGGCTGGAATTCAAAAAGGCAGTTATGAATGTATAACCTAGAGTGCAAGGCTCTGACTACCCTGAAGCTAAGTTTACCTTTGGAACAGAAACGTCCATGACCTTGCTGTAAGTTACTGCAATGGATCCACTCGCATTGCTGCTGTCTTTCTAAAAGGACCAGAGACTGTTCATCAAGTAGCTATTAAGGCAAATTTGTTTTCCTTTATTTGAACAGCTGCTATGTAATAAAATTCATTACACTTGGTTGAGTCTCTCTCTCTCTAGCTAAGTGCTTTGTTTAGAGACTTACAATGCACACATGGGGGGTGGAGAAGTGTTAATATACCTTCTTTTTCTATTCAAGGGACCTATTTTTGTCTGTAGCTGGTTGCAGGGCATGAGAAAAACTGAGCTAATAAAATGCTGGTATTAAGGAAACACATGCAAAGTTTCCAATGTGAAAGTATTTGGATTGCTGTTGCTCATGTTGAATACATTATGAGATACATACACCTGTGGTTGTATCTTTGGCTATAGTTATCTACAGAAAGCACTACAGACTCTCAAAGCATTACTGCCAATGATGTGTACTAGTCTAAGGACCAGGTTTAAATCCTTGCTTGTCAGTGGAAACCTAATAAGTGACCTTGGGCAAGTCACATTCCCTTAGGTTCAGAGGAAGGCAAAGACAAATCCCCTCTGAATAAACCTTGCTGAGAAAACCTTGTGATAAGTTTGCCTTAGTGTTGTCATAAGTCAAAAATGACTTGAAGGTGCACAGCAAAATAATATCTACACAGAATACCTTGAATGTGGTATGATTTCATTGGGTTTAGTAGTTCCACCAGTGGAGATCACTACTATTCCACACTGATGTGTACACAATTGCTGGGGCCAGTTCAACATCTGATAGCCAACCTTCTGTAGTGAGATTCTCATGAGGTGCACTTAAGACAGTCCTCCGATAGATGACATAAAGTCTACAAAGCAGGCTTGAATTCTCACCAGAGTCAAAAATGACTAAACGAAGGCTGTCATACCTTGCACATAACTTGAGATGATGTGACTTTTTGGAAGAGAAAATAATGCTTAGCAAAATAGAAGGCAGTAGGAAAAGAGGAAGACTGTACTACAGGTGGATTGATTCCAATCCATGGCCTAAGTTTGCTAACACCAGGCAGCTCTTAAAATCCTAGAATCCTAGAGCTGGACATGATCTCAAGGGCCTTCCAATCCAACTCCCTGCCCCCAAGGAAGACACCACCCAGCCTCTGTTTTAAAATCTCCAAGAAAAGAAGACCCTTGGAGGTCTCTCATTCATAGGTTTCCCATAGGTCAATGTGAACTTGCTGGCAAATAAATAACAGCAAAAACAAACCAGGGTCATCTTCATGGTGTTAGGTAGAGTGAAGTCTTTGTGCATTCTCAATGAGAGCATTGGCACTTGGGAGACTTTGGGGGAGAGCACAAATGATGCAAATGGTTTTTATGCACCCTAAAACTGACCTGCCTTGTTGCACATAATTTTTATAAGCAGAAGGACTGGAGGACATGTTTGTATTAGTAAGCCTACACAGACCCACTGAAACTTAGGAGAGGGTCTTCTCTATGGCTGCCCTCAGGCTCTGGAAGTCTTCCCAGAGAAGCTAGACTGGCACCCTCCTTACTATCTTTCTGGATGCAGGTGAAGGCCTTCTTTTTCCAGAAGACCTTTGAAAAAAGAGGCAGGGTGGGATGGTACTTGTATAATATACAGTTGTTGTTGTTGTGTGCCTCCAAGTCATGTTTTATTTATAGTCTGGAGAGCCAGTGTGGGGTAGTGGTTTGATAATTTGATTATGACTCTAGGGATCAGGGTTCAGTCCCCCACTTGGCCATGGAAACCCACTTGGAGAACTTGGGTGAGTCAGACACTGTCAGCCTCATAAAGCCCCACAGTTAGAATTGTGTAGTGTGAAAGGGCCTTTAGATCTCTATCAGGCATATTTTAATGTTTTTTTTTAAATACAAAAGCATGTACAGGTGGCCCTCTACATATGCAAATTTGATTTTTGCAGATTTGATTACTCACAGATTTAATTAATATGTTATCTCTAGGAACCTTTAGGTCCTCCAGAGTCACACTGGAGGACCTAGAGATTCCAAGAAAAACACTTCTCTGGGCATTTGTAGGTCTTTCAGTGCAATTCTATGATCAGCTTCTGTTGGTTGTTAGCCAACAGAGTTGCACTGCAGGATCTAGAGATTCCTAGAGAGGTGTTCTATTAGGTAAAAAATAGTAGTGTTTTTTTATTTACAGTTTTTCCACTTTTGCTGAGGTCCTGTGCCGCTAACCCCAGCAAATGTAGAGGACACAATTTATGTATTTCTGTGTTTATTTCTCCTAATATATGCCTAATCCTACACATTTTTAACATATGCATTTTTGTGTGTACTTTTTTATATTGCATATAATAATGACAGCCATTAGGGCTGAAGGGAGGGATATAAATACCTAAATATAATATAATATAATATAATATAATATAATATAATATCCCCTGGTATTAGATAGTTTTGTACATACTTTGTGCTAACATTTTTATACACAATTTTCTTCTAATGCATGTTGTTGTTTTCTCTCCTCCTCCTCCCCTGTTTTTTTGAGCATTAAATGCACATGTGAATTTAGGCACGCACATGCCTTTCAGTTCCTTACTGGTCCAGGAAGTCTGTAAATGCAGGCATATCAAATGAATTCCTCTCCTGTTCCTTCTCAAACACCCACAACATTTTTGACCATCATAATTGGACTTTCCCAGTACCTGGAGCTGGTGTCTAAGACATTTGCCTAGAATACCAAAGAGGCTGAATCTGTCCTTGATGCATAAGAGAAAAGGAAAGAGAATGCAGGTGTTCAGTTTTGACCTCTTCACTCTTTCCTTGTTAACAAGTGCTTATATTCCAAAATGAGATGCAGTGCAAGGAGAATGTATAGTTTAACTACTTTTGGTATACTCCATCACAAAGCAATTACATAAAGATTAATTAGAATGCTCCCCAAACAGTAGTAAGCTGCAAAGTAGTTTAATTAAATACCATTATCTCTAGAATCAGCAAGTTAATAACACAGTTGCCAGTAGAGTAAGAAACAATGCGGCAACCAAAACATGAAAGAGGGCAACAAAGGAAGGACTTTGTCATGCAATTATTTTGTTTCTCTAAGTTGATGCATTTATTGAGATGGGTTAATTAACTGTAAGTAGTCTTCATACAAATATAAGGAAGGGAAATCTTTCTTTATTTCACCCTCAGACAAGACACCGCAACTGTTCAAAATGTTTCTCCCTCTTCACTGAAATTACAGAAAGAAACTGATTTTTTAAAAAAATAATTTATCACTTTTCATTATCTTTATGAACATTTCAATAAAATATTTTTGCACAAAATCCTTGTGTGTGCATGTGTTTGTCCCAAATACATTTTCCCCCTATTGCTGTGCTGATGACAAAAGCACTGAATATTTGGGTTTGTGAAGAAAAAAAAAAGTCTCACATAGTGGTTGACAGTTTTTTCCTATGGGGTGTCTCGACATGTTATAATAATAAATAATATTTCTTTTTTATTTCTTACTTGCCTCTCCTCAAGGGTCAACATATAAAATAATTTAAATGCTGTAAAAACTATTAAAATTCATAGTTTTTTGTGTTTTTGGAGGGCTAAGTGGCCATGTTTATTCGTGACGTTTCACCAGCATCTGTGGCTGGCGTCTTCAGAGGATGCTGGCGAAACATCAGGAAGAAACTCTTCTAGAACATGGCCACATAGTGTGAAAAACCCACAAAAAACTATGGATGCCAGCCATGAAAGCCGTTGACTTCATATTAAAAGTCAAGTCAAACATTCCAAGAAACAGGTACACCAGCTGCACTAGCTCATTGGTGGGACACAAAGAAAGTACTCCCTCCTGAATCAGATTCGATTCTTCAGGCAGGCACATGTAAGGAATTATCTGGAGGCTCGGGAGCTGTTTTGCTGTGCCTTATGCTGCCGACTCATGCTCTGTCATGGGTTGAGGGGTGGCCTGTGGTTTCCATGTCAGGAATGCAGTGAATCCACTCTGCTTCTCAGGCAGGGGAAGCAGTCTTTCCCCCCCATTATGTAGGGAGTGGCACCTTATGTGTGCGCATTTGCTACAATTGTTTCAGTCTTTCCTGGAAAGCAATGATCTCAGGGCTCACCACTTTGAGTAGCATTTATAAAATCCAAAGGAGCTATTCAAGGTACTGAACACAAAAACAGGTTTAGGATCTTGGGGATCACCTTTATAGTCTGGAATAAAATCCAGAGGCAGTTTTGTCCACCCCTGTAATTGAGGGGAGATATAGATGGATGGTTCCATGCCGCCCATCTTTAACCTTGTCGGTGCTGTGCCAACCGCACTAAGTGGCACCAACGCACTCCCTAAAAAAAAGCTGCCTATAGCAGCTTCTTTTTAGGAGCTCCATAATGGGACTTATGTGCACTGATGCCATCACTTCCAGCAAGTGCTATTTGGGTGTGCGGACAGCCACGCTTCATCGTCACATGCCCTGTGTGGGCGGGGCCATGGCAAGATGGTGCATGGACACAGCTATTAGGGCTGGGTTCCCATGGATGCCCAGCCCTACGGAGCCCTTAAATCAGCCCCAGGACAGTACTTTTCCCCATTTGTATTAGGCCTCAGGCAACAACAAGGTGGATGAAAGTAAGCATATTTAGTACCATAGACCAGTGGCTTGTCAGCAATGTAGTTCTGTCATCTTAAAGTTACTCATTGTTGCCTCTGAGGTAGGATCTCAGGTAGGTGTATTTATTTATTTATTTTTACAAAAAGTTAATGAAAGGTATCAGTTTTAGTTACTTTTGTGAAATGGGAAAGCGAAGTGCTGCTCCAAAAATGTAAACATTGTAATAATGACCTTTTTTAATTTTAGAAGCATAACTAATAACTTTTTAAAAAGTCACTTTCTAGCTCTGACACTCCTTGTAGATGCAGAAAGAACAGTATAAACGAAAGGTTTAGGATCCAGTGTTGAGAATTATAAATATCTGAACTCTATACCTATAATTTTGCTCTCACGCACAGAAGAAGGATTTCTTCAAGTGATTTAATAACATACCTTCTAACACTTCCGAGATGAAAATAGTGGCACTCTTGTGCACTTTGAACACCCTGCCTTCTGCCTCCTACATTTATTTACTGTTCAGTATATAGGCTACCCTGCATTGATTTAAAAGCAAAAGGAATGTTTGTTCTGGCAGTTAAATATATATTAGGGGGGGAAAGCCCATGCTGCTGTTATAATATGTTATCATAATTTCAAGTTCAGTATAAACCTCACCAGTCATAACGTGTGAAATGACAAATCACAAAGTTCATAGGTATGGTTTTGAAAGGTGTATTTCTGGTTTGAATTTTGGATAGTGCATACTGATATTGCTCTATAAATACTAGTGGTGGTGGTGGTGGTGGTGATGATGATGATCATGGGAACTGAAAGCAGCAGATGTGTGGGAAACGTAGCATTTTCCAAACATTAGTACAAGGTTTGAAAATGGTACAGATTGCATGCTGCATTTGTCCCCTGGATCCTAATTTTGTGGCCCCTGAACCTCCACAGTTTGCCCAAAGACCCCCCACCCACCCACAAGGAATTGGCATGATTTGGCAGCTATTTTTGACTCCTAAGAACCCCAGAACCCTGTGCTACACCCAAATGCCTCCAGTTTCCTCTGTAGTTCAAAAAAGGGTGACAGGAAGTGACATAATATCACACTATCATGGGAAGAGAGTTGAAGAACTACAACATTATGTGATAAGACACGTAGAGAGACATTACTATGCAGCTGAACTTCTGCTTTCTTTCCACATGTGATCAGGCTCTTAGTTATGGTTTTGTAACTAAGTAACATCTCCAGGGCTGACTCCCCTCGGACCTACTTTACCAGGCATCAGCTGCACTGAGAGAAGGAAGGAGTATATATTTCCACCCCTTTCCTCCAGAAAGCTAGACTTCAACACTCAGAAGCAGGATGTTAGAACTCATGTTCCTGGAACTCTGACTCCTCTGTGTCCCATTCTTCAGATTCCGGAGGGTGAATTATGACTTACCTGGCAGGCGAGACACCATGATCACGAAGGTGGTTTTCCCAGGGTGAGGCTCATCCATTGCTCATCCGGGTGTGCTCACCCCTGTGATTTCCCCAAATGTGGGAAACTTGACTGACACACCTCCTTGTCCCAGCCTCACTTGCTGGCGGGGAGGAGGAGAAGTCATCCATCCACTCCTCAATCACCAGCAGAATGGACTTCCTTCTCTTGGTGGAGCTAATGCCCAGTAAAGTAGGTTTCAAGGGGCAATTACATGTAGCAATATTATTATGGCCATGACTACATAGGATGAGTTATGCATCTAGACGTGTGACACTGAATTCTGGCCAATCACCAGAATTCTTTATGACTCAATTTGTAAATGCTTGACTAAATAGAAAAGAAGTTAAGAAACCCAGTTACTGAATTTCAAAGATGTATACTGGGATACCAACAAGAGTGCCCAATGTGCATCAATTCCTGTGCCAGCTCTGGCACGTAGTTATGTAATATCAGCCCTTTATCAGATGCAGATGTTGCACATCTTTGTAATTCTCTTTTCCACAGATGCTAGTCCACTTATGAGCACTCAACACTCCACCTGATGTTTCAAAGCACTCTCCCAACACCTCCCCTCATCGCACTGGAAAGATGCACAGCAATGGTGAGTGTTGTGCAAATAATAATAATAATAATAATAATAACAACAACAATAATAATTCTGTTCCAGTCCGTATTAGTTTGAGAAGTGTAATTTTGATCAGGTCCTATTCAGAGAAGAACAAAATGAACTTCTCACTGATTCCTAATAAATCCAATATTTGTTTATAAAGTTGGTTGCTAGGGAGGAACGGTGGTGGTGGGGGAACCAAGTACTATTGGTAATTTGCTAGACTGTTGACTGCTTTTCAAATACCTTGGCCAAGGACTCTAATCTTCAGTCACTGTAGAGGTGTAATCCCACTGTACTGAGCAAAAGTCTCTTCTTGCCCCTTAGGAAATGAATATATAAATTTAATCAAAATAACTCAGGGAAGCAAAACCAGGTGGAAAGACTGATCAACATGCTGCCATCATGTGTATATGGCTTAGGGACAGAGGAAAATGCAAATGTTCTGGCAACAGAAAGCAGAAAGTTTGGTAGGTGTTAAAGGCAAGACCTAAGTTATTAATTCAGTCCCAAAGATGTCACAGAAATGATTTACAAGGACATTGCACTGGAATATTTTCAAGAAAGGTTTATGGGAGCCACCTTATTGATTGCTGGAAAATGCATCACCCAGGTTTATCATCACAAGTCCAGAACTCTTCTGCTACTGAAAATCTCTGCATAAGTAAAGCAGCTTTACTTTATTAAATTTCAGTGTGCAAATGTGCAAAATACAATATATACATTTATTCTTGATCAATGACTAAGCAGGCCGGTGTCTCCTGGTTAGAGTTGGCATTTAGAGAAAGCAGATATGTGGGGGTAGGGGGTGGGAGTGGGGTTGGGGTTAGCAAAAAAACCTTTCACCTTTCCAGATGAGGTTATGAAAGTTTTAAAACATTTTTAAATGAGACTTCTGGCAGTGACAGAAGGGCGATCAGTCACTTGGATCGATGATCATCCAAGTGATCACCCAGACAGGGCTTTTTGGGGAGGCTCTCCCAAAATAACCGGGCTTGGAGAAGAGGATTGGGAACGGAGCTCAGCAGAGGCTAATCACCATGGTTGGGGGATCGCTTCGCTCAAGGATGGTAAGACCACAGAGCAGCCAAGCCTGTCTGTGGCTACCATTTTTGGCTCTGAGCCCAGCTAAGCTTACACGACACTGAATGAGAAAAGGAAAAGTGGAGTGGTTTTATATGTTCAAGATAAGTACATTTCAAAATAAATATGTAAAGATGAAGAAGGAAATTTTATCGGTATTGAACTGAAATTGGCTGACATTAAATATCTCATCATGGGGATTTAGGCCTCATTGGAAAATAAGCAAATTCCCCCCCCCCCGAAAAATTGGAGAAGTAATGAATGAATTAGACTATGATAATATGATACTTCTAGGTGACTGGAATGGGGTAATTGATCCAATAAAAGACAGAACTTTGACAAAAACACTTTTAAAAAATCAAGGGAAACTTCTTTTAACCTTTTTTCAGTTACAAAACTAGTTTGATTTGCATGACATATGGAGGAAATTATACTCATCTGGGCAAGGGCATATGTTTTTCTCTGAAGCTCATAAGACAACATCAAGGATAGACATGTTTCTAGCTTCAGGAGAGATATTACCAAGAGTTAATGATATGGACATTTTACCAAGACTGGTTTCAGACAATAATTTGATTACTATGTCTTTGACATTCGGTGAGAAAAAAATTCAATTGGAAATTGAATGACTCACTGTTAAAGAATAAAAAATGTATGGAGAAAGCAAAGAAAATACTCAAGGACTTTTTCATGCCAATGAAAACAATTTGGGATCCCAGTAAATCAGTTATGAGAGGACTTTTTAACCAAAGAGGAACAAAGATAAAGCAAAAGGACAAAAAAGAACGTCTAAAAATCGAAAAAGAGATTTGAGAAGTGGAAATAGCCTTGCAAAAAGATCCAACTTCAGATAAAATAAATAAAAAAAACCTGAAATTCTTAAAAAACAAACAACTCAAATATAAGATTTCAACAGAATTAACTAAGAAAATGTGATATATATGGCAGCGACATTTTGAAAATGCAAATAAGACTGGTAAATGGTTAGTGTATCGTGAGAAGAGAGGAAGGAAAAAATTGTATCAGAAATAAAGAGTGATGGTAAAGTAATAGGTAATCAGGAACAGATCTTGGAAACGTTTAAGAACTACTACATGGACCTATACAAAAAAGAAGATATTACAGTGGAAGCTATTTATAATTATCTGGAGAAACAGGTAATAATTGGGATTAGATGTTGGAAGTGCTAAAAAGGATGGACGTTGGAACAAACTGTTTAAATTGCATTCAAAACATTTACTAAACTCAATATGCCCAGTTGATAATAAACAGAGATAAATTTAAAATACATAACCGTACTTGGCAAGGCTGTCCTTTGTCCCCATTAGTTTTTATAACTGCATTGGAAATTTTGATGAACGGTATTAGTAAAGACAAAGACATTCAAGGTACTATGATTAGAGGCTCGGAGAATAAGGTTGAAGCCTTTGCCAATGATTTCATGCTTATTATAGAAGACACCAAAAGACAGATTCAATCATTATTTGAAAAAATAAAGAAGAATAAGACATTTATACTTGCAAAAAATTTAACAAAAGGAACAAAATATGGTAGAGCTTTCCAAATGTCTTATAACAAAGAAGGTCCAATAGCTGGGAATATGGCTGTTAAATAAAACATGGACTTACTTGCCAATATTTATATACCAAAATGGAAGGAAAATAAAAATGAGTTAAAATCATGGAAGAATTTGTAATTATCTCTTTCAGGGCATATAAAACTTATAAAAATGATGGTTTTGTCAAAAAAAAAATTTTTTATTTCAAACCATTCCAATAATAAATAATAAATCTTCTTTCAAAGAATGGCAAGATGATATAAAAGAAATATTTGGAAAGATAAGAAACCTCGAGTGAACTGTAAAACTATGACAAGGAAAAAAGAAGCAGGTGGAGGAGGTGCGCCACATTTGTGGTCATACTATCAAGCAAATGTACTGAATTGGTTCTCAGACTGGATAACCTTGAAAAATGAGAGATTACTGAATTTAGAAGGATTCAATAAGAGATTTGGATGGCACTCCTATCTCTGGTATTGTAAAGTGGCAGTTGATGTCATTTAAATGAATCAACGGGAGTCTCATAATTTGGTAAATAAAGCTGGACTAAACTGTTCAGCTCATCCCCTTTGTGAATAACTGTGTTCGCCATTGTGGCATAGAGCTTCGGTGAGTTCTGCGTAAGGATGGAGAAAGACTTCATTGGAAGAAAAAGCAGGTGAGATTCAAGAATTCAAAATTTCAGATTCAAAATGCAGGTGAGATTCAGCAAAAATGGGACAAGGTTATTCCATCCCTTGTTCTGTTCAAAGTGTTGTTTTTAAAAAATTGCTTCTGTATAAATCCCCTTCTTTTTGCACAAAGGTCAACATCTTTTGAGTAGAAAGTAGATACAGTGGGCCCTTGGCATCTATTGTAGTTTGGTTCCAGGATCTACTGTGAATACCAACATCCATGGATTTTGCTCGCATCCCATTAAATGCAATGCCATAGTAAAATGGTGTCTCTTATACAAAATGGCAAAATTGAGGTTTGGTTTTTGGAAGTTACATTATTTTTAAAAAATTATTTTCAAGCCATGGATTGTTGAATCCGTGAATAAAATATCCTTAGATATGGAGGGTCGACTGTACTTTGTTTAAAATATTTTGGGGAAAACAATGTTTTTTCACACACAAAAAGTATTGAAATGTGTGAAATAATTTTAAAATTTTCACAAAACAAATCCAATCTCACTTGGGAAGGGGGGATGCTGGAAATGATACATGCCTGCATATAAAAGTGAAGTAAGGGAAGATTTATACCCCTATTCTTATCACACATGATCTTATGAAGGGGGAGCATTTACAATGGTTCTTCCAACCTCAAAGCACCTGGCTGCAACCTGCCCTGTAGCCTTGTAAATAGAAACACTGGAAAGCATCAGCTAAGGAAACAAGTGCCTGCTTTCTTGCAACCAAAGGAGGTAACTGAGCTGCAGTGTGAACAATGGAGTCAGTTGGACTGTGGCTTTCTCTTAAGAAGCACAAAGGTAATGCTATCTGACAGGTGCTGGATTGCACCAGACCTTTAAAAGGCAGATCACTCTTTTCACGTTGACTTTGGCCTCTGCCAGGAGTCAGCTCTCCAATCATACATCACTGTCACCATTCTGGATGGGAAAAGCTGAGGGTGGTGGGGAGGGATGCTAAAGGTAAGAGTTTGCATCCAGAAAGAGCACTTCTTTTGTGGGGGGATATTGTGCTATTTCCTTGTTGTTGTTGTTGTTTTCTTTCTTTGCTTATTTATCAACACAGCACGGTCAATCACATGCTATAGATATGAATTTTTCTTGCAGTGTTTTATCTTTCCTAAACCTCAGGGATGCTCTAGTGCTGCTTTTGTGGACTGGCAGTGGGTTGGTATAGATAGCCCTTGGAGTCCTTTCTAACGTACAATCTCACGATTCTGCAAATATATCCAACTTAGTGATGAAACCCTGAGGGAACTGCTCTCCATAACTGTTTGGCAGAGGTTATTTTAGAATTACATCCCTCTACATCCCCCCTTGGCACAATAAAAATAAATCTAAAATTTATACAATTATACAAACATTATATATGAAATCTCTACATTTATAATGGCCAATATGCTGGTTACAGGCATCGTCAAATGTATGTCATTAACTATTCCAAAGAGTGGCTCGAAGCAGTCCTGTCAAGCAGGATTAACATAGATGGCATTCAGCAACCCTCCATAGTAATTAACAGCATTTTTGTAAAAGTCATCAAAGTCCTCTCAAAGTGTATCTGAACAGGAGTGCATTGGATATAGCCAAGGTGCCAGTTCATCATGGACTGGGAAGGATTTTCTCTAACAAATCAGCCTTTCTGTTTGAAACTCAGCTTGCTGAATGCCAGATGGAGATCGGGTGCATGTTTAACCCACTCAGTTTTCCTTCTGATACGTAACCCAATCAGTCTCAAAGATCTCAATAGCTCATGCAAACATACACCATCTTTGCAAAATCTGGAAAAGTTCCTTTTTGGGCTGCAACTTCCAGAATCCCTCAGCCACCTATCTTGATTTAAAAAAAAAGATTGAAAACCATCCAATGCATTTTCCCAAATATTTCATGAACTCCTTTTAAAATTAGATATTACAATATAGTTCAGACATCAGTAGACATCAGATTTATGAGGTTGACTTAGCTTTTAACTAGAACCTCAATCACAGCCAGGTATCCAATGGTGAGTCAATGGGGTAAATTACTTATAGCACCTCGTGAGCCATATACTGGGCAAAGAAACATAAGAGGCTATACAGATTGCCATAAAGGGGTGGTCCCCAGCCACCCCTTTACTGGCAGGATCAGTACAACTTCACACTGCAGTCTCAATCCAGCCTCTGGAGAGCGCATAAAGAAGTCTCAAAAAGCAGCTCCTTTTTGTGTCCTCCAAAGAGCACCATAACTGTGGCAGTGCAGCTTTATGATGCCCCTTCATTGCTGCTTCATGTGGATGCAGCTCCAGAGGGGTGTCATGATGGCACATGCCATGTGGATTGGTGCATGCCAAAATGTCACTCTGGGGGAGGGGTTAGGGCATCCAGTGTGCAGATGCTATGCCTTTCTCTTTTGATTTGACATACTTTGACAGAGGTCAGGAAAAGCAGCCTTTTTTACTACAATTCATAGCATCCTCCACCTACCATGGCCATTGGGAGATGCTGGCTGGCTGAAGGAAGCTGGGTGTTGTTACTTTTTCCTAATAATTTTCTCTAAGCTTGGCACTTGGAGATACAGAGGGGGTGAAACTGTGTTTAATGCCTTGCCAAATGGTATTTAATTCCATAACTAGCCCTAGTTGCACTTCAGGATTAGCTACGGTTGCTTTCAATCTTTCTGACACTGTAGTAGACAAATGAGGGTGAACGGAATGCTAATGATTCTCCGGAGTGAAGCCTAAATGAAGCCTCTGGTAAAGTTGATGCTTAAATAAAAGCTTTCATCACTGATGGTTGTCCCAACAGGGAGGCTATTTTCAGCTCTCTCTTTGGAATAAAATATGCTTGACATGTAATGTGAAATTCTTACAACCTTTACTGTGGAATCTTATCACTGAACATAACATTCAGGGCCAAACTAAATGTGTGCAGCATTGATAACAGACATAGGAGAATCCAGATCAAAACCACACAAGGTTCAAAGGAGTAAAGACCTCACCCATTAGGGTCTGAATCCAGATCCAACATGAGGATGGGAAAAGGATGGCCTATGCACTAAAGGTGTCTATCCCTTTTTTTGGTAGCCTTCCAGTTTTTCAGCTGCTCACCAGATTTTTTAAAAGCTGGCTTCACATAATTTCTAATTCACCTGAGTCAATGGGAAAAGACATATCTTCCAGAATTTCAGATGAACACCAGGATACATGTGGCAAAGTAAAGTCAAAATGTGGTCAATATGACCGATGTTATTGATGAGGAAAAACGCACAAGATTAGGTGAGGCTGCAGTAGTTTGCTTTTGCCTGAGCCTACAAGGAAGAAAAAGATTCTGCCTCTTTACTTCTCTGTTGAGTTGAGTGTAAATTCTGTTTGATCTTTGAACTCAGTTTGCAGCAATTTAAGTAAACTGAGAACAAAGGGGGAAAGTGAGAGGGAGAGAAATGAAGGGGCCCACGGTATCTTTGGGAGAAAGAAAACAAGCACAGAACCCTGCATAGATTTTGAATAATGTGGATGGCTAATATATATATATATATATATATATATATATATATATATATAGAGAGAGAGAGAGAGAGAGAGAGAGTTGGGAAATTGTTACAAGCCAGAACATGTTGGAAAATGTGTGCACATATAGAAAATGTGTATCAGTTTTCAAATGGGGAAAAGAAACAGTGTCTAACAACCAGACATGAAGAAGAATTGTTTGGAAAATGGAAGCAGAATTCAGAGAATTGCAATGAGAACCAAGTAAAAGTTTTGTCATCTTTATTCATGGTTTTCCTTTCAATGCATTTTCTCTAGGAGAACTTTACCGTCACTGTATTTTTTTACGCACAGTTAGTGACATGCAGTCCTATGCATTTTTTCTCTCAAAAGGATGTGCCATTGAGCTCAGTGGGGCTTGCTCCCATCAAATAAATAAGGCTGCAATCTCATATGTGTCAGTATGTGGGCTTCGAGCTGATTCCTCTTACCCAGGCACATAAACATAAAAACATAATAATTCTGCAAGAAGCTTAGACACAGTCTGACAGAGCCCAGAAGATGTTGTATTAAATGGAAGCATACCATCTGTCTTCCAATACCTAGGTGCAATTGCTGTTTCTGTAACAAACCTAAACATTGTTGTCATCATCTGTAGGTGTGAATGCCAACAGATTTTCTTTATTTAAAAAAGCTCAGGTATTTTTTCCGTTTAAAAAAAACAAACTATTTTTAAGACAGAGGAAGAGATGGGATGGAGGCAGAGAAAAGGAAGAAAGTATGCCACAGGAGCGAAAAAGTAGGGGGAAGAACTGTTTGGATAATGAGGAAAAAATGACATTCTACCTGTCATTTGAAGAGGAGAAGGAATGATCTTCTATATAGGCCAAAATTAATGATCTCAGCCTGAGACTCCTCCTAATGTTGAGGTGGAATCTCTTTAGTTTGCATCCATTGCTCTGGGTCCTAGTCTCTGGAGCAGCAGAAAACAAGCTTGCTCCCTCCTCAATATGACATCCCTTCAAGTATTTAAACAGGGCTATCGTATCACCTGTTAACCTTCTCTTCTCCAGGCTAAACATCCTCCAACTCCCTAAGGTGTTCCTCATAGAGCATGGTTTCCAGACCTTTTACCATTTTAGTCCTTTACTATTTCAATTTCCTCACTGTCTAGGTTGAATCTATGTAAGCCTGGCCATTATTTTTGTTTTCTTTATGTTGAAAAGTAAGTCTACTTTTGCACCTTCTCCTTTGGTATTTCTTAGCAGTTGTTCTAGCTCTGTGATATGTTGTCTGCATGACTCAGTTTATTGATATGCCTTCCTCCCATCTTCACTCATCCTTCTTCTGTGTCCAAGCCTGCTCTTCGTATGATATTTTCTGCATACAAGTTGAACAGATAAGATGAAAGGATGCAGCTTTGGCTGACACTTTTGCCAACTGGGAATCATTCGGTTTTCCATATTCTGTACTAACAGTAGCCTCTTGCCCTAAGTACACATTTCTCATCAGGACTATCAGATGTGATGGCATTCCCATGTCTTTCAGGGCATTACATAATTTTTCATGCTCTATTGAGTCAAAGGCTTTATTTTGTTTAAACCTCTGCTAATGGATTGGAATTTGTGAACACATTCTAATCCATCTCTCTCTCTCTCTCTTTCCAGTCTTATATGTGAGCTCTATAGCCCACTGAGATTATAATACATGTTTCAAACACATCATTCAATAAACCCTTTTCTACCTGATTCTTGACTTGACTTCTGCAGTTTTGCCTCCTCAATGCTAATTTGTTTCACTATGCACAAGCACCAGATAATTTAAACATCTCACTTGTGTAAACAAAGGGAAGGGAAAAGTCACAGGTATGCTACTGGTGCCACATCTGATGGAATAATTGCACCCTTGAGACCCAGCAATACCTTAATAGGCATTTTTAAAAGCTTTCTTGTTTACCTGTGGAAGGAGCGGTGGGGTTGGGGTTGGGGGAGGAATATTGCCTAAGTAATTGACATTTCAACACCTTTTGCTAGCAAAAACAGAAATTGGAAGCTTGAGATGCCCTGTTTGCTTTGGTAAAAAGGCAATTATTTCATATTAAAGATAATGTGATTGTTAAGGACACTAATTGAGCTTAAGTAAGTATGTAAGTGATTTAATTGTCAAGCAAGTAACTAAGGATAGCGTCAAAGGAATGTTTTGAGATAGATTTTTTAAATTTTTTCAGAGAAACAATTGTCTTGGTTCATTGCTTCATGAGCAAGCATATTCTAATTATGATATTCTGTTACAAGAAAAATAAGTCTTTAATGGCTGAGATCCTAGATGTCATTTCTGCAGTGTAAATCTTTTTATTCATTTAACTTATAACAATAGCAAGTACATTTCTATACTGCTTATCAGTGCACCCCTTGCTGCCTCTTCCACCTTTTGGACCATGAAATTGTCTTCGAGGCAAGTGAGGAATTTGCTAGACCTCCAGGAAATATCAGGATAGTTGAAGTCCTCCATCACTACTACATCCCTCCTTTCTGACTGTGTGGTCATCTGTTCTAGAAAGACATCATCCAATTCCTCAGTCTGACTTGGGGGTCTGTAGTAGACTCCCACTATAACATCCCTGTTGTTTCCCTCCCCTTTACCTTTTATCCAGATGCTCTCCACTTGGCTTCCAGGATTGATGTCCTGGATCTCTTCACTGGTGTAAATATCCCTGACATATAAGGCTATTCCTTCTCCTTTCCTGTTTGGTCTGTTTCTCTGAAAAAGGTTATACCCTTGTATTTCTATTTCTTTTTAATAGAGATTTTAAAAAGTGGCTGTTTTATTTGGGGCAGAAGTGGGGAAAGAAAGCTCAGGGTGCTGTCATCCAGTAAAAATACAGTGGATACAAAAGGAGTGTGCATCACAATGGCATCATGTGCCATATCTGGTTTGCCATCATGGGATTAGACTGTTGCCTTGAGTCCCTATAGTGGGAGAAAGGTGGGATATAAGTGAAATAATAATAATAATAATAATAATAATAATAATAATAATAATAATAGCCCTTCCCAGTAGACTTAGGCAAAAGCAAACTGAAGCCTCTTCTAGTTTATGTGTTCTTCCTCATTCATACCTTTTGTCATTTGACTCCATTTTGATGTTGCTCGGCTACACATGTCCCAGTTTTCATCTGTGAAATGTTAAGTTGACATGGAATAGTCCATCTATTGGTGATATAATTTTGGTAATGCAGGTGCTCATTGTGACAATTTCCATTTTGCATTATAACAGATATGGTTTTCAGTGAAGGCTGAGATCCGACATTGAGTCTGTGTAGTTATCAATCTCCACAGATGGGGTTCCACATTATTTGCACTACATAATACTACATACTATCCCTTTCATAGAAGCTACAGTAAAGTCTTAGTGAATGGTGCAAACTATTTATCCCTTAATTGTTTGTTGATTTCTTACAGTGTTCCCATTTTCCCTTGAAGGGGGACTCTTGAATTAAGACTTCTATGAGTAACTGAGCAACAGATATCAGGCCACTGTTGAATGTTATTGCTGCAGCAGTTTTGTACATGCTGTAGACCCATCCTGGGAATATAGAGTGCTTTGGTGCTTTTCTGCCCTTAACAGTTCCCTGTCTGCAATGCAAAAATGATGGATCTGCTACCATTTCCCTGCTCATCTCACAGTTTTAATAATTTAGTTTAATGTGGTGTTGTAAGCACTGTCAGCAATCCAGAAATGCAGAAGTGAGAAAGGGGAGCATTTTCCACTGAAGAAGGAATCAAGTTGGGTAGAGCCTTTTGTTCATATAATCATAGAATTCATACTTAAGTGCAGTCAATATACAAAGGTATAGTACTTAACAAGGTGCAGGTATGAATGGTCTAGACTCTGTATAGAAGATTTCCAGTTCTGGCTTCATCCCACCTGTCCCCAGCATGATCATCCCTACCAAACTGTATTTACTTACTTACTTTCTTAATTTCTATGCTGCCTTTCTCCCAGAGGTAAAACAATACAAAGGCCTGTTACAGACTGCCAAAATAAAGCTGCTTCGGGTCTCTTTGGAGGTATGCTATTTAAATGATGCATGGGTCTTAAGAGTCGGGAGGTCGCGCCAAAGCCACACTCCATTCCTAAGCACTGGAGTGCAGCTTTGGTGCAGCTTCCGGATTCTTAGGATGCATGCATCATTTAAACAGCATACCTCCAAAGAGACCCGAAGCAGCTTTATTTTGGCAGTCTGTAACAGGCCAAAGTTAACATTAAACATACAGAGTTAAAAACATCACTAAAACACACACTCCATATGAACTACCTCGCTTGAAATTCTGCTTTCATCTTTGGGTTTCTTTCCTTTTTCCAATATGGAAACCTAAAATAAATGATGTAGATCGATTTCAGAAGCGTTTCCTCCAACAGACTATTATTCATAAAGTCATTTATTGCTTGATTGGCCAGATATTATCACGGGCCACATTCTAATTATGTTTTCCTAGATTCATTTCTTCTTTGGATGTCTGACAAAATGTAAGATGAGCTACAGGCTGCCCGGCAATTTCCTTTCATTTGCATTGGCAGTCCGCTAGATACCCAGGGGAGCCAGGGTTGTCTCCTGACCTCTTGGTGAGCGGCCAGAGGAGGCAGAAGGCTCCAGCTAAAGGTCCAACAAGCTTGACTTGCTGCTTTCTAATGTACAGCATGATGAAAGGGGATACAGAAAAGTTTCATCTCTCACCACCACCATTTCCTCATATAGAAAACTAAAATGGTTGCATGAATGCCAATAGGACTGGAGCCAAATTGAAGCCAACAGAGAAACAATATGGAGGTGTAAACAAACTCAACTATATTCCAAGGTATGTAATGGTAGCCAATAGCTTTCATGTTGGTTTGATGATTTGATGTATGCTCAAGGGGAGATGATACACATCTCCGCTTGAGCATACATATATTTCTAAGGTATATGGTGTTGGTGGGGATTCTAAGAAAGAAGGTACATACAAATCAGTGCACATGATTTAAGACACAAATACCTAAAATGAACAAAGCTGAATGTGATACTTAAAAATCCTTCTTACTCAATGGGGCAAAATTGTGCAAATTAGGTAAATCATGCAAAAATGCACAAATGAGAAGAAGAGTTATTAAAAAGTTTGCATGAATCTTAGTGCTGGAACAAGATGCAAGCACAAAACTCAATATAGATTGTGAGGACAGGAGAAAAACTAAAAAAGAAAAGGTACTGGAAAAAAAGAATATAGGATTTGGAAACGAAAAACAGTGAAATCAAGACAGAAGTTGCATCCACACTCCCCTCCCCCCAAAAACAGTATTACACCACTTTAACTGCTATGACTCAATGCTGTGGAATTCTGGGAACTGCAGTTTTGTGAGACATTTAGCCTTTTCTGTCAAAGAGCTCTGGTGCTACAACAAATTACAATTCCCAGAATTCCATAGCACTGAGCCATGGCAGTTAAAGTGGTCTCAAACAGCTTTATTTCTGCAGTGTGGATGCAGTATTTAAAAAACTTTATAATGCAAAAAACATTTTCATTTATTTTTAAAGACTGTTTTTAGCTCTTAAATACTGCTCTAGGAACACAGTGCTTATATGCTTATAAGAAGTAGTTAGGATGCCCTTCCCATGGCACAAAAAGGAACTGCTTTTGCAACTTCTTTTTGTGCCGTGAAAAGGCCAGATTGGGGCTCCAGGATGTAGTTGCTGAAGCCCCAATCTGGCAAGGAAAGGGGCAGCTGCAGGCCACTCCAAAGGGTCAGTCTGTTGAGCCCCTTAGTCATGTAACCCTGTTTTCCACAATGCAAAAGCTATGAGGAGACCAAACAGGAGAGAGTTTAAAAAGAAGAAACAAGTAAAACCAGTAGACACACCAAGTTTCTTCTCTACAAATCATTTGCTTAATTAGTTGCTCTAAACAATATAAGCTCTGATTATATTAACAAATGCAGTTAATTATGAGAAACAATGGGGAATATAATTAAAGCAGTGACCTTTGTCTTCTACAAAGATATTAAGCTGGGCCAACGTTCTGCTCTTGTTCCTGCTTAAATCAGTGCTGATCGATGAACAAAGGAGGATGTATGGAACAGATTTAGATGGCTTCTGAATCTCTGGAGAAAACACCACTAGCTTCTTAAATTGTTATTAGGGTAAGAAAACCTAAGGTGAACTTGATCAGCTTCCAGAAAACCAGGTGAAATTGGAGCTTCTGAATGCAAGGAAGCTAAAACTAGCAGAGGATAAGTTTATGGCAATTTGCAAACCTAATAGTCCTTGAACTTATGACCAATAAAGCCTGTTTCACAAATGTCCTTCCATGCTTAGGAACGCTTAGCAGGACTGGTAATTCTAAGTGAACTCCTTGGGTAGCGGGAGGTCTTCTGTATCCCACAGAAGACCTTCTCTCCCAGAGATCACTGTGACAAAAAGAATTCTTTCAGACTCAGAGTTTCACTTGGGAGAAACTAGGCATGCCCACAACATTTTATTTTCCTTGCAAACCATTATTTATGAAACTCAAAGTGACCTTCCAGATATTGTTACTTTTGGTGGAAATTGGAAATGCAGCTTGTAGTGGTTAGAGGGTGTTGGAAGTGGGGCCAATGTGAATCTCAGACCTTGAGCAGTTGCCCAGTCTTGCCATGGAGAAATAAATGCTATAAATGCATGTCTGTGTACACTATAAATGCTAACAATGCTCTCTATGGAATAGCTGGAAAAGATGCCTCTTGTATCTATGTAAGCAGGTGTTCCATGTGGTTTGTGGTCCTGTGGGACAGCTCCACATGTACAGCCGGATGTGAAGTTGAACAGAATGGCATGACTACAAGGGTGTCATATTCCTGTGGTTTTAGCATTGGACTAGGAGACCAGGGTTCAAATCCCTCTTTAGTGCAGAGTTTAAAGGTGCTATTGAAGTATCTGGAACTACTTTGAGGTCCAGAAACATGGATCAATCTTTTAACATTCAAACTAAAACCACAAATGGACATGGAAACCATCAACCCCCAGTGAACAGGTTCTATTCTCACCATTCTCCATCTATTCAAAAGGTTACATTACATATTACTTGGGCAGAGATTATGCAGAGTGAAAGAAAGGAGTTTATGGCCTGTTACAGACAGCCAAAATAAAGCTGCTTCGAGTCACAGTGGAGATATGGTGTTTCAATGATGCATGCGTCCTAAGAGTCCAGAACTCACACCAAAGCCATGCTCCAGCCCTAAGGACTGGAGCATGGCTTTGGTGTGGCTTATAAATCTATTTAAGGCCTATAAATCTATTTAAGGTAGTGGGCCTAATCTCACCTACCAACATGATCACAGCAAATAGACTAATATAGTAATTATCAGTAGTCTCAGGCTGGCTTGTTTAGGGAGATACAGTCCTTCAGATATTCTGGACTCAAGCCACTTAGCGCTTAAAAAGTCAAATCCAGCACCTTGAATTCTGCCTGGAAATGGACCGGTAGCCAGTGCAGCTGTTTCAGCAGAGGAATCACATGATCCCTGTAGCCAGCCCCAGTCAACAGTCTGCCTGCAGCATTTTGCACCCATTGCAATTTCCAAACAGTTTCCAAGGGCAGCCCCACATACAGCACATTACAACAGTCCAAATGGGATGTTATCAAGGCATGTGACACCATAGCCTGATCTGACTTCTCATGGAATGGGCACAGCTGGCCCACTAGTTTTGTACAAATGAACTCCTGTCCACAGCTGAAACTTAGGCATCCAGACTTAGATCTGAATCTAACCCAACCTGCGAATCTGAGATTTCAGAGGGAGTGTAACCCCATCCATCACAGACTGAATCCCTAACACTCAAATGATTTTTCTAGAGCATGGAAAAGGTACATTTTGGACATGCCACTGGAATTCCAGGAGCTTTAGTCAAAAAATGTAACTTTTCTTGGCTCTTCAGTTTTCAAACCCCTCAGAATCTGATGACACCATCTTGCTTGGTATTCTGAGTATTATTCTCAGTCACCATGTATTTTCTGTCCCTTTTGAATTTAACATCTAACATCAGACAACCTTGCGCCCTTCCCCATCTCTTCCTGTCAATTCTGCCTTAAGAACATTTACAGGATTCCTGGAGAGGCTTCATCTGATCTAAGTCTCCAGTCCTTTAGATGATGACACAGAAGCACTACTGCATTGCAAGCAGGCTGTATTTACTGAATCAAAATGCTATAGGACTGCAGTGAACACAGCTGGAACCTGGTACTGTAGGCATGAAGTATTCAGCCATAAAACATCACATCACTCCTATTGAAAAAAGACAGTGAGGCATGATTGGCTTAGACTGCAACCCTATGTACTTCTACCTCAGGAGCAGTGGCATCACTAAAGGGGTATGGGGTTGCGGACCGCACCAGGTGACACCCAAAAGGGGGTGACACCCTTTCTTCTCAAGTACTTATCTTTTGGCAGAAAGGGGTTGTGGCATTTGTCTGTATCTCTTTAAAATGCTTTAAGAATGGTGGGAGTGGGGTGAAGCTCAGTGGGAGGAAAAAGGAGGGGCCTCAGAATTTTTTTAAATTAAAATTTCAAATTTAAAAATTTAAAAAAAATAAAAAATTGAAATTTTTAAATTTTTATTTAAAAAATTATTTAACAACATCACATTTTAACGAATATTCACTATGTATATGTAAATACATTTAGGCTGTGCATATGTTACTGTAATTTGAAGTTGTAATTTTAATTTTGCTAATTGTTTTATGCCACAACTATTGGCATTACATTCAGTGGCATATAGGAATTGTGATTCATGAGAAACATTAGTGCAAAAAAGCATGACTTAAGATTCTGTATGGTGTAAAATGGGAGGAGGCCAATGGGGGTTGTGTGACACAATGAGTTCTCGCACCAGGTGACACCAACCCTACTCATTGCTCAAGAGTAGGGATATGAAGAAATTTCACCATTGTCAAGATTATAGTAGAGACTGCCCGTCTTGGTATGTCACTATGCAAAGGCATCTTATAGCATCATTAAGATTAACTGTGTAAAAGATGTTTCAGCATAATGTTTGCTAAACGTGCAACCCAAATTTCTAAGATCAGCATTCCAAGCTCCAAAGTGTCTCTCTAATGCAGTTCTGAGACTGGAGTCAGGCTTTATGAAAATAGAGGCCAGAGTGTGGTTGACTATACTCAGCTACTGGCTCAGACTATCCTTCTTCCGCACCAGCTGTGCTCCACTTACCCTGACTGATGAATTCCAGTCTATGTGGAAACAGATGATGATTACTAACATTTCTTTGCTGGGTTTCTCTCCAGATCTTTTGCTCAACATGGATCATGAAGAGGACAAAGCAACCATCAAACAATGGGTGATAGATATAGAGTGACAGCTAGACCTAGCTGGTGCCCTAATTTCTATTGTTAGTGACTCCAACACATACTTGGCATCACCTATGGCACGTTTAGGTCCATTGTGTAATTAACAATTAGTAAGCCACTCTGGTAGAAGAGCAGGGTATAACACCTCTAAATGAATGAATGGAATGGAAGAAGCAAGGGGCCTATACAACAGCTTTGCTAAGACAGTGAGGGCCCAGTTCACATGGAAAATTCCATGAGCAGAGACTAAATTTGGGTCTTTCAGTTCTAAATACAGCACTTTTAAACATTACTCTGTGCTGATTCTCTCAGAGCAGTTTTAACTGTTAAACAAATGGTTGAAAGACCGTGGAATTTAAAATGCAAGAATGAATGGGCTGAATATGCCTAATTAGAAGAGTGGGTTGTGGCTTACTCTACCTTCTTTTGCTATTCTGTCTCCCATGGTTGGAGGGAGGAGAGGCCTGTCTACTCCATACCATTTTAACCAAGAGAAAACCAACTGCAGCGACATCTTGACAAAACGCAGGCCTGTCATATTTTCTTTCTTTCTCCTGTATGATTTTTAACATCTTTGCCTGATGAAAAAGCCAATGGAACTTAAAAAGTTTGCAGCATGTATTTTGTGCAAAAAGGTGGATTTTGGATGTTACTGTATTTTGATATATGGCCAATATAGCTATCCCTAGATAGGTTTTCTGCCTGACTAGTTTGCCAGTAATGCCAAGCTGACTGTGTCTGCTGACTTCTCCCTACTTCTCTGCTCAACCTCCTGGCCAGCTTTTACAAGGCTGCTTGCTCCTGGTCCCACCTTCTCCCATCTATTTTTGACTGTCCTACTCAAGCCATCAGCCTGATGAACTGCCTCCCAATTTCTTTAGCTTCACTGGCCCTACAGGTTCTTCCTTACTTAGATAGTAGTGTTGCCCATCCTTCAAGTCACTACCATCAAGCTCTCCTGCTGAGTCTCTGGGATATTTAAGGGCTTGTCCCATACAAGCATGTTGTTGTGTACCTTCAAGCCATTTCAAATAAGGTAATCCTAAAGCAGACCTATCAAGGGATGGACTTGGTCTCTTAGAGTCCTTGTGCAACTATCAAACCACTGCAGCATGCTGGCTCTCCATACAAGTATATCAAAACATTCAAAGAGGTCATTCTCTTCACAGTTCTTCTTTTCAAAATCCAAGGGACTGCCAAACAGAGATATGTCCTTTTTTTATGTTGAGTCTTCATCATCACTGAAATGACCTCTTGCAAACAGAGCTGTGAAATGCCCACAATATTGTCGTTTAGGCATCAGGTTAGGCACAAAAGTATTTCTCAGTGGATTTATATTTTACATCTCTGATCGGGAGGAAGTCAAACTGAGTTCAATGGGGCTTACTCCCAGTTAAGTAGGCATAAGATTACTGCCTTATGCTTCTGCTGTATTCTGGCTTTTATTGGCTTTATTGACTGCTGTTTTATTGACTTTGGTGGTTGCTTGTATTTGTTTTTTTATTTGTTGCAGTTGGCCTGCAAACAGTTTTATTTGCAGCAGTTGGCCTGGTTTTATGTTTCAGTATCATTGGTATGTTGCTTAGCAGGCAAAGTAGATAGGCAACTCATGGGTTTCATTTTATTTTAAATAAATATATACATATAGTGGAATCTGCCTGAGTTTGTTTGCCCTTTGATTGTGCCTAGCCATCTTCCTGACTGCTTTACAATATTTTAGGTCAACAATTTCCATCCATCAAGGAGAAGGCCCACTGTTCAGCCATTAGTTAATTGCATGGAGTGGTTTTAAAGCTTTACGGATGTCAGCAAATGCCTTTATAATGGGCTTTTGCCATTACCTAGAAACCTCCTGAACTCTTTTCTTTTAAATCTGGTTGACAGCATGCAGGACATTCTCCCTGATATATAACATGAAACGCAACATGTTGGTCTCCCGGCACTCCCTTGGATTCTGTTCGGAGCAAAAGAACTGGGGGGATTTATAGTATCTATAAACAATTAGAATAAATCAAATGGATTCTCCTTTTGGATTGGTTTAGATTACTTTATAATTAACAAATGTGCTGCACTGAAACTGGTTTTATGTTATCCTAATGGCTACATAATGAGATCCCCAACTTAATGACTGTATAACCGCAAGGAATGTTAATGAACTTTGCAAAAGGCCTGTTCTGCCTCAGGGCTGAAAAATGGTTGTGATTCAAATATCACGAGTTACTGAAGTGTTAATTAATAAAAGGTTCTACATAAATATTGAGCAAGCCGGCAAAGGAACCATAACACGTAAATAGCTTTAAGATACTTACAAATAAATATTTTTATGTTACAGGTTATAGAAAAGTCAATACGTGAAACACTGTTGTGGATTCTTTTCCCCTTGATTTTTAACCTTTGCCACAAAGCTTGATGGTTCATCTCTATTCAACACAAGGATAAATTAAGGTTGAGGTTCACACCCCAACAGTTCGAAAGTAGCTGATGTTAGCAGTAGTGAGTTCACAAAACAGGAATACCTTCCAGAGGTAAGGAAATGGGGCCAAGCAACACAGGAGTGTTTCCAAAATGACAGAAGTTATTGATTGGGAAGAAGAGACAAACTAGGAGAGGATACAGCAGTTGCCTTTTGCCTGAGCCTATTGGGAAGGAAAATATTTCACTCCACCACTCCACTCCCTTCTTCTTATTTAGTTGAGCACAAACCGCTTTTAACTTTTGAAGTCAATTTGCAGGTATTGATGTAAACTGAGGACAAGGGGGAAAGTAAGAAGAGGAGAGAAAAACTGGGACATTTTAAAAGCAGCTGAACCCGTCCCTAGGGTGGCCAAATGAAGAAAAGGACAGGACATCTGTAAATTTAATAGCAGTGCAAAAGAGGGGATTTCAGCAGGTGTAGCTGGTCAAGTAAAAAGCTCCATCTCCTTTAATTTCCTCTCCAAACAGGTCTATCAAGTGTTGGGAAAACGCGTGTGGAAAATCCTGGATGAGCAAGAATCATTACAGTTTGCAACTTATCCTGCACCAAAAGTGCCCTTTGACTTTTTTTTTCTGTGTGGAAAATGGCACTTTCTGTGAAGAAAACACTATTTCTGCACAGGAAGCACCATTTTACGCATAGAAAGCTTTTTCTGCACAGAAAATAGTGTTTTGTGTGCAGAAAACAACACTGTTTTCTTCCCAGGCACCAAACTGTGAACAGTACACTCTTACCCCGGGATACGAATGCGCCGCGTTACGAAATTTCCGGGTTACGAAAAAAAAAATACAAAATAATTCCGGGTTACGAAGGTTTTTCCGGCTTGCGAAAAAAGTTTTGGTGCTTTTTGGCGCCATTTTGTACGAAATCGCGGCTTTTCCCCATTAGCGCCTATGGCAATTCGGCTTGCGAAAGACTTCCGGGTTACGAAAATGGCGGCGGAACGAATTAATTTCGTAACCCGGGGGACGAGTGTATTCAAAAATTACAGGTTTTGATGACATTCTTACAGTGAAGAGAAAATAATTCATCCTTGCCTGCAAGAAGGAAGTTTATGAAGATTGACACACTTACTCTCTCTGCCATCATATATTCAATTTAGTCATATCTACATCGGTAATTGAATAACAGCTGACAAAATCCAAACTTACATAATTTCTTTTTTCTTTTTTAGCTTTGGGTTTTAAAAATGCCCTTCAATAATTAACTTCCACTAATGAGCTCAAATGACTCTTGTGATGTATTTCCCCCCCTTACTTTCCAGAATAATTTATTTATATGAAATTATTGAATTTTCTGAGCTGCCCATCCATTGAACAGACCATAGCATGGTGGCATTCCTTCATCTTGGACCCAGCAATTTTAATTTATCATGTCAGACATTAGTGCTTGTTGTTATTTATGGTGATGCATCAAGCAGAGGTCATTGAAAGCTTTAGACCATTCTCTGGTAATGCAAATGTTCTAAATATAGTGTATTTTGGCGGCTGTGCTTCCCACCCACATTAAAATGGAAACTGGCAGTCGTGCATTTAAGACTCTGTCCCTCTGCTAGTGATAAATGATTTTGTTGTGGCAGATGGTAACACTGAAATTGTTTTTAGGAACAGCTTTAGTATTGTTCAAAATTTCCAGCAATATTTACTGCATCAAAAAGGCTTCCTTTTTTCAATCTGACTGCAATCACAATTTGTTCCACTTGGTATACTGAAGATGAAAAATCACATGAGCAATGGGTAAGTATCAAGTAGGATAATTCTGATCCTTAAGATGGATATACAGGAGGTAGGGCTTCTGGGCTTAAATTGTATGGGTCAGCCTCAAGCAGAATGATCCTATTGAATCAATGAATAGTGGGTCAATACATAGGCAAGTTTTATTTATTTGATGTGTCTACCTGAGTTGGGACTAAGAATAGCATTCAGGCCATACTCCATAAGGACTCTTGTGAACTGTAAAGCATCACTAAGCAAAGACAGTCTGCATTCCACTCCATATTACTTCTCTTAGTAAGGGTAACCATCCTCATATGGAAGACACTGAGGAATAGCATGAGGCTCTTTTAGTTTGAGGTTTAACCTACTGCCTGCCAAGATCTGATACTATGTTTTGGGGAAACCTTGGGGAAGGGCCAGAGGAGAGGGCAAGGTGAGTAAATAACTGATGTTCCTTCTCTTGCTTCTATTACTTATCAGTCACTTGCAGAGGACAGATACAAAGGAAGCAACAAGGAAGAGGGACTGCATGCGCCAAGTAAATATATGTTGTAGGCCTGCTCTTTTCAAATCCCTTTTGCTTCTTTGTCTTTCAATATTTTCCTCTCCTTTCAATTCATTTTCTCACCTATCCATTTATACTAGGAATTGGCAGGCATCAGTTTATTGTCTTTCTTAATCTTACATCACAATTTAGCATCCTATCTGAGGATGATGGGATTGAAATCCAATGCTCTTGAAGATCACCAAGCTGGTTTACTCTTACATGATGTAGAATATTTGTTAAGGTCAGCCAAAATAGCTGCTTGAGTCACAGTGGAGATATGTGTTTCAATGATGCATGCTCCTAAGAGTCCAGAAGTTGCACCAAAGCCACTCAGCCCTAGGCGGAGCGTGGCTTTGGTGCGACTTCTGGACTCTTAGCGCATGCATCATTGAAAACACTATACCTCCACTGTGACTCGAAGCAGCTTTATTTTGGCCTGTTGTAACAGGCCTGAAAGAGATTGTTTGGCCGAATGTGCCTTCAAGTTAACTACTGACTTTTGACAACCTCATCAATTTCATAGGATTTTCCTAGGGAAAGAATATTCAGAGGTGGTTTGCTATTGCCGTCTTCTGAAATACAGCCTACAGCACCTGGAATTCATTGGTAGTCCCACATCCAAATACTAAAAAAACGGCTGAACTTTCTTAGCTTCTGAGATCCAATTGGATCCTCCTGCCTACAGGATATTTAGTCCCACTTAAGTTATTAATGGTATTTATTACTAGTAGATACAACTCGTAGCCCTAGTACTACTCCCACTTGTGGCAGCAGTAATATTTCAGTGCAAAATCCCCTCCCAAGGCAGCAAAGACAGAAAATTAAGAGACAGAAAGCACATTATTATTTTGCATGCTTTCCACTTTTGTTGGTGGTGTTGATCTGTTAACCACAGTCTGCAGAGAGCCAGTGTTATTTTTGTCCCACAGCAACCTTGAAAACTACACAAAGCTGCTTAGAAGGTCAGTGCTGAGTAATGGGAAGGTAGCACTTTTTCTCTTTGTTTAGTAGCTACTGCAAGTTCTACTCCCTTTCTGCTGCGATTAACATACTCATGCATGGGAGTGGAGAGAGGACACTTGCCAATAATGGGGCAGCACAAGAAGCAAGCAACTCATGTTGTAAAGATAAAATAGTGCATATTGGATGTGCCATTAAATCTCTCCTCTCCTCTCTCAGCACCTTCCACTCTAAATGTTTCACTTGTCATCAAAGCTCAGACAGTTTTTAAATGATGTGTAGGGTGATTTTTTTTAAGGATCGTATCATGTTAAGTGTTTCAAAGAGTGTATCATAATCTCTTTATTAGTCTTGTGGGGGAAGCTCTGATACAGACTCCATATTGAAACTCGCTGCCACAGGATAAATTGCCAAACCTCTAACAAAACAAGCTCTAAACCCTCAGAGGGAAAGAGAGAAAATGCAAAGCTCGGGAAAAAGTGCCAACAGAAGTGATCCTCTTTTATTACCTTATAAAACTCAGCAGCGCCGGACAGCCTCTCTGACTTACTGATGGGCCTCTCCAAAGAAATAAAACAATCTTTACTTTACATTCTCTGCGTCTTCCTCTTCTTCTTCGGCTCCCTTTGAAATTAACTTCATGCTTTGAATAAAGAACAGGACACTCGCAAACACACCCTTGGCAAAATCTCACATTAGCAAATAATGTCCAGGTAGTCCTCAACTGTGGAGGAACTCAGTAGGCAATATGCTGGAATGATTTTTCTCTGTGTCCAAAAAGCAAAAGGAAGTGTGACCCAGTGGCAGCTAATAGATTCCATGTTAGAGGAGCAGTGAATCTACTCTGGGGAGTATTCAAGACTTTAAAGGAGCTGTCCAACCTATTTGGGAGGTTAGGATTCAGCACTTTGAATAGTTCCTTTGATCCCTGGAATAAACCCCAGAATGGAGTCACTGCAACCTTGACACTGAAACCACTAGTCACCACTGGATATTGTCTCGTATCCCAATGAAGATCATGCCTTCTTCCAGCTGGCCCAGTTGTCTGTTTTTACCTTTACTCATGTTTAGTCTAATTGTTGAAGTAAAGTTAAGTCTTTCTTGATCACCAGGTGAGAAAAGGAGTCAGCAAAAGGACCAAAAAGAACAGGACAAGGAACAAAGAAACCACATGTGTTTCTTCTGCTTCCAAATCTGGCAACCATAGTAAAAAAAAATGAATTGTAACTTTCACAGCTAATGTTGTATAGTGGTTCATGTTGCAGACTAGATTCAAGAAGACTAGCATTCATGTCTCCACTCAGAACTGGATATCACCTGTTGACTTTAGTCTAGTCTGCATCTTTCATGCTAACCTACTTTGCAGATTGTTGAGATGAGAAAATGAAGAGTGGGACAGATGAAGTAAATTGTTCTGAATTATTTGAAAGATGACAATAATGACCTTTTATTTCCTGTGGGCAGCTTTATGGGGGGCAATGGTCAATTCATCCCCCTGATGCTTCATAGGCATCATGAACAGCAAGACCAATTAATTACATGTGTTTTTCTCTGCAGGAAGTGATGCCACGTCACTTTATGTCAACATTTTAAGAGAGGCCGCAGAAGGAAAACAAAGGTATTTATGTAGTAGTACAACATTCAGAGGGTGCTTGCAGTATGGTAGGGTTTTGTCATATTTCATGTGCTTGAGGGCCTGTTACATGATTTGGGGGCATATATAGTCCAAAACTGCACTGATTGGCAAGTGGAAGTGGCATGGCTTTGGGTGACTGGTGGAAGACTCAGGGAATATAAGAATGGGTCCAGGATCTGCTCATCACTGCTATAGATCCTTTTCCTCTAGACATCTTTACCTAACAACCCAGCCTCACTAATGACTCTTGCAGAGATAAGGAATGCTGTTGCTTTTTTGCTACTCCCACTGTCCCTCTTCACTGGCTATTCAGTTTCAACCTTAGAGGAGCTGAATTTCAAAGCATCTGAAGGACTACATAGACCCTACCGCTACACCATATAACCATGACTTTCCAGAGTGACCATAAGAGTTTTTCTTCTGCCAACAGATGTTAAATTGTTCCTTGCCCATATATTCCCTAGCTTAAAAACAAAAGAAAAGGGAAACTTATTTCTTTAATTCCCCTGAGCAATGGGCAGCTGTAATGAGTGATGTATTCAAGAATTTTAATGAAGCAAGAGCTGAGGCCTCGTTCAGTGTATTTAGCTTATTTGGCAAGGAAGGTTAATAAAGCACCATGGAAGACTGGCAGCTTGTATTTTTGGAAGGAGCTTCATGTAGCAAATTTTCAGGCTGAAAGTAATCACAGCCCTTGGGCAGTTTTAAATTACAGGTTTGCACTTTTAATTTAAATATCTGGCTTTTGTTCCATGGCTATTTAAATAAGCAGAGGTTGCGTGCGTCTCCTTGTACATGCATACATCACAGGATCAGTTGTGGTTAAAGGAGCTATCCAAGTGGCTGAATCTATTTTAAATAAATAAATAATAAATAAATTTTTTATTTATATCCCGCCCTTCTTATAATCAGGGCGGCTTACAACAAGATTAAAATACAATCATACATATTTTGGAGAGAAAGGTCCAGAAACTTGAATCACTCATTAAATTCAGACTAACCTGGAACAGCAATACTTTAATATGGAAGGGATGTTATTATTTGTTATTATTTTTTCTTGAAGGAAGCAGTGAATAATTTGAACTATTTTCTTCCTGCTGTGAGAAAGTCTTTGTTTGTGATATCCCTAAATGTTTCCTTACTGGACTCAGGAACCATTTGATCTGAAAGAAAGACCAGTGCTGTCTATTCTGAATGATACTAATGACCTAAAATATACTTTAACTCATGTAAAGCATATGCTTAATTCATTCTAAGTTTCTCCATTCATATCTTTTACACTTAAGGAAGGTTTTGATGGATGGTCAAGGTCCGGATGGGAACTGGTCTTTTATTTTAAAGAGTTAGTTCATCCTTCATTCCAACATCAAGAAAGAAACAGATCACACAAGGAGTCTTAAGAACTAATGGGGTGGAGATTAATCATCTATAGCTAACTGTTTGAAGAGAGGAAGTTGTTAAATTGTTCTCTCACTTAGAGTTAAGTCAAGTAAAAGTTACAAAAATCAGGCCATAATTGAAGCTCCTGGAAGAAGAGGGATTAAAGTGTTGGAAACTCATGAAATTAGATTTTGTAAGTAAAGATAGAGGCAGATGTAAGATACAGAAGAGTGGCAGATAATTCCAGACTCCAATCTTGAATTTAAAAATTGCATTAAAATTGATGAGCAGATTAGTATAATTCTAAAGGAGCACAGGTCTTTGCCATTCTCAGGATGCCAATGGACTATGCAAACCTACTTAACTATACAATTACTGATTTTCGGGGGAGAGTAGCATACAGGGTGGTTTTCTTTTCCTCTTGCAGGACAAAAAGTGTTACAGAAAATAGTTTGACTGGCTAGGGGAGCTAATGCACTTTTGCATGTTTTGCAGTTGTTACACATAGACTATAATCCTATACATATTTATTCAGAGGTAAGTCCTGTAAATGTCCACTGGCTATATAAACTGCAGCATAAGAGTGCTACCGTAAACAAAGTCCAATCAGAAGTAAACTCAAACTGAGTTCAATGAAATTATCCTAGGATGATGAATATCAGATTGCTGCCATAATTGTATACTATTGTATGGCTGTAGTCTATTGCTCGGGATGTAATTCCTCAACCAGTTCATCCTCACATGCAGGGATTAATAATTAAGGTAGCTATCTCTCCAGTAAGGGAGAAAATGGCTCATGTTAACTAAGGCACAAAAGTGTTGAGTCTGGGAGTGACTTTTTAAGGACTTCCAAAAATAGCCCCTCTCAAACAGACAGAAAAGTGGCAGAAGTCGTATTTGAGTTTTGAAAAGCTGTTTGGCTGGTTCATTGGTTTTTGGTCCATTTGCAGTCTAGAGTGCCTCCAGATAAGAAAAAGTCTCTGTAAATCCCAGGTTGTCTTCCTGTATAAACCAATTTTATTCTAGAGATCTACATTATGGTTTCTTCATCTCAAAATATTTCTTGGGAGCTCTTGGCATTACCAAGAACTTCTTATTCCCACTCCCAAGGACAGTTTAAATGAACCAAGTACAATGCCAAATAAAATGTATTTGTACTTGCCTGTGTGTTTGCCACTTGGGAGCCAGTAAAGATAGATGGCACTAAGTAAACACAGCTATTATTCCTGGGAAACAGTTTCACCAAAGGTGAAGCAAGGGAAAGAAGAATGTTGGAGATTAGCGCACCAGCTTTTATTCCGGTGCTAGGCATGGGATGTAAACACACAGGGATGGACTCTATCGCACAGCTTTGTTCCTGGGCAGTACTCATCCCATACCTGACCTGGGCTTCTACCAGATCTTTTAAAGAAAAGGAAAATCCCATTATTTAAAAGATCTGAGTTGGCTACAGAATGAGAACTGCCCGGGGACAGAGCAGTGCAATAGATATGTCCCTGTGCATTTTCATCCCACACCTAGCACGGAAATAAAAGCTGGTGCAGTAATCTCTGTTAGCACTAAATCAAAAGGATCCCAGTGCTTAACTAATGTAACCTTGCTAAAGCATTTCAGCACTTTGACTATGACTACATTTACACAGAAGAAATAATCCAGTTTGACACCACTTTAAGTTCCATGGCACAATGCTATGGAATTCTGGGAATTGTAGTTTGTTGTGATATATATATATATATATATATATATATATATATATATATAGAGAGAGAGAGAGAGAGACTGGACACCCCCATGGCATGAACATGAAAGTACAATCAAAACAAAAAGAACGGGAAAGATCTGATTCTTCCTGAGAATTTTTACCCATCTGGAGGTACCCCTATTTAAAAGGTGAATTGCTATCCCCAGATCTTTCTGGAAGAACCAAATGCCACACAAAAACAGCCTTGCAGCAGTGACATTGGCATGCTTGGTGTCATGAGGGGGACTGCCAGGCAGGCAGCAGTGGCCAAAAGGATGCACTTGCTCTTCTCCTTCATGAAGCCATGACCACTGCAAAGCCTGGAGGGCTGTGCTCACCCTTCTCTTTAACCATGGCTGTGGCCTTCTCCTCAGGATGAAGCTGCTGCTGTGGCAAAACCTGGAGGGACATACTTGCTCCTTCTCACCCTGAAGTGGGAGGAGGGCCTGATCCAGGTGTCTCCCCTCTTCTGAGGTGCCACCTAGTGCAGTACACATACCCTATACACCCCCAGTGATGCCATTGCCTTGGCACCCAAGTGCAGCTCCAGGGCTACACTCTTCCCACACTCAGGTTCCTTTTCACTACATCTTGTATGACTTTCCAAATTATAAATGTGCTTTACCTGTTAGGTTTATCACCATCTCCTTTCAGGTATTCCTTAGCTTTAAAAAAAATAACAAAAAAAACTTTAAAACTCTGGCTGATAAAAGAAAACCATTTGGTTTACACATTCCCTCCACTTACACATCGGCTCTTTTCAGCACACTCTCTTGAATCGGAGCATTAAGCTTATTGACTGAATTCTCCTTTACCGCCTTTGACATGCTTAATGACAAATGCTGGCTTAGTCTCTTTAGATTAAATAGATTTATAGCCTCTCGCCTTTTTCCCAGGCATACAAAAAGGAGCAATAAGTAGGAAATAAATAAAAACGGGACAGTGAATGAGGAAGTTGAAATGATCTGCCAGGCTATTGAGAGAGGCAACCTCTGAGGCCTCGAAAGCTTTCAAGAGTGGAGAGGACGTGTGTATCCATTTCGTTCACCTTGGCTACTTCCTATATTATATTAACCTTTTGCAGAGTCGTTTCATTTTACTGTCAGGATCAAACCGACAAACAGAGTTCATAACAAACTAATGGGAAATGAGGAGGAGGTTGCATTGTGGAGGGATGATGGGATAGGTCAAAGTTTATGAAGGTATACTCTCTCCTTGGTTGCCTTTGTTGGTTGTTCTACTTCATCTCACAGAAAGGTATTTCAAAATTGCTCCACAGTGTAAAGTTATTTATAAAATCTGGCCTGCAGCCATTGGTGTTTTCCAGACTTTGTACTCAAATATTACCATACTTGGACTCCAATGAGTCCTAGCCAGGGATTCTGGGTATCACCATTCAACACAAGGCTGGTTAGGGTTCTGGAGAAGTTTCCCTCTTTGTACACCTATTTTATTTCCGCCATTAGAAGGCAGGTTTTGCACTGTGCTAGAGCAGGCTTGGCAGCAATATCAGTCCCAAAACTCAGACTTTTCAGATCCAAGGGAATGGGTGGCTCTGGGCATCCTCCTACCAGCATCACTGCTAGCATGTTGGTTATTGTTGGTTATAACCTTTAAAGCCCTACATGGCTTGGGTCCAACCTATTTGAGGGATCGCCTGCTTCCATATAATCCGCCCCACACCTCAGGTCCTCTGGGAGGAATCTATTGCAGCCTTTAAAAACCAGAGTAACTGCTACCTCCCAGAGGGCCTTCTCTGCAATTGCTCCCAAACTATGGAACGGCCTGCTGGACGAGATCCGTCAAATTGCCAGCTTAGACAGCTTTAAAAAAGCTGTCAAGACGGATCTCTTCAGGCAGGCCTTTCCTGAATAAAAGTGCCCGGCCTCAGAATGACTGCCCCCCACATCATGGATTAGCCCACCGCTCTGTCCTTGTTATACTTTTATTGTGTTTTTTTAATTGTGTTTTTAATAGATATTTTAATTGTACATGTTTAATCCTGTTTTAAGGGGGGGGGAATTTGGGACATAATTTTGTAAATGTGGATTTTAATATGTTGTGAGCCGCTTTGATTGTCTTGTAACAGAAAAGCGGGATATAAATAAAAGTTTTATTTATTATTATTATTAGCATGACCAAAGCCAGAGGTAGTGAACCCAATATGTTACCAATCTTTTCATTCACTTCACAACTAAGAAATTGATTCAGGGGGCAATAAATACTGCTAATCATTGGCAATGTAGAAGAAGAGATCTACAGTTCTCCGCCCCCCCCCCCCCCCAAACTTTTTATAGTATCACAGAACAAGATATTTGTGTGTGATTGTGTATGTGAGTTCTTTCTGAGTTTTGGTTGACATATACTGATTCAGAAAGACTGGATTTATAAGTTATTAAATTTGAAATTTAAAAAATGCTTTTCTATTCCATCTGGGTAAATGAGTTAGATGTTAAGAGATAGTGGTTGAGATCCTAGATCAGCAACTTAGTCAACTATACTTAGGAGCAAAACAGACCAGCAGTAACTGCCAGGTTGGGGTGATGCTGCCTCCACACTGCCAGGAAGCCGCACGCCTGATCACAAGTGTGATGGCTTCACAGTATTTTGTCAGCATGGCGTTTACATGAGCCGTGCCACTGAAATGTAGAAAAGCTGTGGTGGAAGCAAGGGTGCACTTTTTCTGTCCCTGAAAGGTGAAGCAATTTGCCACTTCTTTTTGGGGTGGGAAAATACTGGATCAGAGCCACAGTGTGTGGTTGCTATAGCCCTGATCTGGCACTCAAGGGGGTAGCATGACACCATCTGTTTCAGTCCTTAGTTAACTATATTTAGTTAACTATGGCCCTATACAGACAGCCAAAATAAAGCTGCTTCGGGTCACTTTGGATGTATGCTGTTTACATGATGCATGTGTCTTAAGAATCTGGAAGCTGCACCAAAGCTGTGCACAAGTCCTTAAGATTGGATTGTGGCTTTGGTGCGGCTTCCGGGCTCTTAGTACGCATGTATTATTTAAAGAGCATTCCTCCAAAGTGACCCAAAGCAGCTTTATTTTGGCCTGTCTGTAAGGGGCCAATATTTTAGTTAACTAAGGGGGGATACAGACAAGAAAGAAGGGATGGTGAGATGCCGCTCCTTTTTGCCCTGGGTGGAGGCCACAGCTTACATCATACTCAGTGTGGTACCTTGGATAGCAAGGATAGCAAAAGTAGGGACATATATAGATTTCATTTAGCTTCTACTTTTGAGCAAAGCTAGAATTATACATTTGTTCAGTCTGGAACAAGCTCTGACCTAATTCACATATTCCCAGAATAATATGTGGATCAGAATTCTCTCATCCTTTAGTTCTATCACTCTCCAAACTTGGCAGTGCAGTTATCATGGGGGGGGGGGGGGGGGTTCAAAGGCATATGCACATATGTATTTTTTGTTGAAATGCATATGATCAATGAATATAAGATATATTTTGTCAAAAATACATTCAAAAATAATGTGCATGTTAAAAAAAATACATCAGTGTGATACGGGGAACAATGGACTTAAGAATGAGGGAAACATGAAACTGACACAGACTGGAAAGAAATGGAAGCATTCTTTGTAGAGAGGAAGAAAAAACTGCTAGAGTTTGGAAGGAAATACTGAAAAAATGTCAATATGAATGGCTTACCTTTTTAAATTTCTCTTGGAATCCAATTTGTATGCTGACACTGCTAAGGAAAGCTCTTCGCCACAGGGGTTTTAGGGCATGCATGCTCACTGCAACCTTTAAAGAATGTTATTTGGTAGGAGAGTTTCAATCACGTCAGACCCCAAGAATGAATGACTGAACACTTATCTCAAACACAATAGATGAATCTCAGCATGAGCCCTCATTTGGAGCATCTCTGCATCTGGAGACGGAGGTGTTAGGAAACAATCCACATGTTGAAGAAGTAATTCCTGGCTTTGCAATCTTCCAGGGTAAATAAGCAAAAGAAATAATAGCAAGGCAGAATGCAGGCATAGCTACAAGTGTTCAAGGTTCTGGGAAAGGTCTAGTTGTGACAAAAGCAGGATTCAACTTGAGGGACAATAGTATATTTACTCAGAAGTAAGCCCCACACAAAAGCAAAAGATATTCATGAGGCTGAGTTCAGTACATGTTCTCATGGATCCTTGCCTCTATCATAGAGGTGTCCTGATTTTCTGGGACTTTACATTTCATGGAAAAACCTTGACTGATAAGACTCTGCTTCAGAGGTTCAGAGGCTTGCCCTCAGCATATGGGTGTGGAAATAGTAAAAGAGGGAGTGGTAGAAATTGGTTTACTGGTTTGCACTCTCCCTTCTTATGGATGTGAGCACTGTGATGCTAGGATAGTGCAAACATGTTCATTCAATATTATCTGAACCAAAGTTTCTTTGAAAAGCTGTTTTCTTTTTCAATTTTTTGTAAATTTTACATCAGACTAGTGTAGGAAAGATTTTTTTAAAAAAAAAACATTAAAAATGATTTTAAAAATGGGTTTCTCAAGTGTCAGGAAACCTGGTAAGCAGAAGCCTAGGTGGGCAAGAACTTTTGCAGTCCACAAGTTACTCTGCATAGAAAATGCACATGGTCTCATTTTGTTTTGTTGCTGTTTGTTTGTTTTAGCACAAACTGTGGGGTTTTTTTTCTTGCAGGAAACCTGTTTTCCGTTCAGAAAATTCCCTTTATTGTAGGGAAGTGTCCCCACACTTTCCTCCCCAAAATAATAAGTCCTGAACTGCAAATGGTATTTAAAAACTACCCAGTTTTCACTGGCTTGTATATTTGTGTGTATTTCTGCATGGCAGGAGTTGGACTGGATGGTTCTTGTGGTTTCTTACAACTTTATGATTTTATGATTCTCTTATCAAGGATGAATATGTTGTAACTCTTCACTTTGGCCTGCAAGAATGAAACTGATGAAGATTTGCATCCCTATGGAGTTGCATCTCTTATGGTTTTTCATTTTCATTCAGCCCTAGTTTCACTAGTTTCAACAACTAGTGAATGCAGATGTTTTCAATAATTTCAGTACCCTTCATGCACTTATTTACATGTGCTGGCCTCACGGGTGGTCTATGGAGGTCTGCTACTATTTGCAGTGCCTCACAAACAATGTTGGATTGCTTTCTGAATGATTATGCGAATGTCTTACCTAATGTTCAGTAGCTATTGCTTGAATACAAGCAACAAAAATTGTTCTTTTATATTTTAAATGGGTGTAAATGATGCTTTTTAAAAAGCACCAGATGATTGAAGATTGGAGAAAGGAATTTTGGAAACATTGACAGAGATATACCTCATTCCAAACATCTGCCAATATTGTTATTCCATGCAACTGAGTGGATAATTTCTGCCTCTCGCTCTTCACTGATAACCTCTTCTCCATCCCACAAAAACACCTTAAAATTATAATAGGAGCATTAAATAGGTTCCAATTTCATTGGTTGCAGTTATGATTTCTGCTGAACAGATTTTCCTTGGTCCTGCTATTTCTGCTATGCCAAAATGCCTACAAGGCTTGGTTCTGCATCTGGGCCTTTAGCCAAAACAGAGCCACAAGAGATAAAAGCGCTTACTACTAGATTATATTGAACGACTAGACTACAAAGCAGTATTTTGCCTAGAAGCAAAGAGTAAGGATAGAAAACATATTTTGCACAGAAGGGAAACCTGGAATATATTAGGAAACAGAACTGTTTTTCAGATTATGCGTGAGAGGTTCAAATAGTCAAATGTTTGACACTTGGCTCTGAGATTAGATATTCAGATTTGGCATGCTAGATTTGGCTTCTGGAAGTAGATTTCCTAGATTAGGACTGATCTAGATCCTAGAAACATTAATTTTCTGAATGTTGATGCCAGTCCCATGTCCTCAAGAACCCACTTAGTTCAGTTCCCATCTGTGCCAGCAAACATCTCCTTGTAGAGCACTGCAAGTATAAAAGGAGATATCCGATCAAACATGGATAAACTTGCCCATAAACAAGATAAACTTAGGACAACACACTAATCAGATTAAATTTCAATTCAAGGAAAGAAAAGACTGCAAGGACTGTGAGCATCACGAATGAGAAAAGACACCAAATAGTAATGAAGCAACAGGCAAGTTGTGCAAATTTGGGGAAGCAAATGGCTCATTTGTACTGAATTTGCTACTTTTAGACAAATAGCAATAAATCAGTTTCTTTGTACAATTGCATCAAATCACAACTTCCTATCTGGCCCTTTAAAACTGCAAGAATTCAGTTTTATCTATTACTTCACCCCCTTTTTCTACTTTGCCATTTCAACTGGCTGCCAAATGAAAAATCTCTCATCGGTCTCCAGAGCTTTCCAGACATCTATGCACTGATCATCTGTCAAAGGCTCAGATCAACCCTTACCTGTGTTTGAGTGAGAGAGATAGAGACTCTGTGTATCTATGTGTATGGGGACATTACACACACACACACACACACACACACACACACACACACACACACACACCAAGCACTATAAAAAACTAACATGTCCTGCTCCATGAAGGTGTGACATTAATCTACAGTGATAAGAACACTGTATTTATTAACATAACTGAGGGGGAATTTAGCACTGGAAAAGAGAGAAATAAACTGCAGAGAGCTTGTTGAACTGCAGTGTAGATGCCACAGAGCAAATGAAAAAGAATCAGATAGTTCCACAATTAGGTTTACAAGTAAAAACAGATACAACTGAATGTAGTGGATTTTATAGGGGAGGAGATCAGGCAGAATACACCCTCCCTGATCATCTCTTCACAATCTCCTCCCTGTCCTCTGCCTCCCTTCATGGCCTCTCCACTCCCTTTTTTATTGCCAAAGGTTCCGTTTAGTAAATGGAAGATTCTTTTTAAAAAAATCAATCTAGTATAGGAAAAAAGATTGTTTCAAATGTTTCCAGGTATTCTACTGCAAGGAATCCTTCTTCATTGGGGTGGAGATGGGCACAGCCAATGTGTGTCTAGGGGAATTACAGAGCTCATCTGTTCTGGACTGGTGACTGGTATGGACAGGGAGAGGGAGGTATTTTAACTATTGGGGTTGCTCCAAGGCAGACCCTTTCCAGGAATTGACCCCAAATACTTTTCTCCCTCCTTTTCCAGAGACATGTCTTCTCCACACACTGACAAGTGTTCTGTGCTCCCACCCACTCACAAATATTGTACCAACTCAGCGAACTATACTTGCTGAGAACATGGTTTATGTGCTTATTTTCCGCCACTCTGGAGACATCATTGCCAGCTCTAAGATTCAGCATTGATTCCAGTGAATCAATGCCACCTTTCTCCGTGCCACCTTTCTCCCATCTTGGATCCAAGGCAGCTCACTAAAATTTAGGTATATAATGGTACGATTTTAAAACTCAATTAAAACACCATATTGATATAACAAATAAAAATTTGGACATCTCCAACCTGGAGATGGCCCATGAAAATTGGAGACTGGGGGCCAGGTCTGGAGCTCTGGCAACCCAGGAAGTACTGTTTTACCCATAAGGAGGTTTAGGGTTAGTGAGCAGTTTGGTGGTGGTGAGAAGCCAAAGCTGTGGCTGCAAGGAAGGAAGTGAGTGAACATGGTGATCTTCCAGGAGAAGTAGCAGCATTCCACTTCTTCTCTGCAACTGTCTCACACAAGATAATGTATAGGTCAGCTTTGTTGCCTATGTACTAAATTTGACTTCTGACACCTTGTTCTGGATCCCTCCACTTCTGAAGTAGGTTAGATGAAGGACAGAGCCAGGGCCTTTTTAGTGTCTCTCAAATTCGGAAGAAGTTCACCTAAGCTTCTATTGCTTCTTTGGTATTCAGTGAAATCGATAGTTGACTTTTTGATTTTACTCAGCTACAGTCCTATGTATGTTTGTATGGAGTCAGTCCCATTCAGTCAGTGGGACTAACATTTCAGTAACATTGGACTGTTAGTCTTCCTTTCACGTTGTACCTTGGTATTCTGTTCTGTTCTTCTGTGATTTGCTATTATTTCTATTGCTTATTTATTCTGTATGCTTCCTCATGAGCTTAGATTGAGGAGGATCTAACGATTTAAAGAGAACAAATAAATAAATAAGCAAATTCAAATTAAACTGTAGCATGTCACGAAGCACTGTGGTTTTGCTTCCAAAATAAAAGGACAGCTGGGTAACTCCCAACAGTGAATGACTGACAAGCCTCTAGAACTCCAGTACAGAAATCACTGATGCCTTTTCCCAAGTGTAACACCTGACTGACACCAGTCTCAGTATCATTTAAAGGATTAATTGATGTGAATTTCAGATTCATTAAAGAGTCAAATTAATCAATGTCCAGCTTCGTTAAAAACATCAAGCCAACCAAACTCACTGAAGTCAGAGTTCACAAGAACATTCTCAAGCTATTACTTCAGATTTGAAGAGTCATTAATGGAAGCCAATCTTATGAATTTGATTCTTGAATTGGATAGGCCCAGATTGGTTTTCAGCTTAGTGGCTATTAACTGCATGCTCTGAATTAACTAGAAAACATTAAGGTTTAAATTACTTTTTTCTTTTCTTTTCTTTTTTAGAAATACAGTTTTGTAGCAGAAACAAGGGATGTTTAGCAGTTGCAGTGTGCCTGTTCTGTTCAGTTCATGGTGAACGTGAACATCTTTCTCAAAAGGAGCTTGCTGATATTGAATTCCAGTTTGTCTTCATAGTTGGGATTGTATGAAACTTCAGGGTCCATCCCTCCTAGATCCAAATGCACAGTGCAGTCAAGTGTTGTGGTTCAGTAATTCTTGCAGTGGAACTTCAGTTTCTCTTATTAAATGAAGCTCTTGTATCTCTCCAAAATGTTAAGCTACTTGCATATGTTGGGCAAGACTGATCGATATTCCTCAGGGTATTCACCCGTATTAATTTGTAAAATAATATTGACCAAGGTCTGCATTATGAGATGTTGCTCAGTTGTTGTAGCTACTCCTGCCAAAGTCATACATTCTAAAAAACCTACCTCTTAAAAGCTAGATACTGCCCCAATTGAAGGTTTCTGAGGTGCTGGGAAATGAAGATCACAGTTTTCTTCTAGGTGTAGGATGCATTGAGACAGGCAGCTGGAAAGACCTGTCAGGGTCCTGCCACAGCCACTTGTCTCACCATTCCCTGGGACCAGGAAAGTCCTGCAGTCATCATTTCCCAGCAACCTGCAATAAACCCTTTAATCTGGGTGCTGCTTGGCTTAAGAGGTATATTTTGAGGTCATGTGTGGTCATTACCAATCATAAACATGAATCCCAAAAGCTACAAAATTATAAGTCCAGCCTGCAATTTGAGCAAGATGCCTGCCAATTAATGTACTAGTATTCCACATCTCCATGTATGCATGTGAGAGCTGGATAGTGAAAAAAGTGAAAGAAAGTAAACTCATTTGAGTTGTGGTGCTGGTAAAGGGTAGATGGCAAAAAAGACAAACAAATGGCTCCTAGAACAGGTCAAATCTGAAATCTCCCTGGAAGGCAAGATGACTAAATTGAGGCTGCTGTACTTTGGCCACATTGTCAGAAGGTATAGACCACTAGAAAAGGCAATGATGCTGGGGAAGGCAGAGGGCAGTAGAAAGAGAGGGAGACCACATGCAGATGGAGAAACTCAGTCAGGGAGATCACAGTCCTGTACCTGGAGCATCTGTGCAGGGTTTCTTGAAGGTGTCTCGTTCACATGGGGGTGGGGTGAACTCAGAGGCAGTTAAGAACCACAAAGGAGTTTTGGAAGGGAGAAGAAGTCCAGATCTTGTACAATCCAAAGAGATGGCTGTACATGTTGAGCCTACTAAAAGGCAAATAGAGCTAAGAGCCTCAGGCAGATTATTGTGGTTGTCATGAGAGGGCAGCAAAGTGAAGAAATTGCTCCAATATGGTCAGTATCAACTCTTCACAACTCTCTGCAGTTCTTTTTTCCCCCACAACAGACAAAGAAGAGAATTCTGATCACTTCCTTGATTGGAAAAAACGACTTGTCATGCTTTAAAAGGTGAGAGCAGAACTATAAATTTCTTTTAAAAGGTGGCAAAATGTACAGATTCACCCACTCCCACTTTGGATGGTAGTATGAGCCATTTGAGGGTAAAAGATATTTTTTCAGACCCACAAATCTGGGGAAGAGCTGGAGGTACATGAGGTAACAAGGGGTTTATGGCCTTCCAGGATAGTTAGGGGGCATATGCCCCTAAATCCCTGGCAGTTTGCTGCCCTGTGAGATAATGTTAGCTCTATATATCCAGATGTTCTAGATGTACATCCAACCATATTCTCTGCCCATTTTACTATCACACATCTCTAACATTCAGAAGGCCCACAGAGGAACGTGTAGCATTAACACCTAAGAATTTGGTTTGCTACCTTTAGAACAAATACTTCACTTGGCAGTTAAGTGTAAAACCTATTGGCTTTAATAATAAAGGCAATACCATGATATTGTATTGAAATTAAAAGTGCAAAATGTCATCAGATGGCTAAAAGAAGGTGAATTAATCTCCCTTCTAAATCAGAATAAGTTGTAATGATGTGTCTCAAGACAATAAGATGATTGTCCTATAACCTCTTATCATTCTATATTATCCTCACATTTCACTTCCCAGGCCTTGGCATTAAAGAGATAGGAAAATCTGGGGGCCAGATTATGTTTCATATAAAAGATCTCTTTGCCTTTTTAAAAAAAATCAGCATATCTTCTGATCACACAAATAATTAATAAATTAAACACCACATACTTACACACTTGCCCCCTTCCTACCAATCCTATTTTGTTATTCACCTTGATGTCTGCCTAGAATACCCAGAGATCACTTTTTCTTGCTACTGTGAAATGTATTTTTAATCAGATCTTGCGATTAGATATTTATATTGTCATTAGCATGTTATGTCTAAGATCTAATACCACATCATTCCCTCTGAAGCTTAAATCCTTCTTTGTCATCTCAGGGCTCCTCTGAACTATAAGGCTTATTATCCAGATATTCAGAGTTGCATCAAATTTTACGTAAATGGCCTGCCAAATCTGTCAGTAGGACTCAACTGTTTTCTATTGAGCAGATATCGTTTCTTTTGTTAACATTTTCCTGCAAGATTCATTATTCTTACATCTCTCCCTATGGTGAATTCTAAATGGATTTGCCTATTCTTGTTCTTCTTTCTTCTGTTCCCAGCACATAATCTAAGTATATACATGCATTTTTAAAAAACGAAACATCGCATACTTACACGCTTTCCCCCAAAATTTCCATTGAAAAACAAGCTCAATCCATCTTGAGATCTAGCAGCTCTGAAAAGGGTAAAGTAGGTAGAAGCAGAAGGGGTGCATTTCCATAAGAATTTTCTCATTCCCACTCTGCCTATGAATATGTGCATTTATTACATGTATGTTCCACCTTTCCTCTGCAGAGCTTAACTTTGTGAAGGAGGTTGAAGGTAAGAAACAATGATTGACACTCAGTGAGGTTCAAAACTCTGGTTGCATGAGAATTTCAGTTCAATTCCCCTTTTTAAAAAAATAAAAATACAAACAATAAAAATCTGTCAATTTTAAAAGAATGAGAAACTGAAATTGATAGATGTGACCATTTGGCTGGATCTGAATCTGCGTGTCCTTGAGCTAGGAAAGGGAAAACTGCAATTTCTATCAGTCCTTGCCAAAATGGCAATGGTGAGGGATGCTGAGAGTTGCAGTCTAACACCATCTTTAAAACATATTTAAATATCATGAGAGGAAGGTGCACTGCTGGAAGAATGGTCAATACCTTGATCCACATTAACCATAAAAGAATGTTCTTTAAAGATGCCAGCCACAGATCCTGGCGAAGCGTCAGGAAGAAACTCTTCTAGAACATGGCCACATAGCCCGAAAAACCCACAAAAAACTATGGATGCCGGCCATGAAAGCCTTCGACTTCACATTTTCCCTGAGTGTAACATTACCTATTTGTAGATGTATACTTGTCAGTGGGCCACCCACTTTAGTGAGGCTTCCAGACTTAGCCAAGCTGTCCCTGAAATTGTTTCCCTTTGCTGCCACTTGACAGTATTCAATTAGGTTAGATATGGAAAAAATATCTGTCAGTCTCATTCTCACTATGATTCCAGTTTCCCACCAGCATTCTCATCCTGTTGCCATTTTTCTTGTTGAGGTATGACACTCCTGCTTCCCCTTGCATGTAGATGTGTGTCTATTTTTGTGCTCTTTTTGTTCCAAAGTGCACAGGAGTACAGAGTGAATACGCTTTTCAAAGTGTACAAGCCTTTAACTGGCGTATACATTTTGTGTGGATGGCCAGTATGGCATAGTGATTTGAGCCTTGAGCTGTGGCTCTGGAAACTAGGGTTCAATTACCCATGTCAGCCATGAAATGTGACCTTGGGCAAGTGATACTCTCACAGCCTTGAACAAACTTTGCAAAGAAACCACATGATAGATTTCTCTTAGGGTTGCAATAAGTTGGAAATGACTTGAAGGCATGCAACAACAACTACCGGAGAGCTCTAGTGCATTAACAATGTACAAAACACAGCATTCGTTAGGAACCAGCTGTAACTGTTAGTGCTATAATCATGAAATATGAAAGAGGCCATTGTACACATGGTTTTCTGAGCACTTTCCCACAAGCCTTAAAATGTATACATCTCTGAATTAAGACATGTTTAGGGCCAACAAGATGGGGATACAGGCAGTACAATCCCTAATTATGTTAGATATGTTTTTGCCTTTCTCATTACTATCATTATGTTTCAATTGTCTTTGATGTTCATTATAAAATCAGTAAAATTCAAAGCAAACAATATAGGAAATTCTGCCCATTATCAGCCAATATAGACTCTAATCAACCAATGAACTACTATTTACATATTAAGAATAGCATATAATGAATATAATTCCTAAGAAAATATGCATGTCATGTTCAATGCACATATAATTCTGATTCACAGCTTGTGAGCTTGCCCTGAGAACTGAGTAAAGGTTCTAGCTATTCCATTGGTAGCTTTTGGAAGTGCAAAATGTGTACTCTATGTTGTTGATGATGATGATGTGTGCCGTCATGTTGTTTCCAACTTATGGCAACCCTAAAGGGTTTACTTGGTATGATTTGTTCAGAGGAGGTTTGCCATTGCCATCCCCTGAGACTGAGAGCATGTGATGTGCCCAAGGCCACCTGTGGGTTTCATGACCAAGCAGGGAATTGAACCCTGGTCTCCAGAATTGTTGTCCAACCGTCAAACCACTGAACCACACTGGATTATACAAATCTAACAAATTTCAATTCCATAGAACTATGTAGGCATGGACAAGCTGGTCTCCTTCCAGTATGTGTCAATCCAGTTGAGAACCTTGAGCCAATACCTTTTTGAGGGGAGACAGAAACTACAATCCCTAGACATTCCAGCCAACATATCCAGATTCCAGACTCTGATTTAACCATTCAAATCAACTTTCTGTAGTCTGAATTAAAAACAAAACAAATAAACACACAGATTTCCCCTATATGTATGCCTCAAGGGCACATTATTACTCAATACACTTGGTTTTATATGCAACTTCAATATATACATTCATTTCACTCCATTTTTGATCAGTTACAAAAAAGAAAAAGAAGAGGTATTTCAGAGGTCTGGGGAATTTAACTTACACAAATGCTGATTTAAAATAAATGTTTGACGTTGGGGTTCAGATGATGTTCAGGAACATGAGTTTGTTCTCTATTCAAAGCCTGCTTGCACGGATTTACCGTAGACTGCTTTTGATCTAATTGGATTGATAAACAGCCCTTGCTGGACAGCTTTGTAAACTGGGGGAAATAAAACACACCTTACAGGTAATTTTCAGTGGAGCTGAAATTATTGAGTTGTTTCCCTTAGGAACTCTGTTTACAGTAGTTTACTCCTTAATTAAGGTTATTTGCCCCTACAGATGCGGAGGTTGCTTGGCCTGGATAAAAATAAGTAGATATGCTAATTGTGAAAATACTGAATATTCATATATTTAGACTAGAGTTTCTTCTTGCTTTTTCTAGTTTTCCCCCTAGAGAGACAAAACAGAATACTAGATAAAATGCCAGTGTGGCTGAGAGAAGCTTCAAGCAGGAGTTTTTGGAAAGCAGAATGCCAGGAAAGAAAAAGGGAAGTGAGGAGAAAAAGATAAGAAGTTATTCATTTGTTCATTCAAACGAATTTAAAACTAAAGCAGAGGCTACACTTTTTATCCTGAGAAAATTTCTGAGATGTTGCTGTTTCTCACTCCAAGCCTTCCAAGAAAGAAGGCCATTTTGCAGCATTTCCCCCAAATATTCTCCACCATTATGATGATGTTGTTGTTGTTTTCTTGTGTACCTTCAGGTCACTTCCAACCTACGGTGACCCTAAGGAGAACCTATCATGGGATTTTTCTTGGCAAGATTTATTCAGGTTTGATTTGCCATTGCCTTTTGCTGAGAGTGAGAGAGTGTAACTTGACCAAGATCACCCAGCAGGTTTCCATGGCTGGGGTCCCAAAGTCCTAGTCCAACACTACACCATGTTGGTTCCCCATTTTGGGAGGTAGAGCATGCCATGTCATAAAATATGACATCACTTCAAATATTTAAACAGGGCTATCATATCACCTCTTAACCTTCTCTTCTCCAGGCTAAACATCCCCAGTTCCCTAAGTCATCTCTCATAGGACATGGTTTCCAGACCCATCACCATTTTTGTCGCACTCCTTTGGACACGTTCTAGCTTCTCAACTTCCTTTTTAAATTGTGGTGCCCAGAACTGGACACAATATTCTAGGTGAGGCCTGACCCAAGCAGAATAGAGTGGCACTATTACTTTCCTTGATCTAGACACTATACTTCTATTGATGCAGCCTAAAATCGCATTGGCCTTTTTAGCTGCTGCACCCTTGTGTCAGATGGTTTTCATCTCCGAGGGGTAGAAAATCTGCTCCAGATTTTATGGTGAACTTTATATAAATTATCCATTGCACTGAAATCGGCTTCCCAAACAAATACCTTGGACAGCTCCTTTAACCCTCAGTCTAAATCCGGGGGTAACTTCACTTCTCCGCTGACATAGAAGTCACCAGCCTTTACTGCTTTTCATCCTGACTACAGTGTCTCAGAATAATCTGGAGCAGTTACAAGAATGCCAAATAGTGGTGAGGCTGTGCACAGAGTTGTAGCAGCTGCTGCTCCTATTGCTACCATTTAACAGCATCAGCAAGAAGAAGCATAAAAATAAAACCATTAGGGAAATAGAAGTGGCCCTCTTGCCTTTGGTATTAATGAATCCATCACCAGAAATTATGTTGAAGAATTTCTTTTTCTGATAGCATTTTATGGGAAATTGGCTTTGGCCCTAGGGAGAGCGCCTATATCTCAACAATATTGCAAAACCTGATCCACTCTACTGCAGTGTAAAGCCAGCCCTCCAATGGGGGAGTCCATACATCTACTTCTGCACTATTTTTGGAATTCCTCTTAGGGCCCAGGGCCACTAAAAGGCATCTTAAAATGTAGGTGTGTCTGTGATGGATTAGTCATTTGTGTCTGTATCAGTTTTGCCTGCATTCATTTCTAAATCTGCTTGATCTGATTCTCTGATCTGTCTCATTAAAAATGTGAGCAAATATTTGTGCTAATGAGTTTTCCCATATTCATATTCCCTTAAGATATGCATTTTGTATGCAGTTTTCCCTCATGCATGCATTTTTATGTGCTACATGATATATGCAGTTTGGTGTGCATTTTTAAGCAGAGACCTGCATCATAAAATTATGGATTAATTCTTCACTTATTTTTTCCCCCTCAAAGGTAGCAACAAACAATTTCAGCAATGTTCTTTCCACTGTGAGAAGGCCTTTGAAAACCACATGGTTTTCAAAGTCTATTCACAATTCAGGATTTATTCTGCCCAAATTTTGTATGTGGTTGTTGTGTGAAGAAAATGTGTCCTGTGCAGGAAATAGCATTTTCTGTATGGGAAATAATGTTTTCATGTGAAATATTAATTCCTGTGCAGAAAATGACATTTTTGTGTCAAATCAATCATGTGTGAATTTTACACAGTACAAATCCCCAATGACAGTTTCTTGCTGCTCAGAAACCAACTTTTTTTGTGCAGGAATTAACATTTCTGCTTTGAAATATGGAAACAGCTGATATATACTTTCTTGGGCAATATTGGGCAATATTGTTCATGAGGACATGAGGATGCTCCTATTTTCACAATTAAAAAATCTACAAGTTGCAAAATCTGCCACTGCACCCCTGGCAGCACACTATTTTCTACAGCTAAGAATACATTCAGTTCCACAAGTGTGTATGCCGTCAACAGTAGAAATACTTACCACAGATTTTTGCAGGCTTTCATGGTCTTGGGTAAATTACTCGAGTTGTATTTCATGTGTTTTGTGTGTGACCCTTGCTTTTCCAGACTCACAGAGAGTGATCTGTTATCAACAGAATTCCATTTTTCTTTGTTATGAGTCAGTAATAGCCCAAGTGTGAAAGCATACAGAAACTTGTTTGTCTTTGTACATACCACAGTTGAAGTCAGCAATTGTGATATGAACTTGAAATGCTTTCCTTGAAGTTAGTTTTATTTTGAAAGTGCGAGCTTTTCTGTGACAGGGCACCCTGTGTTTTGATACTCTAAATGAAGAACTGTGCAGTGCACAATAAAAGGTCCCTCACCCTTTGAGAGACATCATGTTTGAACAAGTGTAAAATAATGCCGACTGGAGGAATCTCATTTTCTGACAAGAAAGCATAATGGATGTCTTTATTTGCCACCCTGTTGAGAGAAGTTTATTAAGTGTGATGCTTATGCTTAGGGTGAAAAAGCAAAGCCATTATTTAAGGATGACCATTAAAAAAAAAAAGATTTCACAACTTAATCGCTAGGTGAAAGAGCAAAACTGAGTGATGCCATGCCACAATGCTGCTCACTGTGGAAAACTTACATCTGCACAATCTCTTTATTGACCTAACTATTTTTTAAAGGAGCTTTGATGTTTTAAATGTTGGGTAACACTTCAATTTGTGAACTGAGTGAATTTGTACAAACGTTTATAGTCATAGAGGAAGCAGGTTTATGCCAGGTAGAATTAAAGGTCATCAAAGTCAGTACTGGCAGGAAACTGAGCAGCTCTCCATATGTTGCTGAACTGCAATTCCCAGCATGACTCACAACTGGTTATACTGGCTAGGGCTGCTGTGAGTCACAGTTCAAAAACATCTGGAAGGCCACAATTTCCACCTCTATCCTTTCTCTATGCTGATTGTCTGTGGCTGACTAGGCTCTCTGACAAGAATCCTTCTCGTCCTACATGGAAATGTCAGGGATGGAACCAGGGAAATTTGGCCTTCAAGGCATGGATTCTGCCACTGACTTCCAATCCAAGATATATCTGTTATGCCTTCCCAAATACATATTACTGAATTCCCTGGATTACAGTGATGTCATGGAGTGCTGACTATCATTTTGAAAGAGCTAAGAAACTAAACAAGGAAGGAAGCCAAGAACCAGGGAAACTAAAGGACAGAAAACATAGATGGAGGTTACCATTGCTCCTTCTTACCTCAAGGAAATACAATGCACCACTGTGAAGGAGCCATCTCACTTGATTGACTTGTGTGGCACTAGTTAAGAAATAATACCTGTCCAGCCTGGGACTGGACTAGGGGATTTTGCAGCTTTGGAGATTCTTTAAGGTGTCCAGTCAAGCTACTGAACTTGTTCAGAGAGGCATCCTTCATAGTCTTTTTGCAGAACATGTGCGTGAAAAATATGGGGTCTGCACTTTTCTATTTGAAGAACCCTTAGAATTGTTCCCCTTATGAGGAGTGAGTTAGGGAGCTGGGGATGTTGAGCCTGGAGAAGAAATGGCTAGGAGATGATATAACAACCCTGTTTAAATATTTGAAGAGGTGTCACATTGAGGTTGGAGGAAACTTGTTTTCTGCTGCTCTAGAGACTCTGGCCTGTTACAGACTGCCGAGAAGCGGCGGTCTGCCGCCGCCGCCACAGGTTGCAGCGTCCGGGAACCGTAGCAGCCAAGCAGCGTGGTTCTTGGATGCTGCAGAGAAGGAGCGCAAAAATTGCGCTCCTTCCTGGGCCCCGGAAGAGACACCGTGAGGTGCTAGTTGCGCACTCACGGCATCACTTCCAGGGCGTGACATGCAGATGCAGAGCATGTGCTACGTCAAAATAGTCATTACGCGCGAGGGGCAAGGCACGTCAGAAAGCACTGCCCCTCGTGCGTAATGACGGCACAATGACAGCGCCTCATGGGCCCATCTGTAACGCGCCTATGACACAGAACAATGGATGCAAGAAAAGAGATTCCACCTAAACATTGGGAGGAACTTCCTGATAGTAAGAGCTGTTCAACAGTGGAACACAATGCCTCGGAGACTGGTGGAGTTTTCTTCTATGGAAGTTTTTAAACAGAGGCTGGATGGCCATTTGTTGGGGGTGCTTTGATTGTGTGTTCCTGCACAGCAGGAAGTTCGACTGAATGGCCCTTGTGGTCTCTTCCAACTCTATGATTAAATGATTCTATATCTCCTGGGATGGAATCAGTGATGCTCCAGAGGACAATGGACTCCAACTCCCATCAGCCATAATCATACTTTTTTGTTGTTCAGTTAGTCTCAAAGGTGCTACAAGATCCCTTTGCATACTGATTTTCCAGAGTAATATAAGGTATATCCCTGAGTTATCCTTGAGGGTACTAACCCATGGAGGCTGGTTCAAGGGGTATCTGACACTGACTTTGTGTCAGGATCTGGTGCTGAGGTCTAGTTTGTCCAAGTGGCTCTGATAATATGGATCCTTGCTCTTCCTCTGGGTTAGAATCTGGGTTGCTCCTCGAATTGGAGGTCCTGATGAAAGGATAGCATCCAGCTTGTGTTCACCTGGGTTCACTTCTGCATAATGTTGCAAATCTTTATGGAGTTGGTTTCCTGGCATTTTGGCCATGGTTTTGCTCATTTTGCATACAAAGCTAGTAATTGTTTATCAACATTTCATCACCTGGGGGAGATGAATTCTCCCCTGGCTCTTGGTATTTTGTTTTATTTATCTGCAATTAGTGTTTCGGCACATGCATATTAGCTTCAACTTGGTGACCCCATTTGCTTTTTAAAAATTATGGTGCTTCACTCTTATCTCCCCAGATGTCTCCTCTCTTAATTAATCCTTACAACCTGCTCTGCAGTTTTAAACAAATTCTATTATCACCATTCAAAGTTGAGAGAAGAATTGTAATGGATTTCAATTGCATATTTAGATTAATCTTATTATGAACTGTAATTAACATACCTGACAAACTTAATTTGATGCCCCCCCAACTAAATTTTCCACTAAGTAGGTAATTTAATTGCTCTACAAATGTACAGATCAATATCATTACATGGTAAAAATGATGACATGATAATGGATTTCTACTATTGATTTTTCCCCATACCAGTCTTCTGGTTTTACACATTCATTAAAAATAAAATGTCGGATAAAAATCTTGTCAATGGAACTTTCCACAAATATCTGGGATTGGAAGGAAAGGATTCTAAGGCAGAGAGCATGATCTCTAGGCAACCTTGAAGCACAGGCTTTCCATTTTAGAAGCAACAATGTCTGGATGGTTCTCCAGCAGTTCCTTGAATTCAAAAATGTCCCAAAGCACAAATGGAGCTTCATAACTATGCAGTTTGTAAGGAAAGTGAGGATTTGGCTTGAGCTACAACAGGGTCCCAAGCTTTGCATCTGTATTTTTAGGTAACGAAAAGCAGGTCTGCTCTTGATTTGCGGAGTGGGTTTCAGAACTGTGAAGGTTTGCCCATTTTACCTAAAAGGCTCAATAGCAGCTGTATTGCCTTTCCTGCCTTCCTAAAATGTGTTCCTTCCCTATCTGGAGAGAGGACAAGAAAATGAACCACCATTATGTATTGGCTTTATCATACCATTATACCCTTAGTGATGTCCCAATACCAATTCTCATTGACATTGTGATCATGCCATTCAGAATGTGATCCCTGATGGGGTAGAATCACATTGAGAAATTGACAGAAAGAGGTACCTCACCTAGTGGGTTCAAAAAAATGTGTGTGCGCATGTGCACACACACACATACACACCTGTCTGCATTAAAGGATATCTTTTATTGAACATTTCTGATCCCATCAAAGTTATCCCTCTTTCATACTGTGAATATTTGTCAGTTCAAGCCCAAAACCACATGTAGAGCTCTGTGTGTTTGTAGTCAGTCTTCCAGGACGAACTCTGATAGACCATTTTCTCTAACTTCCCACTTCATTGAGAAACTTTTGACCATTGCATCCTAACTGTGGTTAGAAATCTCAAGGTGTACAGCAATGAATCAAGATGCATTGCCTCCTTATGTACAGCTGTGATGCTTTAGGGCCTATTAAAATATAATTAGAATTTTAAGTAATTTATTGCACTGGGGTGGCAAACCTACAGAGTTCACTTGAGAAGAGACAAGAATAATTAAGAACCCAGATAAGCATCTATGCAACCTGGCTTCTGTTAATTTAAACCCACGGTAGGTCATTCTTACATCCTGTGTTTTATTTTTAAGAGTAAAGCCTAAGAAAAGCCTAATCTCCATGCCGCAGGAAAACATGATTAAGATTGCTTCGGTTGAGAAGTTTGTTTTCAGAATCTCCATTGCTGCATGTTTATGTTGGATGAAAACATTTTACAATCTATGGCATGCACATCAAGTGACTATACCACCAATTGGCCTCTTGCCCTCAATTTAAAAGTGTTTCCTTCCAATCGGCACAGTCCATTGGCTCAAATACATATCAAGGCAACCATTAGATACTGGAATGACTCATATCAGGGGGGATTTATAGGGAAATGGGCATGCACTTTCAGCTTCCCGTTGCTTAAATACAGGCCAGGAACACTGAAAAGGGATTAGTTCCTGTTTATTACAGGAGCTCTTGCAAATGTGGAATTGTACCGACCTTGGCTAGATAGAGTAGCATCAAACTGGAACAGCAACTCACCAAAAACTTTTTCTGTACAGAGTTCATGGAAGTGAATGGATATTGCAAACAGAGCTTGGAAAGACATTTTGTCAAAGTAATTAGGAACCACCATTACAGCTCTAAGGCCTTCTTAGTTAATGGCTATAGTGATATTCTGAAAACACAATAATTTACTTTCCCATTTGCTAAAGGTAATTAAACACTATATTTTAGTTGCTTTCCCCCAAATCATCTGAAAGTTAAAACTACTAGCCTATGATACAATATGGCCTCACCTCCAGTCTATCTTATCCATGCCTCAATGCATCCAACAGAACACCAGACACAGCATAAACCAACATGTGAATCGTGTGACATTCCTACCATATAGTGAAGGCAGAGCATTTAAAAAATAAAATCTTAATGCCACACTGGAAAAGGAGTGATTTTATTCCTTGCTAAGTTAAAAGTGAAATATAATAATCTTATACCTTTATTATACCTTTATTTTTTTGGGAAGGAATACATATAGCTAGTATTTGCACTAGTTATTTCTAGGCTTTGGAAAACAGCAAACAAACATTTGATATATGCAGAACGCATAGTTTTCAGCATGAAAAAGACTTGCCACCTTAGATTGATCTCAGATTAGTGGGTAGACCTTATCTCAGTGACAGAGTAAATACTTAGTATGCTGAAATCGCAGACACAATAGATCGCCTATCCTGTTTATTATCATTTTTCAAATGGATAGCAAGAGATGAGAAAGACCTAGACTCTAGAGAATTGCTTCCCTCCAGCATACACAGGACTGAGCTATATGTACAAATTGTCTGATAGGGTATAAGTTAGTTTCTAATGTTACTTATGTGCTCAGAAAAGATATGAAGTCTGGTAGCTTTGAGCCCTTGACGGTATCTGTAAAATGAAAGATGAAATGGTAATTCGTTTCCTTAATAATACATGCAAAGTTAATTGAGACTCAGCAAGTTCGTTGTGATCAAGCTTTTCACCCAAAACAAATACTGTATTTCAAATTACACATTCAAAGCATCTCCTTAAAACTGGATGCATATTTTAAAATGTGAAAAAGCAAAACAGGTCAGGGATTTGTTGAGGCAGCAGCCCTTCCAGTAGCCGTCCTTAAGAACAAAGCATGGACTTCCCAGGCCCCCATTTATCTTTGCTTGTCAGTATGGTCACTTGAATGATCCATGGTGGAGAAAACAAGATGTGAGGAACTGCTGTCTGCCTTAAGAAAAATTCATTCATAGATGCCTACTGTTATAAGAGGTGTACTTAAGCTTACCTTCATGGCTGAAAGCTTGCAAGATAAATTTCCGCTCGAAGGACTGAGCGCTCCATGAGAATACTAACATGCAAGGAAAAAATACCATCATATGTAATGAGGTAGAATAAACTCAGCACTTTCAAGATGTAAGATAAACCTGTATCATCTGTGACCTACCAAGCCAAATGCAGTCCACTAAGATATTAACTATGGTTCTTTAGAAGCCTTAAACAGTCCTGTACTGGAATCCCAGGTAGACAATAAGGACATTTAGTATAACAGGATCTACTGGACCACCATACATGGTTGACAAGTGACAGGTTTAGACCTGAAGAAATAAAACCACATGCCATTTATTTGGGTGGCTTTCTGGGGCATACAAAAGGTTGCATCTGGGAGTATAAAATATTGTGAAGCCCAGTAGGGTCAAAAGTCCAACCTGGATTTCCATCTAGCATTTAAGGGGCATTGAACTGGTAGAGAAGTGAAATGTTCAAAGTACCAAAGTCCCATTAAAACAAACTAACAAAGAAGAAACCACTGGCCACTACAAAAGATATAAGCAAAAAGCAGAATAAAACTCTCCATAACACAAACATAACAGATGGAAGCTTTCTGAAACCTTCTACAAACCAAACTGGACAAACAATCCATGTGAAACAAGCTGAACACAACACTATGTAAACCATCAAAATTAATGAATAACTCAGGATTTCATGAAGGATTTCCCTCCAGAAAATGATGAGGATTAGACATGGGCCTTCCTCAACCACTGAGCCCTATATCATCTTCCTCATGACCTGCAAGGCTTCCTTCCAGGTGGAATGACCTATCTGTCATTTTTGATATAGTCCTGAGGTCCTCAATATTTCTCGTCCATCCTTGCTTTTCTATTGCTAGCAATTATTTTAAAAACAACAAAATAATAATTATTAAGCTCAGCCCGATGATGGCATAAAACGTGAAGAATTCAGGTCAGAGTGTGTCCATAAAGGGCTTACAATGTTGTTACAAAGTAATGGAAATAAATTTCATTCCCAGCATTAAGTTCATTTGAAATTTAACTTTGTTGTGCCCTCCTTTCCATAAGGTAACTCATTACAGCAAACTCAGTTACTTGTGAGCTATTACTTCTGCATTCTGATAGGCAACATGACCGTTTTCAAGACTAACTTCTTTTTTTGTAATCCAGCAGTTCTATGCATTTCATTCCATGATCCCAACTCTCTGCCTCCATATTTCTTTTTCTCCCATTTTTGCCTGGTTTACAAAGTGGTTTGGGGTCATGAGCCACCCCAGGTGAGGGATGAGTAATAGAGACACAAAACCTCGCTTTTGCTTCTCTAATGAATGCCATCATTTACATGAATTCATCTTCTTCCCTCCTCCCACAAAGGATATGCAGAAAAGTCCTGGCACTTCCATATCTGTCTTTTACTCAGTAATTAAGTCTGCACAGATACTGATGTGTTTTTAGTCAGATATTATCCAAGTCTTGACAAAAGACCCAAATTATTCACATAATTTATCATCATGGTGATCTTGAATACTAAAGAGCACACTCCTTGATTAGAATTGTCAAAAGGCGTCTCCCCTGCTGTCCTCCTGGGGAACATTTTTTCCCCTGACAGATGCTGCCTTTCATATCAATGACAAAAGGATCTCTTATGCTTCATTCTTTGTACTTTGTCTCTGGCCCTGAAGTAACATAACACAACAAAAGTGTATTTTACCCCCTCTTTCTCTTCACTTAATACATTTTAATAAAGGGAGGGGGGCTCTTCTTAACGTGTTCATACTTTTAACTCACTTCTTATTTTTAAAAAGATGTTTTCCCTTCCAAACATGAAAGCACACATTGGTCTATCTTTTTATTTTAACCTAACTCTGCATCTCTTAAGAGGGCATGGTGGAATTTCAAAGCTGTATATAGCTCTGTTGCTGAGATCTGGAATATAATATATCATCCACCAAGAGCAAGGATCCTAGCTCAGCATGTTTTGTATGCAGAAAGTCCCAGGTTCATTTCCTGCCATATTCATTTAAAAGGATCTGGCAGAAGATGATGGTAAAAATCTGTGTCAGGCCTACAAGAGAGCTACTATCAGCCAGTATAGAAGATTAGCAAAGCAGCTTTTATTCTCATGCTGTGCATGGGATGCAAATGCACAGGGATGGATATTATCACACAGTACTCATCCCATACCCAACCTGGGCTTCTCCTCGATCTTTTTAAGAATGGGATTTTCCAGGTACATGATGAGTACTGCCCAGGGACAAAGCTGTGTGACAGATCTATCCCTGTGCATTTAAATCCCGTGCCTTGCATGGGAATAAAAGCCGGTGTGCTAATCTCCATAGACAAATTTCCATCCCCATGTGGCAAGAATGCAAGAGGTTTTTCTACATTTTTCTCTATTCTCTTGCATTTTGCCCCTCTTTTTGTAGAAATAAATTATGTGCGAGAGAAAAGGGTTTTGCAGAAAATATTACATTTGGACAGTAAAACTGTGTGCTTTGCTGCAAATTAGTGCACAAATGTTGAGATTGTTTTTGAGCAAATGAAAATGCAACAGATTTTTGGAGGGGTGCTCAAAAATGGTTCCAGAATAAACTGCACATGTAAAGCA
>NC_056529.1:12299437-12373257 GCF_019175285.1 Sceloporus undulatus | reverse complement strand
GAAGGAAGGAAGGAAGGAAGGAAGGAAGGAAGGAAGGAAGGAAGGAAGGAAGGAGCAGGGTTGAAGACAGCAAGTACTGGGGCTCAGTCCAGTTTGGCTTAGGGTAAATCCCAGGGTCACAGAAGACCAAACCCTTGCCTTATGGCACCATTTTTCACCAGTTTCCCTATTTTTGCATTGGTCTTCATCCATTCTGAAAGGTTGAAGTGTCTCTGCAAAAGCTTAGTTATTCACATTAAGTCTCTTAAGGTAAAATGTGCAGGTACTTTTGCTTTTGGTGCTACCACTGGAATGCATATAGTCCTAGAACATCTTCGATGCTGACTTTGACCCTCAACCTAAAAGAGATTTCCCCAATATAGAGCCTGACTCTTTTGCATGATGCTCATATTCTCATGTAGCTCCCAGAGATTAGTAGCTTATTTTTCACAAAGAAAACCTGGCCACAGGCCTGGTTAACCAGCTCAGGTTTTGGGAGGTTTTCAAATCTTACAAGATTTTTCCCCCAGTAGCTATCTCTTGCACAAAATCTTGATTTCAGCCCATGCTAATTGATTCTCTTAATGACAATTTCTGCTATATATATCTCAAGACTTCTTGCAGAGCAGTAGCTTGTTCTCCAGCTTGATAGCCATAAATCTCCCACACTCTTTTTAATCAACGGTGATAACTAGATCTTTAATATTTTGCTGCTGTATTTGATTTTCATAAATTACATCTTGTGTTGTTTTTTTACTGCTGTGGAGAAAAATGACTCATGAAAGTGTCATCAAAAAAGCCCTATACAGTGAGTAAGCAAAGGGCTCAAAGAACATGGATCTCTTGACTGAATTCCTGCACCACATGGGTAGAATGTAACATACTACATGGGCAACATACATGTAACATACTACGTTAATAAGGTGAAGCCCAGAGCCATGTTCCATCTATAATGGGGTTGCCTTTGCCTTCCTTTGAGGCTGAGAGACTGTGACTTGCCTAATGTCACCCTGTGGGGTTCCATGGCCTAGCAGAGGTTCAAAACCTGGTCTCCACTGCACCACACTGGCTCTAAAAATGGTCTTTTAGTGCTGTTATTATTTTTAACTTATACTTTGACATTAATGTTTTATGTAGTCTTAATTCTTGTTTTTAGCTATATGTGGTTTTACTTGCATCTCTTTTTCCTCTTTTAAGCCACCTTGAGTATCATTTGGAGAAAGGACAGGATATAAATAAAGTGATTGATTAACTGGGTTTTAGCTCCTCAAAAGTACCCAAAAACATTAACTATTAAACAGCATTCATTACATGAAAACGGTTCCAACATCACAGGACATGAAAGAGAGAAGGAATGTTATTATGCCATTGTTATCCTAAACAGCAACATGTTGCAGATGACATTGCTATGTGCAATGTGCAATGTGCAATGTATTACTTCTAAGCTCTTTATTGAGTATAGCCTCAAATCATCATCATCATCATCATCATCATCATCATCATCATCATCATCATCATCATCATCCCAGACTCAAAATTCACACAAATCTAGGCCACTGAGAAGAAAAGAAGAAACTACATGGACAAATGGTCCCTTTATATTTTTTGATGTACTAGAGATAAAGCATGTAAACTCTTTGTCTTGTCCTGCATTCTCTTTCTGGGACAGTCAAGGATCAAATACAAAGTATAGATTTCAGGAAGGTCTGGCCTTAAGATTTTCAGAGTTGAAGCACTGACCCAGAAATTGGTCAGTAGGCTAAAGAAAAGGATGAGTTCCAAATTGGAGGACCCAAAAGCAGATGTGCACTCAAAGGCACAAATAGGTTAAGCTGAAAAGTATCAGGAATTTATGTAGTGACTTCTTACCAGAAACAATCTCCATGGACTCAGGAGGCCAAGTCTTTGAGGATATAAACTGGCCATTGTGGTTAGATGGTGATCAGGTAGGCTTATCCTAGTGGCAGAAGTCAAGATCCTGTTTCCATAGAGCCTCTATCTGAGACACACATACACAAATGATATAATAAACAAATATAATACATTTCTACAACTAGTATAATTTAGTGCTGCAAATTATTTTTGCTAATTTTTGTTGTTGTGAGCAAACCTATCATGGGGTTTTTATGTCAAGGTTTGTTCAGAGGGGGATTACTTTTGCCTTCCTCTGAGGATGAGAGAGTGTGACTTGCCCAGTGGGTTTTCGTGACCAAGTGGGGATTAGAGCCCTGGTCTCCAGAGTCCCAGTCCAGTACTCAAATCACTACACCATGATGATTGTATTTATTCTTATTTTTGGCTAATAAATACTAAATGCCACTGCAGGTTTGCTAGCAAAATGACATTTCTTGCCAGCTGCCAAATATTGTCAGATGGAGAATATCTGGTAAAGATCTGAAAAGTTGGATGCCTTATCCTCTCTTTTTAGTCCCTTCTGCAGAAAGGACATCACATAAAATGATCCAAAGCTAAGCAGGGTTGTGCCGGTAAGGTGTCTGGGAAGACTGCCTAGATAGATACCATTTATAAACCTCCTCAGATGATGATGACGATACCAATATTACCATGATTCCATGGAAATAAAACCTAATAATTGTTGGACGTTTCAGCAGAAATCCAGGAAGCATCCCTTCCTGCACGTTTCTTAACAGAGAACACAAGCATTCATTATAGTTATGCCCACTATTGCATAATAATTACATATATAAAGACTTCATTAGCAAATGAATGAATCATTAAACAGTCATGAATATATTCAGTCATAATGGGAGCTTATGGCCCCATGTTAGTCCCTATACGGTGACAGGAAAATATACTCCGAAGTCTTTAATACTGCAATTAAGAAGCCCGAGCTGCTTTCTGCTCATGTTATAAATGCTGAGTACTAATGTAAACATGTTAACTAGGCAGTCTTGAGGGCCTTGCTGGTTGCCAAATAATATTTTATTAAACACATTTTGTTAAAGCATTATCACTTTTGTAAGGGGTGGTTCTCCTTCTGGAGCCATGGGAAACGTTAGCGTTGAGAAGAAATCTGTTGCGATAAAGGATGCATCCAGGTTTTTATGAAGAAAAGACATAAATAAGAGCATAAGGTGTCTCTTCAACCCAGAAAGTGCAATGGTACAACTTTTGGATCTCACTGCTTTATCTATGGGCATGGCAAGTCTCAAAATAGAAGTCTCTCAGGTTGGGAGCTAGTTCTTTACTTTTTGTGTGCTTAGAAGAAGAGCTTCTTCTTAACAAACCAAAGGTGAGAACTGTGTGTCTCCCCCAGTTGATGTGAATGTCAGCTCCCAGCATTCCTCACATTGGCTGTACTGCTTAAGGCTTCTGGGAGTTATAGTTCAACATCTGTTAATCTAGTTAAGCTACAGTTGGTCCTCCACATTTACAGCTTTGATTTTTCCAGATTTGATTATTCACAGATTTGATTATTCATGGGTTTGATAGAAGTAATTCATCTAGCCTGGTGGTCTCCCAGGGAGACCTCTAGAAGTAATATTCTCTCTAGGAATCTTTAGGTCCTCCAGAGTGACTATGGTGAACACCTGCCTGACATTGATTGCATTTCCAGGCACATTACTGAGAACAAGGCAGAGTATGAACCAGCCTTGAATTGGGTTCAAATAAACCAAAATGATTTTAAAAAATAAAAATAAAATTCAGGGCTGAAGTCATTAATTAAGCCCAAAATCCAATCCTAACTTAGATTTTGTCCTGGTCAGTGGTCAAAAATCATTAAAGTTCTGGCTTTGGAGAGTTATATGAAGCAATTTATTTCTGCATTGTCATTCTTTAAAAAAATATGACAGCAATGCTATTCAGAATATTCTGTGCATATGTTTGACATAACACAGTCCTAACTTCTAGAGCCATTTCCTCAGCTCATTCAGCTCAAGTGCACCGTCTTTGGATGACAATCAGAAGCTTCAGATGTCAAGCTGTGGGAGAGACTTTCTGAGCAAAGGCATCTGGCTTGTTTGCAAATTCCTTGGGCGCTGGCATTGGCAGCTCAGATTTGCCTCCAGGTCATTAATGTGGATAGCTTGCTAATGGGCTGCCGGGGCTGTTTTATCCTCCAAACACCATTTTGAATTCATTTTGGACTCCAAAGAGTCCATGCATTTTAATTTGTTTGTGAACAAGGTCTTGCATAAAGTCCCCAATGGGACTTCTACATAGAGCCTTCTGTTTTTGTTTTCACTTCAACCCTCCCTTCCATTTATTTAAAAGTACATTTTCATTTCAGCAGAATGGCTTCTCCAAGGTGGACTACTGCTAAATTCAAGGTAAACTTGGAGAGCTACTTTGCAGGAAGATTTCAGGGAAAGCAAACCATATTATTATTATTATTATTATTATTATTTCACCCCAAGGCTTGAGAATGGGTGCAATATAGATTAAAACAAATAAAACAATTTAAACACATTAAGTTAAAATACATAGGACACATTAAAATCATTAAGCATAAAATTTAAAATATACCATTTTAAAGTTCATAGTTTAAAATTGACAGTGTTTATAATTGCTGGAAGAGATAGGTCTTTAACACCATTTTGAATTCAGCGGCATGTTTAGCTGTCAAATGTCTTCTGGATGATCATGTCATGGTCTTGGGTTGGCTGATGAATATGTCCTCTGGGTGACAGTTGGTAGTCTAGTTGAGGACCTGAGTATATGACATGGATTTTACAAGAGAAGATGATCCCATAAGTAACCTGGACCCAAACCATGTAGAGATCTAAAGGTAATAGCCAACATTTTATATTTTGCCTGGAAGCTAACTGGCAGCCAGTGGAGTTATTTTAATATTGGTGTGATATGTTCATTCTTAAATGTACCAACGACCTATTTTTCTGTCATGTTTTGAACTAACTGAAGTTTATGAACTTGGTAGAAAGGTACAAGTGTAGAGTTCATTGCAAAAGTTCAGACTTGAGGTTACCAAATCATGCGTTACCATCTTTAGGTCTTTTAACTCTGGGAAGAGGCACAGCTGGCGTATCAGCAGAAGCCAATAATAAGCACTCTTGAATGTCACATCTATCTGGGCTGACATTTGGAGAGATTGATCTAGGAGTAAAATCATAGAATCATAGAGTTGGAAGAGACCACAAGGGCCATCCAGTCCAACCCCCTGCCATGCAGGAACTCTCAATCAAAGCATCCCCGACAGATGGCCATCTACCTCTGTTTAAAGACCTCCAAGGAGGGAGACTCCACCGTTCTCCAAGGGAGTGTGTTCTACTGTCCAACAGCCCTTACTGTCAGGAAGTTCCTCCTAATGTTTATGTGGAATCTCTTTCCCTGTAGCTTGCATCCATTGTTCCAGGTCCTGTTCTCTGGAACTCTCTCACTTGAACGTCCATCATACTAGCAGCTGCTATCCTTGATTTTCCAGACTGCACCATTCTGAAGGACATTTGGAAGGAATAAAATAAATAAAGCCAGGTTCCAGGATCCACCAAAATCTATGCAGAGGTTCCTCTCTCTACAAGTAATGTGCTTTGTAAAAAAAAGCACTGCAGGAAAGGCAATATATTGCCTATAAACATGCCTCCCATTTTCGTAGCCTGTGAATAAGATTAGGTCACTTTTGCTCACCTCTGTCAAAACTGGGGGTGGAGAAGAGAAAAGCAATCTTCAGAACCACAATATTGCTCAGGTAGAGCTCCATCTCCAAAGGTTTCTGGATGAAATTGATTACATAGATCCATTTCATTTTGGTTTAAGACTTGGCTATGGAACATAGACAGCTTGGGTTGCCTTGGAGGATAACCTATGCCAGAAATTGGACAGGGAGAGTTTGTTCCTCTTGCTTCTCCTGGACTTCTCAATGGCTTTCAGTACCATTAACCATGGCATTCATCTGAGCTGCTTTTCTGATGAGACTTGCAGGCACTTTCCAATGGCTGCCTTCCTTCCTGGAGGGGCAAATACAGAAGGTGGGTCTGAAAGACTCCTGTTGAACTCCTTTGCCACTGTCCTGTGGGGTACCTCAGGATGTGGTTTTATCCCCTATGCTATTTAACATATGCATGAAACCACAGCGAGATGTTTCCAGTGTGTGGGGATCTGGTGCAATCAGTTTGTGAACGACTACTACTTCTTTTCATTTCAGTGCAAGGAAGCAATCTTGGTTCTAAACCAGTGCTTGTTATCAGTCCTGGACTAGATGAGAGTAAACAAACTGAAATACTGAAGTGCTTCTTTTTAGTCAAAATGCTTATCAATGGATAAGAATTCAGTTTGCATTGGATGGGATTACACTCCCCATGAAAATGCAAGTTCATACCTTAAGTGTATTCCTGGCCTCAGACCTTGAGCCTGTAAGCTCAGGTTTTGGCAGTGGGCTGGGCTGAACTTCCCTCAGTTAAGGCTTGTATGTTAGCTGCACCTATTCTTTGAGATGTCAGATCTGATCCCAGTGACTTGTGCACTGGGTACAACCTATTTGGATTATTGTAGCACACTATGTAGGGCTGCTGTCTGCTGGCCAAAAAACTGCATCCAGTTTGTTAAGTAGAGCTGGATACAAGGAGCATGCAAGTCCCTTGATGCAACAACTCCACTGGTTGGCTTCTGGGCACAATTCAAAGTGCTGGTTATGGCTTACAAAACCCTAAAGTCCAGGTTATCAGAAAGGCTTCTATCCCTCTATGAGCCTGCCCATGTCTTGGGATCATCCAGGAAAGCCTTTATCTCTGACCTATTACTCTTACAGGTACATCTGGAAAGAATCTTCTTAGTGACTATTCTCAGGTTCTGGAACTCCTTTCCTAGAGATCTTAGACTGGTACCCTACTTGCTATCCTTTCATAGTTAGGTGAAGACGTTTTGTTTTGCCAGGTCTAGGATTGACTGCTCAGGTAAAGGACTTTTCATGTGCTCTGTTGTTAGTATATGTTGTTCTTTTTAATGGTTATGATTTGAGCTGCTTTTTCCTACAGCTAGGAAAGAATCTTTCCTGGAACCTTGCAAAGTTGCTGCCATTCAGTGAGTATGATATTGGGTGGGTTGGCTGGGATTCGTGTTTTGAGTCCCAATATTGTTGGTCTGTGTGAAGGAGGCGGTAGGTGGATTTGACTTCACAGCAACCAATCGTGATTCAGAAAGACTGTGAAGGGGAGCTGCAGGGGATGTGCATGTGCGCATGTTGTGTGCCTTCAAGTCATTTCCAGCCTATGGCAATCCTAAGGCAAGATATGTTACAAGAAAGTATGAAAACAAGAGTGTTTGGCTGAAGAGATTCAGACAGAAAGAGAGTGGGTCAAGAACTGACAGCTGGAAGAATCAGTTGGAATAGTCAGTGGAGAGTGAATGTGTATTAGTTGTCTGAATTGATTGAAGGGTGAGGTGTGGCATAACACAGGTTGAGTATTGTTATGTATTGGGAACTAAGAGCTGGAACTTGTTAAAGTATAATAATAAAGCCTATAATAAACCATTAAATCTCTTGTTAATTTGTTGACTCTGACCCAGATTGCCTTCTTTAAATCTAAATCAAGGGGTGGTCATGCTTACCATTCGGAGCACAAAACTGATACACACATTGGTCCACAGTGAGATCACCTGTAGACTCATTCACCCCAAGTCCAAGGAGTGATTTTGGAGGAGGACCTTGAGCTACAGTGAGTGTGGCAGGCATCCAGGGCTACAAACTGTGGGGCCAGTCTTGGGAAGGCCAAGGTCTAATGGTCTGCAACTCCCAGCATCCCTGATCACTGGTCATGCTGGCTAAGGCTTCTGGGAGTCCTCAGCATCTGGGATCCCATGTTGGGAGACCACCAGGCTAGATGAATTAATGATCTGACTCAACATGATCTAGCTCTCTGTGTTTGTTTGGGTACTGCTCTGAAATTGGCATAGTTGCACAAATGTAATATATCATCTAGGACTCACACCACTCATATAAAATTCTCTATTGTCCACGGGGATTGCATTGTACAACAATAAAGCACATGGACAAACAGCATCCATTATAAGTGTCCTTCACATTATGGATGATGCATGTGAAACAGAAGCTATCTATAATAATTATGAATGGGTGGGGAACCTTCTTGGCAGTTCCAAATTCAACTCAGAGCTGTTTTAGTTTTGGTTTCTTTGTGTTGTATTGTGTTGGTACAACCAAAGCATTTCTTTCTTATCAAATGTGTAGCTGGGAGCTATTTTCACCCTTTCCCCCTCAACCCCATTTTAAAACAGGGAACTTTAAATAAATGATAAATGTGCAGCGAACCAGGCCAATAGCCTGCGATAAACATTCCTAAACCCATTATTCTGCATAAAGAGTGCCAAATTCTGGTCTCAATTTGCCGGCATAAATCCAAAGTCAGGATTTGTTACAGCCAGAATTCGCTGCTGTAAATAATGTAAGAATCTGCCTTAGAGTGCCCAGAAGGCAAAAAAAATGAAGAGGCAGGAAATAGATTTGGGGTTGGCAGCTAAAAGTATGAACTATTCCCAACAATCATTTTCCAAAGCTTCTCTGTCTTGGGCACTGAAATCCATGATAGCATGAACAGATTCATGGTATTTTCTTATCATTAATATTGAAGGACATCACCTTTCTGACACTTTCAGCTTGTCCAGATGGAATATAAACTAATTGCTATCACCTTTTCTTGAATGTATGTACCTGCCATTCAAGTCTCCTTTCAGTCACATCCAAATGTCTATGCTTCCAGACTAACATTTCTCTTCATTCTCTTATATATCTAATATTAATCCATTTTATTAGTATTACTATGTATTATTATACTAATACATCTGACATAATACATTATAACTCTTACATAATACATATAATTAACGCATATAACTCTTCATTGCTTACATTCTCCAAGGAAACTATAGGTTGTTCAATTTTCTTCATTTGGGACTTATTTTGTGCAAACTCCACACATGTCTAACCTTATTAAAATATTGTTGAACAGTATTTCAATACCTACTCCTTGTTTTAATTAGACATTCATTATGTACTGTGTTTTTACCACCCATCCCCATCCTATCCAGACCACACTTACACGTCTTGATAGTTATGTTGTTAAATCTTGAGGTTCACAGTTCACTTTGCTTCTTTCAATATGCATGTCAAATTAGGTTATAATTTGTTGGTGGGAATTTGCTTAGATTAGCAGGCAAAAGTCTTGTTTTAGGATGCATAAAGTAAGCTGACACTTCTTCCAACGTTTGCAAGCAATTAGTTACAAGTAACATAGTTACCTTTCTCAAATAATGACACCAGAATGAAGTTATATTTCAGAATTGATATGCAATTAAAAATGCTGCTACTCCATTGGTGTAACAAGAAACCTTTTATTATGCTTTAAGGGAATTTTCCAAGTTTTGCACCCTTATCTTATCAATGATAAGAGTTTTAAAAAGACAGAAAGAACAGGAAAGCAATAAGCACAATCATTATTATTTTTAAAATAGTACAATGAACAGTGACAAGAAATTATTTTCTGAGTACTGCAGTAAATAATGCAATGAATTATTATTTTTTAAAAATAACCTTTTGATCTCATGCCCTCATTTATCCTCACAATAACCCAGAGGCAGGTAGTTCTGTTCCATTTAGATTTATGGTTGAGAGAGAATCTGAAGACATACGTTCTTGCCAAAAACGTCTTTGTGTTTGTCTCCACATTCTCATTCAGTTTAATAGATAAGAAATTAAATGAAACGTTGCAACAATTAGAGAGCTCAGACTTGAATTTTGTGTTTCATGGTTATCTTTGGTAAGCTAGCAATAGCAAGTATATTTCTATGCCACTTATCAGTGCACTTGAGCACTCTCTAGTGTAAGCTAATTGCCCCCAACAATCTGGGTACTCATTCTAGCGACCTCCTCAGAAGGATGCAAGCCTGAGTCGAGCTTGAGCCCTTTACGGGTATTGAACTCACAATCTTATGGTTTGTGAGTGAGTGGCTGCAGTACAGGCATTTAACCACTGCACCACCAAGGTCCTTTGATAGAGTTAAAGATAACTCAAATTTTAATAATCATTATGTGAAACATTCATTTTTATGTATCTGGAACAAATGCATAAAAGGTTTGTCCAAGATTGATCGAAGTGTTTTTCCTCTCATTCAAGAGTCAGGATATATATATATATATATATATATATATATATAGGCTAGAGAAGCTTTTTTTGGCAGTGTCGCAAACAGGAAGGGGTACCACCATGACGCTACTTCCTGTCAGCGATGTCCAGATGCTGTGCAGCATCAGCATCATCATGGTGGCCCCTGTGTGGACCAGAGCCGCCATGATGGTGGCGTCCATACGTACTAGGGTTCCAGAGCATGCGGTTGCTGTGCACTCCCGAACCCTAGAATCGGCGCCACCGTGCCACTTCCCGCCTGTCTGCATTGGGCCATAGTAATCAGTTAGGTGGTGGGAATTTTTAATATAGCTTGTCTTTGTTGTTTTTTAATGTGTTTTTGTTTGTTTTTTGTTGTTGTTTATGCATTTGTGTGTGTTTTGGATATATAGATAAAATATGTGGGTGGTCTTTTATGTTTGAATAAAATTGTTTTTAAAAATTGATAGAAAAGAAATTGCTGGGCAAGAGGAATTCAAACAACAACAAAAAAGAAATTTTCATGGAATTGGTTCAAAGTTTTGCGTTTGTCAGTTACAAGGATATGAACAAGCCACAATTGTCTGCACTCTTCCCTAAACATTGTACTCCTTACTATATGAAGAAAGAAATTTGGAGGCATTGCCACCCAAAAGCCTGCTCTGTTGACTAATTTTTGGAGTTGTACAATTTCTCCAAGGTTTTGGGCAGACTGCTTTTGGAAAAGTCCCAGCCTTTCTAGGCAAAACATCTCATTCTGGACTTTCGGACTATGGTATTGTGTGTGTGAGGTTTTTCAGAGGGTGTCCTAGTTTTAATGAGACATTTTATACCATGTTGTTAACCAGCTTTGAATACCATGTGGTAGGAACATGGGGGCATTAGGCCCCAATCCAAAGAAAGCTAGTCCAGTTAAATCCCACTGTGAAATGGGATTTTTGAGGCAAGCAAGATTAATGTCTTTCATGAATGTCAGTCAAACTGTTCTGCCGTGGTGTGAGAGGTCAGATTTTTGTGGCTGAACTGCTGGAGATGCTTTTTATCTATACAGTGTGCCTAATTGTGACAAACTGGTTGGAAAAGGATTTTTTCCTCACTGTGGTACTTAAGGTTTTTTGTTCATAGAACTTTTGGTTTTGGCATCATGATGCTCAGGCATTCTCTAAAGGATTTAGGATGCCATGGGTGAAGCTAGCCAATAGCCGCATGGCTTAGAGGAATGTCATTATACTGCTTTATGCTTCTTGTAACACATTACAGGGTGCCACATGTTTGGGCTTCTTGTAAGGCTTTCAAAAAACACCAACAAAATACTAATATCAAAATCTCAACATTGATTTAAACAGACAAACCATGAGAGGAAAGGAAAAGCTGATCAGAAGAGATGCCAACTTAGCAGAAGTGTGATTTGCTACTGGACCAACCAACACAAATTATTACTTCTGAATAATGCCAAATATTAGAAGAGCTAATAGAAGCCTAGAGCATAAAAGAAGGCAGCTGTCAAGATTATGAAAAGGTTTAGGGTGAATTGCAGCCTTCTGTTTGGAGCAGGGATGGAAATTCCTGATTTTCCCACTTTCCAATAGATGTTGAGGAAAAAGCATCAGTATTTCTTCCCACAGTGTCAAAACATTTGGATTGCTTTTTTAAAATCTCATAAAGAATGAAAACCCCACTGCAACTTGCGTAAAGTCAAACGCTTTCATGGCTGGTGTCCATAGTTTTTTGTGGGTTTTCCAGGCTGTGTATTCCTGACATTTCGTCTGCATCTGTGGCTAGCATCTTCAGAAGATGATGGCATGGAAGTGAGTGGGGTATATATACTGTGTGACCCTTGGCTGGGAGGAAGTGATGTACATGTTAATCTGTGTATTGTTCTGTTGTTGAATGGCAAGGCCTCAGGGTGGGAGGATATGTGGGATGATCTGTGTGTCTATTTAATTAGCAATCCACTGTCTGTGGAGAAAATGCCTGACCCTGGGTGATGTTTATTTGTGTGTGTTGAGTCCTGATTTTGGTGTTTGAGGACTGGTACCCAAACTTTGTTTATGTCATGGCCAGCCATGAGGAGCCTGTGTGCTCACACACAGTCTGCTTATAAGGCTATTCCTAGGTACTTTATTCTATATATCTAAAATAGTAGACTTAAGTCTATGAAAGCATGAATACTGAAATTTGATATCAAATTTTATATTTCCATTTTGGAATCAAGAAATTTTACAACTTATTGATTTGTATGGGCTCTCAAGGGACGCATTGTGCTCTATAAACTATGACAGAACTGTAAAATATCTGAAGTCTCACATCCTAAAACAGGACTTCAAAAATTTTGGCCTATCAAAATGTGATCCCTGGTATATCAAATTACTTTCCCAAATGCTCTACCCACAATACCTAAATAGTATAACTAACTCCAGACAGATATACACCTTTACAGCCCTCCGATGCCAATCAGTGACCATGGTTGTGGTACATGGGCGCTTTCAACAGACCACTTGGGAAGAAAGAGTCTGCCCATGTGGATCCAATTCAGTTGAAGACCTAGCTCATTATTTACTTGTATTCCCAATTTATAAAGATATAAGCGGTGCCTTATTCAAAGATTTGGGATTGGTACCAAGCAATTCTGATTCATATCTCATCAATTTTTTATTAGGGAACACTAAAGGTAGCCTGATTTGCTTTTAAAGCATCAATTTTAAGGAGGAAGCTCTATAAAGATGCCGGTTAGGTTTCAGAATAGATTTGAACCCATTTAGAAAAAACTGGATGATCTTAGCTTTGCGAATCAATGTCATATATTTTCAGTGTATCTGAGCCTTGTGTTTATTTAGCTTTAATTGAGCCTTTAAGGTTAATGTTTCTAGATGGTTTTAGCTATGTAATCTAATGTACTATTTTTACATTGTATTTGATTTGTGTGCTTTATTTGGATTATTTTTTTTGTAATGGCTTACACTATACTAATAAACCTATTTACTTAGATACACTTTCGTCCCTTTCCACTTTTGTTTCTACTTTTATTTCCAATGCTGTAAACTGAGTTCAAAGTGCAGAAGTAGTTTGAACTCAATTAATTCAATGGGAGGGAGAGATGATAGAGCAGACTCTTGCCCTTCCTTGTAGGTTAAGGGAAAAGAACATGTCTGCAACGTCACCGAGCTTGCGTGTTCTTCCTCATTAATAACTTTTGCCATGTTGACCATTCTGATATTATGTCCTGATTTTTATCTTAGAGATGCTGGAAAGTATTCATTACCTGTGACTGGAGGGTAGTACCTAGCTTCTGGATTGTCTAGGTGGCCTTTTAAAGGTTTGACCTACTGCTTTCTGGTTAGACATACCATTGAACATGGGATGTCTAATGGTAGAACTCACTGATTAGATTGGATTTTCCTGACTATTCACTGGACTCAGCTGATGAACACAAACCACCTCTTCACTGCTGAATTTGGAAGCCAAACTCTTAGCCACGTGTCCCATAAGATTCTGCAAAACTACCTAGGCTCTTGACTTATCCTGTCTAAAAGTACAGTACCACCTGAAAAGGTGTTTAGAGAGAGGAAATGCATACTATTCAATTTCTTTTTAAATGATCAAAATAAAGCCCGCCAGAGTAACATAAAGCATGAAAGAGGGGCTAAAAGAGGTAAACATTAATGAAAAATAAGAGTGTTAAGCAACACTTTCCCCCTTCTGAATTATGAATATTCATAAGTTAGGATGAAGGATAGACTCAGTTAACAACACAGCATGCAATGCTAAACCAAAAGTAATTTAACACCTGTTTTGCTTCTGTGCGAATATTAAGGCACTTTATCTTAAATAGCCGAGGCGTCATTTTTCTTTCTCATGCAAATGCTAATGAGTTATTTATTGTCCACCTGTTGCAAGAGTCTCCACCCTTGTCACTCATGTTTTACATGCACACAGAACAAGCTTCAGTACATCCAAACAGAAATGGCCCACATCTTTTTAATAGAAAAAAATATATATCAGGAACTAATGTTGTTCCTTTAAAAAAATAGCTCCATGGAGAAATGTATAGCTTTCAGAATTAACATATAGCACAGAAGATGAAACATATAATTTGTTGTTGCTAACTGCTGGCAACTTTGACTAATGGCAACCTTATGAGAGTCCTCCAAGTTACCCTATCACCAACCGCCATACTCAGGTCTTACAGACTCCGTCAACTTGGCTGATGTTAAGGCCTGATTTGCTCAAGGACCCACCTATTTGTGTGTGTTTTTTTAGCAGTCCATACTATCCATAGAATTCTTCTCCAGCACCTCATTTGAAATGAGTTGATTTTCTTCCTATCAGCTCTATTCACAATCCAGCTATCACAACCATACATAGAAATAGAAAATACATGGGCCATCCTAACTTTAGTATTCAGTGATATATCTTGACACTTAAGGATATCTAGTTCCTCTTCTCCGTATCCTACCTCACAATCATTTTTTTCATTCTTATCTTTTCCTCTCCAGCAAATGAGCCTCAGCCACCGTGTCCATACGTTATCTCATATAATCTCAACAGATGCACTTTATTCGTCTCCTCTAATTAACTATGCAGCTCAGATGTGTTAAATTGACAGCTGCTTTTGCCTAACTAGTTCTTTATTTTTTTTAGGACAGGGGCTTCTCCTTGCTCAGTCTCTCTCTTTCATTTTTATGTCCAGCCTTCAGCAAAGCTGCAAGGCCTGTTTCTTAATCCCGCGAAATAATTGCCTTGCCAACACCATGTGAAACGGCGACCTCCTGTTTGAGCCCAGATTCCATGAACTGGATCTCATGCAAAGTTCTGAAACCTGCTGCTGATATTCAGAGCAGGACTCATTTTAGCCATGGGCTATCTGTGCTGATAGTGAGACACAACTTTCTGTTGGCTTATTCTCTTCTCATAAGAAAAGAGTAAGTGATACCTTCCAACTAGGCTTGCCGTTTATCCTGGAAAACTGGGAAAATCCTGGATTGAAGGGTCTGGAAAATGTTCTGGCCAGCTGGGTCAGTTGAAGCAGCAGATCCCTTGGCAGAAGTGAAACCTCATGAAAAGACTCATCATCCCATTCTTGAGGTCCTGGGTTAGGGTTAGACCTAGAGCTCAGAAGATGGGAAGGGAAAGAAAAGGAGGCAAGTGTAGACTCTGAGCAGAGGATGGCTTGTATTGTGTTCTGGTAAGTGTGGTGATGCTGCACCAGGTGGTGGAACTTCACCTCCAAGTGGCTGCCAGAATATGAGGGCATTCTTCTTACTCTGGTGGCTGTTTGGGAGCTTCTTTCCACACACCTTATAGGAGTGAAAGAGAGCGAGAGAAAAGTCTTTGCTGAGTTCCCTTCCAAAGGGCTAGAATTCAGATAATTTGCAAAGCAGAAATACTACAGTTTGACAGCGCTTTAACTGCCATGGCTCAATGCTATGGAATTCTGGAACCTGTAGTTTTGTGAGCTATGTAGTCTCTGCCAGAAAGCTCTACTACACAAACTATGCATCCCAGAATGGACACTGATGGTAACATATAAATATATAACAACAACAAACAACATATGCAATAAAACAATGTTAAATGTCAAAATGTGGTGTGTGTATTGGGGGGGCAAGGTGGGAAGGAGAGGTGTTGATAAGTTACCCAGTCCAATCCTGTATACTTTTGTCCTGGTTTTGTGGAAGAGAATTATGGCAGCCTCCAACATGTTGCAGCTGAAAGGCAAACACGTGTGGCTAAGCAATATCAGAGTATTGTCAAGATGGACAAAGGACTAACTTTGTTATTGAGGAAGAAACCATAAACTAGGAGGGACTGCAGCAGTTTGCTTTTGCTTGAGACAACTGGGAAGGGTAAGATTTCACCTTCTCTCCTCCCTGCTGAGTTAACTGAGTGAATTGAAATAAACTGGGGACAAAGGGGGAAAGTGGGATATTTCAAAAACAGTTGAAAATGTTCACACATGGCTGATTTACCCTAAAAACAGTATTTTCTGTGCAAATTTTATGCAGAAGGGAGGAAGGTGGAATATAAATAAATGCAATGATGATGATGATGATCTACTCTCTGGAGCAGCAGAAAACAAACTCACTCCATCTTCTACATAAGATCCTTTTAGATACTAAAATCTGACTATCATAGCATCTTCAGTCTTTTCCTCTCCATGCTAAAACTACCCAACTCCTTGGGCAGTTGCTCCAGACCTCTTACTACAGTATTTTGGTTGTCCTACTATGAATCCTCTGATTATTGTTTTTGACACTAACACAGTTACAGCAATTGTCCAGTTTCAAGACAGCACAGGAGTTCAAGGAACTACTATCTGTCCTGTGTTCTTTTTGAGATCCCAAAAGAATCCACACTGTTTTCGATGCATCCCAGCTCATGGGTCATAAGCATTTTTCAAACCATGTTAATGAATTAAATACAAGCCTTTATAGATGCATTGATCATCATTTACATGAAATAATCAGGCAGACAGAATCTCGATGGTAAATCAAAAAGGAGGAAAAATGGTTTATTCAGGTTAATCCTAGTTAAACCAGCTAAATTTTTCAACATATCCCAGCGGCCTCTTTTACAGAAGAGTGGAAGGTGGGATGTGACCAGAATACAATGAGGAAGGATTGCAGCTTTAGCTGAATCCATTCATGAGGAGAGAGGTAGGAAAGAGAGAGAGAGAGAGAGAGATCTGTGGTAACAGACAAAATGGTTTTGAGTTTTCCTTTAAACATCCCTCTGATGCACAGCCCCCCGCTGAGAAAGCCAGCCCTTTGAGACTATTTAGCAAAACCAGCCAATCCCATCTGGCAAAAGGCGTGATTAAAATTCAGCACCACACCTACCAATCTCTTCCTGTTGCTGGAGGCAATGATGCAGGGGGAAACACTGCAAACGGATAAACACCGTGGGATGCAGAAGAGGAGAAGCATTTGAAAGAAAAGATGGAGGGCAGAAAACACACCTTCTTTATGCTCAGTTCTTTCCCCTTAACCTTACTCTGATAACTGGATCAAAGAGACTCCAATTAAATCAAAATCCGGATGTCTCTTATGCAACATCAAAATTGAACCATGTCTCCAACTGATGGTAAAAGTGGTAGGAAATTATTTCAGTTAATTACCATAAAGTCCTATTCATGAAGCCTAGCCACAAATCCACACATCTGCCCAGGAAATGCCTTCACAGGATCTAATGACGTCACCCACAACTTTGGAGGAACTTTAACTTGCTTATCTTCTAATGTGATTTATGCCATATTATGTCAGAATTCCCTTCAGCACTCTGCATTGGGCAAAAAGGTAATTCCCTGCACCAGAGGACAAATGGACATAAATTAGAGGCTAAATAGACTTTAAAAGGACATTAGGAATGGGAATATATAAAAACTGGTTGCAAAAAACTTCAGTCTTTCAAGGCATTCCATCTTGGACCACAGAACAATGTTCCTTGAACAAAAAAGGCTACAAAGGAAGACTGGAAAGAGAAACAGCAGAATTGGAGTCCATCAACAGTGGCTTGAACAGAGACAATGGTTTCCTGGCACACTATACACATTATAACACTAGCTAACCTAGCTAACACTAACCCTCATGGAGGCTCTCTTGGCCAGCTCATCACATCATCTTTTGGGCTCTCACACTTCATCCTAATATTCATTCATATGGTTATCTATCAACTTTGCCTTGGTCCCCAACAACCATTTTTAAACCTGACCTTGTCACCTCATCTCCACATCCACAAGTTTTTGCATTCCTATGAACCTTCTCACACACAGACTGCTATATAGGGCTGTCTCTGGGCTTTCCACTCCACCAAATGTATCTGAGGAAGCAGACTTAAGTCTACAAAAGCTCATGCTACCACATTCCGTTTTTCAGTTCATCTCAAAGGTGCTGCAAGATCACCTGTTGGGAATGATAATCTGAGAGCTCCAATGCAGAAGGGATATTTAATTAAAATGTAATATAGTAATATTGTACTTATTACATTTTTGGGCAAGTAATAAGTAATACACCCATATTATGATTTTAACAATTAGTATGTAATACATTTCACAACACTAATGCTAAGCTAGAGCTAGAGAAAAAGAAAAAGTACTAAAGGTAGATGAAAAACATCAATTTTGTCTTCTAACTCATTTAAATGTTGATAAATGTTGACTGAAATTATTTGTTGTTGTTGTTTGCCTTCAAGTCATTTCTCACTTATAGTGACCCTAAGGCAAACCTATCATGGGGTTTTCTTGGCACATTTCTTCAGAAGCAGGTTGCCATTGCCATCCTCTGAAGCTGAGAAAGTATGACTTGTCTAAGGTCACCCAGTGAGTTTACTGACTGAGCGAACCTTGGTCTCCAGTAATAGTCCAATGCTCAAAGCACTACACCAAACTGGCTTGTAACCATATTGGAATGCTAATGAAAATCTCCCACATCTTGGACATAGGTACATGGTCACAAGTGTGTGTGCACATATATAGGTTTGCATATCTTTGAGTACATGTACAGGAGTGTTGGTCACTTTCTTTTTAGTTTTCTAGTATTGTGGTCCCTGCTCCTGTCACCACTATGTTTACCGCTACCTTTTACTTCCAGGACCCCAAACATTGACTATCTCCTCCACTTCCCTGACTTCCTTTTTGCTCTTTCCTTCCTACAATAAACTGCTATGAACAAGGCTGGCGACAGCCCTGCACACATAACCAGCTGAAGTTGAAATCAATGCTAAACATTCGTGCATCAAATGCGGAGCTGGACATTTATATTACTTCAACACTCGAGAGCATTTTATGACATTCTTTGCCACAACCCCTGCAGTCAGGAGGCCTGGCCATATATTCTGAAAGCTTTCCAGGGAAATATATACATTTAGCTGCATTTCTAGGTCAGAAGAGTTGGAAAATTGCTTGTTTTAAACAACAGTGCCAAAAGTAAAATTTAATGGTGGAAGAAATACGGTACTTTGAAAACAAACAGCCTAGAGACTTCTCGATATGAAGTCATTAAGAGCAGTTTGTGAAAATAGCTTTGTCACCAAAGAGGAAGAAAGAAAGGCCAATGATTTTTAACAAGACACTAAATCTCCCAAGAGATATTCAACTATGGTAAACACTTCGGCACATTTTGTTTGTGCTTTTATGTGGTGCTTGTAGTGTTCTTAACAGTTGCTAAAGAGATCCAATTTTAATGGAGAACAGTCTCTCTCAGAAGGAGTTGACACTTCTACAGTCTCCTACATTTCACAGGAAAACAACAACAACAAGACTGATGTGTTTATATAACACATCAGGGATAGCTGCCCAATTCTCAGCCTTGTCACACATACAGCTGGAGAAATCATCCCCCAAACTCTTGTTCCTTTATTCAGAAATAATTCCAAACATGTAGGAATGGGTATGAATTTTGCTAGCAATCTACCCAAAATCACACATTTATTTATGCTGAAGCAGACAGAATGTGATATTTCAAAGAAGTGCACACAACAGAACCACAAACAGAGAAATTTGGGCTGTAAGTGTTTGATTCTTAAAAGTCTGGACTTGAATCTCCTAAGCATTTGGCCTCATGTTGGATAATTTCCAACTCCTTCTTTTCCTGAGATGTATATCTTTGCCTTTACCTTCATTACACAGAATACTGCAGAATAACAACACTTCAAAATCCATGGCTCCAGTCCATAGAACCTGGGGTTTGCTGTTCTGTGAAGTATTTATAATTCTCTGCCATGGAGGTCTTATACACCACCGAACTACAAATCCCAGGATTCCATGGGATGCAGTCATGCTACTTAAAGTGACGTCCAAGCGCTACAGTTCTGTAGTGTGAAAGAGACAGGGGAGGCTCCTCATTTCTGATGCATGAAAATGGCATTGAGTTGTACCTATTGAGTTTGACCAGTTTATATGCAGGGGAATTTTGTTTTCAGTCTTTGAAGAATTTATCTAGTTTGATAAACTTGATATTCAGAAATATCTTGGTGTTTTTTAATTGGACAAAATTGAAATTGAAAGATTTCCCCCATCCTCACTCCCATTAACATATTTTAAAAAGCAATTTTGAAGTTAAGCAGGGTCAGGTTTGGTTAGTATAGTGGTCCCTCCAGATTTGCTGGGGTTAAGGACACAGGACCCCAGTGAAAATGGGAAAAAACACAAATGGAAAAAAAAATAAACCTGAGAAGACATCTGTTTAGAAATGTCTAGGTCTTCCAATGCAATTCTATGGCCAACATCCACCAGACGCTGATCATAGAATTGTACCAGGGGACCTACAAATACCTAGAGAAGCGTTCTCACTAGGAATCTCCATGTCTGCCTGGACAACTTCTAGGGAATGTTGGCCATAGAGTCATGTTGGATGACCTAGAATTTCCTAAAGATAAAATGTTACTCAAATCCTCAATTAATCAAATCTGCAAAAGTCAAAACCATAAATATGGAGGGTTGACCATACTTGAATGGAGGACCACCAAAGAATGCTGGGTGCTGCAGTCTACATTTCAGACAAAGGCAATGGCAAAGCATCACTCAATACACCTTGCTTAAGAAAACCCCATTAAATTAATGAGGTCACCATAAGTGAATTGAAGTCACATTCACTCACACAGTGGAGAGGTATAGAAACAAAGCACTACATAGTGCTGTATCTGTGGCAGCTGGTGGCTTCCATGTTGGTGGGGAAACAAATATGCTTTGGGTTGTAGTCCAGATTTTAAAGATGTTTGAATCTATATCCAGAATCAATGGATACCTTGGATATCTCCTTTAAAGTTTTTTTTTTAAAACCCAAAATGGTCTTATTCACCTCCTGACACTGAAACCACCAGCCACTAATGATCTGTATTCATGCACATGGCTGCAAAGTCAAGATGTCTCACACTACCTTCATCTCATACTTTGCTTCTGAATAAACAGTCAAAAGAATGTATTATGAAAAACATGATTTTCAAAGTCTGCAAAATCATGATAAGAAGAATCCTGGACTGACAAGGATCTTCACAGTTTCAGGCTTATTCTGCACAAAATTCACAGATGATTGTTTTGCACAGAAAACAATATCTCTGTGTAAAAATATTACCTTCTGTGTAGGAAATGATGTATCATATACTGAAAATTTTGTTTATTTGTGCAACACAGCCACATGCAAATTTTGTACAGAGTAACTCTTCAATTGCAAATAGACTTTGAAAATTGCATGGTTTTCAAAGACATCTTACAGATGGAAGAAAACTGTTAAAATTATTCATAACTTCCTTTGAGAAGAAATTTAAAGAAGAATTGCATCCCTAATGGTACAAGTCAGAATACATGATATATATAACTTTTTTTCATTTCCCACTCCTTTCCATCTGTTTCCTTTGCTTTGCCTAATAACAAGACCAGCTCTGTGTGGCATCAAACTGCAACAAGCGAAAGTGGTTTGGTCATTTTTAAAAAGATAATTGAGAAGAATATCTCTGTCTACATTTAACCTCTCAGGTACTATTTTCTTAAAAATATGGACATCCCAGTCTTGTAATTTCCCCCCTTTGCTACTTATAAAAATATTGCATATAAAATGCATATGTTGGGGTAAAAAACTTCTGCAAATGCAACTATATGAAAATACAATTGATTAATCTATCAATTAAAAAAATCAGGCTTTTAATCAACTAATATTTCCTCCCAGATGCCATGATGTGTTTCAACATACGTATGAGATAAACTGCTAACTTTACAACAGTTGGGGAATGTGTGATCCTTCAAATGGTCCACACTATAACCTGTGGTGAGGAATGATGGCCTTTATTGTCCAGTGACATCTGAACATCCACAAATTCCTTGTCTCTGTCTCATAAAATTTCCCTCTGAGAAGCTTTCCTCTGCCTCTTGCAGAGAAATGGCATCAAGGTCATACAAGCAGCCCACAGATGCGTCCAACACCCCAAATGGGCATGAACACACTCTGATGTTGATGTGTTTGGATTTAAACACAAATAGGAGGCAGCAAGGTCTAGAGTTGAATGGATGGTTTCTATGTAAGTAATGCTTTTTTTGAGGGGGGATCAAGGGCAAGGTCTAGGAAAGCTACATTATTTATAAAGGGAAAGCAAGGAATGCACTCTCTTTTTCTCTCTATGTGAGACTAAATCACATGGGATATGCTCAGTTGTTCCAGGAATAGGTCATCAACTGTTCCTTACACAGATTTTCACCACTCTGCACTTCATAGTTTGCTTTAAGACATCTTTATTCTGTACCTTTAGCAATATATGTGTCCTGTGTTTGTAAGCTTCTCTGATCCAAGGATTCTGGCATAGTGTCACTTGGCCATGTAGTCACACTTTGCTCTGCGATTCCATTTTTCCAGGAAGATGTGGGAATAGTGTTATGGGCCAGACAAATTTTAGTTGGCAATTCCTCAGCCTGTGCACATACCATTAAAATGTTTATATGTCATTAAATAGGGACATAAAACTTGGTAGAAACATATAGGTGTTAGAGTGCAGAGCTTAAGATTCATGACAGTGTCCACCCATGTACTATTGGATAATAAAAGAGAAAATCTTGTTTAGATTTCAAGCCCAGGCAGAATGCCAAATGTTATTTTAAAAAATGCAAAAAGCAACAAGAAAGAATGACTTTGGGTCATTCTGCCAGTTAGTGCACTAGAGACACCTGACAACAGGTAATAGAGCGTGTTCCCAAAGTGGGGTGTGCACTAGATTTGCATGTACAGAACACAAAAATAGGATTTAGGGCTTTCGATTGGATAACTGAGGCACTGAGTAGGCATCAGTAGAAAATAAAAGACCCATGTAATTTGGCTGCTAAGGCAGACCTCCAACATGAGAAGAGGAGTCTCTTTCTTTGGAGGTTTTTAAACAGAGGTCGGATAGCCAACTGCTGGGAGTGCTTTGACTGCGTATTCTTGCTGGATCGCCCTTGTGGTCTCTTCCAACTGAATGGCGATTATCACACAGGAGACACAGCATCATTCTCCTGTCCTTCTCCCATCTTTAAACTCGGCTAATCAAGCAACAAGGGATCAAAAATTATCACACCATCCTTCTCCCAGGTGTAAGGGAGCTTTCTCCATACACTTCTCCCATCAGTAAAGTGTAATGGAGCCGTTATTTGGTATTAAAGGGTATGTCTATATCAATGAATACTTATAATAGTCTTTTCCTTCCCACATAAATATCTTGGAACTCCAATACTTGAAGATATTTAAATTGAGTGTTGATGTTAACCTGCTCTGTCTGGTTTAATCACTATCCAAAACTGGGAACTTTGGTGACCAAAAGTTGTTAAAGGTGACTCCAGACAGGGTCCAAAATTAGTTGACAAGTGGCAAGGGCCTCAGCCCCTCAGTCTAAGGTGGGGAACCTTTCCAATACACTTGGAAAGTTTGTATGCATGTGCTTTTTGTTTGTCACTTGAAACACGGGGAAGTATGGAGAACATTTGGATCTCTAGTGAAATGGGCTTCCATAAGCAGAGCCTCAAACTGACTGGCCAAAAGAACCACCAATAGGCCAAGTTTAGATGCCACATGACCTGAACATGGCCAGAAGTCGTGCTGTGGCTACCCAAACTCAGATTGGGGCTGGGACATGCAATTGCCATGGTCATGGCCCTGCCCATCTGCTTGACCCCTAGGATGCCACCACCATGAAAGCTCTGTTTCTAGGGTTTCCAAAAGTGCTGTCCTTTTTGTATTGCACTAGCTCAGACCAGATGTGAGAAGGTGCACGTTTGAATATATTCCTATATTAAAATAACTTCTTCCTTGTATGAAAGGGCTATTTGATGCACTTTCAGATGAGGATTAAATTATAGTCTTAGTCAGGTGATATGCACAAGTAAAAGGGTTGCCAGATCAAGACTATACTAGGCTCTAAGATTTCACAAAAGCAGCCACAAGAGACCACTCTGGTACAGTTACAAAGGGCAGCCCCCATTGCTGGCATTAAGCACGATATATTAAGCAACAACCACATAGAGTATGCCATTTAATATTTTTTAAAAACACCCAAGTCTAAGAGATGAGGAATATATATATCAGCTTTCATAGGGAGGCAAGAGTGCTCACTGGGAATATATATATATAGTGAGCACTCTTGCCTCCCTATGAAAGCTGATCTAGGCCCTAAGATTGAGGGCCAAGCCTTGAGAGCTGACAATCCTACCCAAATAAGAAGGAAAGAGGCATGCATGCTGGTCCTGCTCAAATATCCTTGTGCACACCAGTTGATCCCTCTAGATCTCCAACCTCAATATTGAGAGGAAGACCTTCAAGTCTGATTCTGTATACGTTCACTTGAACACATCACTTGAACACAAGCAAAATAATTTGTGTGACAAGGAAATTGAATAAAGCAATTGTCCAAGGAGTGAAGGCTTCTGCTCATGTGCAAGCAAACATGCCTAGAAACCTCTTCAGGTTTCGGGGACATTTGGTGTGTGTGAGGCACACAGAATGTCTGCCCTAATCTAGAAATTTCTCTTTTCTCATCACCAACTTTGCTTTTCCTGGGTTGGTGGCAGAGGAAAGAAATTGTTTTACAAACCTTGGAAGTGGCAGATAAAATACTGTGTATCTTTGCTTTGTGGAAAATTTTCTTTGCCTCTAAGCAGAAAAGATTAAATCTGTTCTGATGGAGAGGTGGGGAAATGCAACTGTCTTTGTTCTCAGCTCAAAAAGCAGACAAAAAATGGATTCTGAGGGATGGAAGGGAGAGAGGGGGAAAATGTGTGTCTTTGTTGAGCCGTTAAAGGAAATAGCCCTCAGAAACAAGCTTTTACAGACAGCTATGAATATTCACCTTGGTGTTATGATGAAACCCCCTTTTTTTTTTTTAAATCAAAGATGCGGGTGTCAGCCTGTTACATTCAGAATCATAGAAAGCATGGTTATGCATGATAAAATTATCTCCACCAAGGAAATTCTGCCATGAATATATATTTACATCCCAATAGAAGTTGCTTTTGCATCTAAACGAAAGAATTCATGAGTTTTAATAGCATCTTCAAACCGTCTGAATTTTTGTGTGCTTGCGTGTGTACTTCCTAATGTAAAATGCATTCACTTCTGCAAAAGACTGTGATCTTGGTCTTTCTTTCAGCTCACTTCTCTCTGACCCCTTTGTTGCATTTATTAGCAGTATTGCTTCAGGTCCTGTCTTTAATACTTTCCCCCTTAAAACATTTTTGATCTTCTATTATCTTTGATGTCAGCTTCAGAAAGATTTTTTTTTTTTTTTGGCTCTTTTTATATCAGCCAACTGAAATGCTTTAGGAAGAGACCATGGCAGCCTCAAGTTTTTGTGGAACAGATTGAAAGTAGAGGCAGCAAGAAAGGAGAGAGAATTGGTTATGGGTAAACAAGGATAATCAGTTTTGGTGCTCTGTCACACCAAATATGCTGTTGTTGGTTGCCATCAAGCTGGCTTTGACTTATGCGACCCTATAAATGACGGGTCTCCAAGACATTCTGACACTATAGAATCATAGTACTATTATTCTTAAATACACTAAAGGCATTTAGGGAAGCTTTGTTGTTATTGTTGTTGTTATTGTTAACCACCCTCAAGTCAATCTCGACTCATGGCGACCCTATGGATGAGACATCTCCAAGACTTCTTATCTTCCACTATTCTTTTAAGTTCTTGCAAATTCATACTCCTGGCCTCCTTATTTGAGTCCATCCATCTAGTATGTGGTTTTCCTCACTTTCTTTCTCTTTAGGGGAGCTAAGCAGAGTCAATTCTGGTTGGTACTTCAATGGGAGACAGCCAACAAATACCAGGTGCTGTAGTTTATATTTCAGGGGAAGGAACTGGCAAAACCCTGAATATCCCTTGCTAAAGATAACCATTTGAAATTCATGGGGTCACCATAAGTCAACAGGCAACCTGAAGGAATATACACAAGTAGTGCAATTTAGGTCGTATATGACATTTCACCAATGTCACGTATGTATCTACAGGATGTGACCTAAATACCCTAAAGGCACCATATCCTATCTGATCTTGGAAGCTAAGCCGTGTCAGCACTGGTTAATTCTTGGTTAAGAGACTGCCAACAAATACCAGGTGCTGGAGGCTATACTTCACAGGAAAGAACTGACAAACCACCTCTGAGTATGCTTTGCCTTAAAAAACAACTCTGTGAAAAATTAATGGGATTGCCTTAAATTGACAGGCAACTTAAAGTCACACACACTCACACTCTTTCTATTTTAAATGCCACTATTTCATACTATGGAATCCTAGAACTGACATACTACAGAGAGGTATTTAGACTTCTCAGCCAAACCATTCTGGTGTCTCACCAAACTACAAACCTCAGGATTCAATAGGATAGGACCATGGCAGTAATTCTGCACTATTATTCTGCAATGTGGATGGGCCTTAGGTCCTGCAAATTCAGGGCTGAGGCTTTTTTGAATTAATCTATTCACTTGTAATATGGCTTTCCTCTTTTACTACTGCCTCCCACTTTACTAAGTACTGTTGGCTTTTCTAATGACTTATGTCATTATACACATGATAGCCTTACTTTGGACATTTTGGCTTTTAAGGAGAATTGACTTGCATGACTTGCTGTAGGATCACATTAAACATACATGGTTAGAGATGTTAACCAACCCTAAGATGGCTGGAACCTAGAAAGAGACAAATACATGCTCCTACCAGACACACTTCTTGTAGAGTAACCACTTATGGATTAACACCACCAGAACAAAGATGATCAGATTTTCATAAATTTTTCATATTTCTAATTTATAGAAAAATGCAATTTTAATGTTAAAATTCTTATACTTCTTAATCTTTAAACAAGACTTGGAAAAGACAACCCCTTCAAGTTCTTGTACATTCCCAAACTGAGAACCATCCACTTAGAGTCCTTCACACAGAGAGCTCTCCATTTGCAAAGTAGGAGACACAACTACCCAAACTTACTGTCATGTTCCACAGGGCTCTTCTATGAATCTTGCAGGTGAGAAACCAATTCCTATTCACAGCATCACTGGGGTACTGGTTGGAAGTTATGTTTTGGGGTAAAAGACCATATTGGTTGAAGGAAGGCCTCTATAGATCTAAAAAGGATAGGAGAAGCTCAAAGGCCCACTCAAACAGGGCCAATAACACCCGGCATCTGAGTCCTAGAGGTGCTAGTTGGTGGTCAAACATTATCCCCTATTTTGGAGGTGGGGAGGGAAGACGAATGTGGATTGCACTTTGTTATGTTCAAAGCATTTAGATCTCATTGCTATGCCACAATCTATCTGTGGTCCCTTCACGGATACTTCTGCCTTGCCCTCCCATAAAGTGCAAGCAATATACAAACTGAGAAAAAAAGATTCAGGAGATTGTGGAGTCATGTTTCCCAGGCTAAGCAAAGTTCCACCTCTTTCTCAATTTGCACCAGAGCTTCCTGGGAGACATGGCAAAGGCTCTCCTCTCTGATCTTGTTGGTGAAACAACTTCTTCCAGCTCTGCTGAAAGTATCTCCTTGATAACTCATTTTCTTATTCTGCCTCAGCTGCCCTTGACCATAAGGTGTGAAGACAAACTCATTTGAAAGTGCTTTGTTTCCTTTCTTCTTAGAGAACAAGAGAAATAAAAGCAGTTCACTCACCTGCTCTTCTGCCTGACCTACAGGTGAGGTGATGCAAGAAGAAGTGCTAGGCAATGGGCTGACTGTATTATTTGCTTGACACTCTTCTCTTCTTGCTGCTTGGATGGGCCAATCTGTTGCAATTCATTAGCTCCCCTCTCTCTGTTTTTATGTGTATCTGCTGTTGGATTTTAATGTGACAAATATATTAGCTTGAGGTGAAGGTGGGGGTGAGATAATGGGTAAAGCATAAGCCATTATAATTGAGCTATTTAAAAGAAAGATTCCTATGGTCTTTGTAAAGCCATGGTATAAAGGGGGCTTCACTTTTGCCCTTCACCTATGCATTCTAGGTCCTACCAAATACTACAGGTCCGAAAGAGGCTGCTGCTGTTTGGCTGGCTTGCTGTTTTTCCAAGCCACCTTAAGGGGGAAAATAGCTTCTACTATTTCATTGTCATCTGGGATGTACACCAAGTAAGTGCTTCAAACAATAGCCTGGAAAGGTAATCAAGTCCTCCCTTCCTTCCTAATAGGAAGTTGTATTGTATTTGTTAGCTGGAAAAGCAAACACCTGACTGCAGAGAGGGTGACAAGCTAAAAGATAATCAACTCTGATAGTGTGGGGTTTTCTTTTAATGAAGGTTGGCTTTGCCCTCTCCATCTACTCCATCACCCATTATTTTCCTTATGAAACACCCACTGAGCTTTGTTTGTGTTTTGCAATTTATTGATTTTACCACTAATAATGTTGTTGTGTGCTTTCAAGTCATTTCTGACTTATGGCAAGCCCTAAGGTGAAGCTATCGTGGAATTCTCTTGGCAAGTTTCTTCAGAGGGTGTTGCCAGAGGGTGGGGCCATTACCATTCTCTGAGGCTGAGAGAGCGTGACTCCCCCAAGGTCATCTCATGGATTTCCACAGCCTTCCCCCTGAATGCCAGCCTCTTCCCTTCCCTTTGCTTCCAGCCCAGTGCCACCCCTGAAGCCCTTGTCTTCCCTTCCAGCCCAAAGCATTCACATAATCTGTCATAATAATAATAATAATAATAATAATAATAATAATAATAGTCGCTTGCAAAGAGCAAGACGGGAGTCATGTCCCGCCCGCTGCCTACCCTCTGACCTTTATCCCTCCCCCTGAACTTGACCCGATCATAACCAGGGACAAGTTCACATTTGCAGGTACCCTGGAAGAAGCAGGTTTTCTCAAAAGAAACGGGGGAGAAACCGCTTTCAGAAAAACCACTTTGAGGGGGATTTGCCCCAGATCCAGTGTGCAAAACCCCAATCCTGATGTGTAAAAACTGATACCAATGGGAACTTCCCACTTTTAATCTGGTTTGGGATTTGGGGTTAAAAGGTAGTCTGAACGGCTGTGAAGAAAAGAAAGAAAAGACTCAGAGAGAAGGAAAAGAAAATAAGATAAATGGTTTACAGCTACACAGTAGGGCTCAGAAACCACAATCTTTTTTTTTCTTATTTCATATTTTATTCCAGCACTTTTCTGTAGACTGTTTCTTGTTGATCTATCATGTGCTAAATATGAAATTTGTTTCACAAGTTCTTTGCAAGGTGTCCTAAGACAAACACTTTTCCAAAAAATACATTGCTAATTGATTCCCCAAACCTTGCTCTTTGACCCCCCCAAAAAATGATTGCGCTCAGAAACCACAATCTTAATGGTAATGAAAATAAAAATAAAAAGAGATCAAAGAAAATACATTATTTTCCCATTGCAGATCCAACTAAATAACTCTACTAGAATTATCGATAACCATAACTAAAGAGTATTACGTGCTCAAAAAAGTCCACAAATGGTTTCCAATCTTTCAAAAAGACCTTCAGTTGGTTTATCCTTTAGAAACCATGTTAATTTGACAATTTGGACAAACCCAGCAACCTAACAACCCGTTCTTCCATTATCAGTGCTTCACTCCACTGCCAAGTTTGTGCAAGCAATAGTCTTGCTGCTGTTATCATGTATCAAAGAAACCCAGTGGGTTTTGGGATTAGCTCTGTTGGTTTTCATCTGTTCACCTGTTTAGTTGCAACTGAAAGGAAACACAAAAGAAAACAAACAAAGCAAGAAACAATTACGAACTCAACAGCACAGCCAGAATCATTCAGTAGAGCTGGGCCAATAAATGGAATGGAATGGAATGGAGAAGAGTGAGGTGAAGTGGGGAGCAATAATGGAGTGTAGCATTTCAGAGTGCAAGTAGGGGGGCATCTTGAAGAGCATTGCCATGTTTTTTTCAAACTGAATGCTTGAAGATCAAGAAGAAGGTTCCAGAACGTAGAGAGTGCTTCCTGATGAGCAGATTTTTCTTTTTAAATGTGGAGAATATATATATATATATATATATATATATATATATATATATATAATTGATCAGCCATCATCAAACAAGATTCTGGCACAAAAGAGGAGAAGGAGCAGAATCCTCCCAGTTGGATAGGAATGAACAGCAGCACTAGCTGTAGAAATTCAGAATCTACATGCAAGAGGCAGTAAAGTGATAATCTTGAGCCACAGGACTCCCCCTTTAAGATAATAGAATTGTAGAATTGTAGAGTTGGAATAGACCACAAGGGCCATCCAGTCCAATCCCCTGCCGTGCAGGAACTCTCAGTCAAAGCATCCTTGTCAGGTGGCCATCCAGCCTCTGTTTAAAGACCTCCAAGGAGGGAGACTCAATCACTCTCCGAGGGAGTGTGTTCCACTGTTGAACAGCCCTTACTGTCAGGAAGTTCCTCCCAACGCTGAGGTGGAATCTCTTTTCCTGTAGCTTGCATCCATTGTTCCGGGTCCTGTTTTCTGGAGCAGCAGAAAACAAGCTTGCTCCCTCCTCAATATGACATCCCTTCAAGTATTTAAACAGGTCTATCATATCACCTCTTAACCTTCTCTTCTCCAGACTAAACATTCCTAGCTCCCTAAGTCGTTCTTCATAGGGCATGGTTTCAGTACCCTTCACCATTCTAGTCGCCCTCCTTTGGACACGCTCCAGTTTCTCAACCCCAAGAGCATCAGATGAGCTTAATTATTCATTTGATTTTGGAAATGTATTCTCATGGTTTGTTGGGCAGTGGAACAAGAAATTCCCATCAGGTCCAGCACTTTAAGCACTACACTCTCTATGGTTCACAGGAGTCACAGTACATCTCAATTACTCTTTTTTGCCTCCCAATGCCCAAAAGAAAAACACAGACTGTTGCTATCATCAGCTTGAGCAAGAAACCAGATTCATATAGTTTGCATTCTGCTTAAGTATTGCCTGGGCTGCAACAGTGCCTTTCAGTCTGGGATTGTTGCTTGATGACAAATGCTGGAGGTACACTCCAGAAGTAAAGGAAAGGACAGGGCAATTAATATTTTACAGCCCTGCAACAAATTTACTAACTTTCAGCAGCAAATGACTTCATATATTGTCTGACATTCTGCGCCAAAATATTAAGTGGGCATTACAGATGGCAATTTGTGTGATTTTGGAAGTGATGATGAATGGTTGTAATCTAGCTGGAAATAGCTGGCTAATTAATTATTGTGCACTCAGAGAGAGCATTAAGTGGAAGACAGTGGAAGCCTGTAGCATCACCTGTGATGAGTGATAAATGATTTGTACTCTGGGATTGCAGAGACAGACACTCCAAGTATTTATCTGTTCACAGAGGACAACATTCCCCTTGGCAAAGGAGCTGCATGCTATGGAAGGCATGCTGGTTACCCTTGTGTGGTGGTTTTGGAGGGGGTTGTGATGTACACCACTAACACCAGCCAATGCTGGTTCCTTTGCTGCCAGGAATATATATGAAGTCACCTCCTACTGAAGAAAACCATCTGTCTATTCTCTATAGTGCGATTGGGCAACAGCAGAGAGAGGTAGGTACCATTATTGTCCCCCCATTGGTTGCTTCTGTTCACACCATAATTGACACAGTACAACTTGTAGCTTCCATTATGCACCTTTTCCAGCCAATCTGTCATTTCTTCCTGATTTCTGGGGTATTAAAGAACTTCAGGAATGAGTAAAACTACTGCATTTACTGGCATTTGGGGGATGCTTTGGTGAGAAAGTTTATTTTGGAGCAGTTCAAGGAGGTTTTGTGGTCTTCAAAGAGCCTCAGAAACTGTAAAAGTGGGCTTGTGGACTGAATATATTCACAGGTCATGCTTGTCCCACCTCTGATCTACATTATTGTACCATTGGACTGGCAGGAGCATTACCCTCTCCAGCCTATGGGAGCTTCCTGCTAAGGCCTACCCAAACCCATTACAGACCAGAGGAGAGCAGTTGTTGCACATGGGAGGGTGGGCTATTTCTATTTCTTGTCCTTAGTGCCCCAGGCACTGTGCTATGCCCCTGTATTGTCTGCAGTTAACTTAGAAGTGAAAAAGCTGTGTTTCTCCAGATACCTATGGGGCAACTTCTGTTCCCAGGTTGGCTAGGACTGGTGGGAATTGGTGCCTATCAGCATCTGTAGGGTTATTACATCAAATACCAGCAGCATCTCTCCAAAGTTATTCAAAAAATGATTTCCTCAGAGATATACCTACCAGATCCTAAAATCTTCTGAGCCCCTGCTGTGAGTGATTAAGCAAATGAAGTAAAGCAGATGGGTACTGAGAAGAGAGCCTTTCCCGTGGTGGTTGTGGAATATCCTCCCTGGAAAAGTCTTTTGTGGCACCGTCTTGATGGTCATTTCCATTCCATGAAGAGCTTTTGGCACCCCCAAAGCCTGATAAAATTGTGACTTGCAGTGTGTTACTGATTCTGTAAAATCTGTTTTTTGTTTCTCTGCTGCCAACAAGACATTTTATGTTGCAATTTATTGCTTTGGTTTTTTAAAAATGTTTTATGTTCATTGACCACTCTGAAAGTATTGTTATTGAATGCCATTAACAAAGATGAATGTAAATAGATACATAATTAACAAGCAGATAGGTTTTTGAGCTCTCCTTCCCCAAGTCACTTACCTAGAGGTACCAGAGGTTCATCATTGGTCTTTCTACACACACAGCACAGGTTATGTCACTCTGAAATTGGCTTCTGCAACTTGCTCTTAGACTATTACCTCTCAGACAGCATTTCTGGGAATTAAAGTGTTGAAAGGTCATTTTTCGAAGCTCTGCTTTTCCCTCAGAGCATAGATATCTGATTATCCCTAACACAAGAGCAGTTGTAGTGTTCTTCCTAATGGAAGGGTTAGCCTTTGGGCTGAAAAAAGACTGGCTTGCTCTTCACACCATTGCTTTGTCCATTTTCTCTCAGTTTCTGATTTTGTATAAATCAGCCCAAATACTATTTGAAAAAGCACGGCTATAGCCTATTAGGGCTATTGCCTATGATATATGCAAATATCAACCTGTGTGTTTATTTCTGTCTCTTAAAAAATCTAGCACTTCAGCCAAGAAGTTCCTGGAGAGGTTTACATAAGAATAGTAAAAAGAACTGAAGCTCCCCTCAACCAAGTGGGGTGGGATGTCGCAAGCAAAGACAAACTTCAAGGGAAAATATTTCTCACGGGAGATTTTTTTAAAAATAATAATAATAAATGAATTTGTGCACATTTCCAGAGAGAGGCAGGACCAAGCAGTATGGCATCTGATGTGTTGCTGTGTTTACAAACAATTTCCATCCACTCAGTCCATGTCTCCAAGCACCCGATGTAGTCAATGTCTCCAGAGGAGTCCATGTCTCTGCCTCTCTGTTATGTTTCTGTAGCAAAAACCCTAATGGTTGCATCATCTGTTGCAGTCCACTGGCTCCTCCAGAGCTCTTTGCATCTGGCTAGAGGGACATAGCCAAGAGCTTCTCTGACACATCAACCATGCATGGAAGCATGAAATATTATGGGCTCATTTCCACTTACATTTAAACTGGTGTCCGATTCACCTTCGCTCCATGTTAGTAAATTGATTCCAAAAGGCCCATCATTCCCACTAAGAAACTGGATATTTTCATTATCCCTTTGTAATCGCTTCTTTTTTGGCACGATTGTCATCCCCAATAGTTCGCACCGTTTCAAAATGCATGTCAATCATCTGTGCGTCATCAGTGATGTAAACGGCAGCTTGGGCAGCCCGGATTGGGATATATATATATATATATATATATATATATATGATTCGATTGATTGATTTTGCAACTACTTGCAATCATAGTGGGAACGGACCCTATGTGTGTCTTCAGTGGCTCAATGGGATGCTTTGGACATTGCAGAGGGAGGAATGGAATACCAACACCCTTATCAACAAAAAAAGACATATACAGGCATAAGACTGAGATGCTTTTGTATGCCAATAGGATATCAACCATTGGTAAGCCGCTCTGAGAGCCTTTGTGGCTGAAGAGTGGAGTATAAATACTCTAAATAAATAAATCTACATGACCTCTTCTGGAAAGGACATGAATCCCTCCTGCTTTGATCTACCCACAGCAGCTGCCAACAGATCCTGCTAGCAAACCAAATTTAACAGAAACTGCAACCTAGAGATGATGTTACATTATGCTACTGGGTTCCATGACTGGACTTTGGGTGGCCTTTTGTTAGTCACTTTTGCTGCATGCTGAACACTGAAATATCAATTAAGCTTGTCAAGTTACAGCTTGGCATTGAATAACTCGCATTTGTTTTCCTTCATGATGTGTACTAATTAATGGGACTTGGGGGGACCTACCATTTCATAGAGATTAGCAGAAACAATGTGATGGGTGTTTAAGTCGTGAATGTGGTTTGTTGTTTTTTTTAGTGGGGGAATTAGCGGAGAAGGCAACTGTGTTTGTTGGTTCAGTGGAAGCAAATCTTTATGAAATGATTAATTTACCAAGAAGGCCCCATATCCTGCCACTTCCCAGGCTTTTGGAGATAAATAATACAGGCATAGTAAAGGCTAACTGTGTTATATTAATAATTGATATTTCCCTGCTTCGTGGTCCGCCTGTAATGTATTTATTGTACTTTGCTAGAGTCCGGTTAGAGAGCAACTCAAATAATTGATAGCCTTTGCTACATTTAGATCAACATTTTTCTCATTCTATGAAATCTTATCCTTTCCTTGTCTCTGTTGTCCTTAAATTTATTAGAATCTCAGTGTCAGTTTAGTAGTTTCAACAGATATAGTTGACTCAACACTGAGACTTAAGAAAACTAGAGGAATGAATAATTTACTTTAAAGACTAACGGGGATGGGACTTATCGCAAATGTAGTTAACCATGTACTCAACTACATCCACTCAAGACTTATTCATTCAAAAGTCTGTTAGTACAAGGCTTCCTGAGCCAAAACCCTTTCAGGAAGAATCCTTTATGTTGGCAAGGGGACTCTAGGATTTTCCAAGGTGTGTGAAGGAAACATTTCAGATCCATGAATCATTAAGCGATACAGCAGACATCCTTCTACAGGTGAGTGTTACGGATGCCATAGCATCTTGGGTATCCCAGAATTGACTTTTCCCATGTTTTTATCTAGCTGTATTCCTGCATAGCTGACCTGTTCACCCCATTCACAACTTTGGAATTAGAGCTGTATTATATTATCTTGGACCAGTCACACTTATTTCAGGCTCAGTTTCCCCATCTCTGGAATGGCATTTTCAGTCCCTGGTTGGTTAATCAAGAGCTATTTGGTGTCCAGCCTGATAAAGCCAGCGAGAACCTTCTTAACATAAATAGAAAGTACTATGGAAGAGACTCTTTTATTGCTGGGAGCTAGAAGAGTGTTAGTATTTCTTGCGCTGCTGTTATTAATCATCATCATCATATCACATTCTCCAGTGTATTATGACGTACGAGGTTCACTAAGTGGTTTCAATCACCCGGGAAGTGTGTAATGGCTTAGTAATGCATTCCCTGTTGTGTCTTTCAACTTTTATGCAACAGCAATGAAAATATAAAATGTGTTTAATTAAAGAAGGTGGCTTGTTTTATTGAACAAATGTATTGAATAAATAAAAGGAGTCATAGCACATTTTAGTATGCTCACCCACCATTCAAAATAGGGTTTCTTTTATTAAGGTGCAGTAATGGATTTTATTACTTTGGGGGGGGGGCAGGGGCAGAAACATTTTAAATCAAGGCAAATATTTTTGCTTTAATTTCCATGAGCATTAGATTGCAGGTTTCCCAGCTGTGAGTGAGAATATTTGATTTAGTAAATTGGCTGGCAGATTGATGGCTATTCAGAAATGGATCATTAAAATAAAACTGTCCACACCCAGTCAGAATGGAGACAAAGGAGGGAAGGGAAGGGAAGACCTATTTTTGGTTTCTGACAAATAAACAGGAGATGTCTTGCAGAGGATATTGTCAGGATCAGCCTGGCTGGGGACTCAGGGGAGGACTCTGAGGCTAAACTGGAGCCTCAGCCTCAACCTGAGTCTGGCCCTTACTCTGGCCTGAGAGCTCCAGCAGAGGCTGTGGCATTGGAAGACCATCAGGAGCCAAACCTCCTGGCAACAGGGTCTTCTAGTACTGTGGACATGGAGGAGAATCACATACCTACCTTCAGCCAGAGAAGGTCAGAAAGGGCGTGCCTCCAGCACTTTAGCAGGCTTTATGAAAAACACCAACTCATCAAAAACCACCTACACTAAGGAGGGCTGATGATAAAAGCCTGGGAAGGATGCCAGAACATCAGAAGTGATCTGAGTTCTCTGGAGAAAGCACCTTGCTTCCTGACTCAGTATTGATTTCTCGGTTTGACCCTTTGGACTACGGACTGACCTGATCAAGCTGCTCTTCTGGAACCCTTGACCTGGACTGCTTGACTTCACTCCTAACTTGACCTTTTGGCTTGTACTCAGACTGATTTCTGACTTCGACAGCCTTTGCCTGTAAGTCTGCCTTTCGCGACTGATCTTGCTGCACAAATTCTGAATGGAGTCACTTTATAATCATTACATTATGATTCCACTTTAACTGCCATGGCTTCATCTTATGGGATCCTGGGACTGGCAACTTAGGGAGAGGCTTTTAGAATTCCAAGATGGAACATCCCAGTGACTACCAAACTACAAGTCCCAGGATTCAATAGCAGTTAAAGTGGAACACTAGTGCTACAGTAGATCTCTGTTGGATTTCCGTTCTGGAGTTGTCAGGTCTGAAACTCAGGCAAACAATAACAATACCGGACTCAACCAGGGCTATGCTTTCTAAGGATCAGACTAGACATTAAAGAGAATATGTATTCGCTGCAATTAATAAATTTTCCCTACCATAATGGGAATTCCTCAGGACTCTGTGCCTCAGGAATCATGCTAGCAAATGATTTCCATTTTTACCTTCCAATGACCAATCATAAAACAAAGGATATAAATGCAAGATATACAAGTGGGGAAAACTGCATGCTATGACAGACATTTTTCTTTAAAATTGTTTGCAGTAAACATGTTAAGTAATTTGAAACTTAGATGAACCCTTTGCTTTTTTCACACATCAGTTTCTTTCAAGAAAGGCTGTAGCCCAAGAAAGAAGGGATGAGTGGTGGAGTGCTAAATAAATGAAGAGGACAAGAGCTTCAAGATCAAAAATAACACCTAAAAAGGCTCCACTTTCAAAATTCAGTTCAAGGCCAGAAACAGTTTGGAATGGCTGCTTTCTTGGACTAAACTCCCAGAAATGCTGGCTATGAGGTTCTGGGAGTTTTTGTCCAAAAAGTAACTTCCAAATGCTGATTCCCCATAACTATCAAGTCTAGTGGCTTTGATCAATCCTCTATCAGTTTGTTCAATTCCCATTTTCTATCTGTTCCCTATGAGAATAAAATGCAAGTGTTTCTAAGAAATCACTTTCTCCACTGGCAGGAGGATTCTGGGAACTGTAGTCCAAGCAAATAACTTTTCCATCCTCTCTCTCTCCACCCAAAAGCTGCTGGCCAACTTGCTCTTCTGTTTAGCCCTAGAGCTGATGGATTATGAGAGCTTGTCAAATGCGTTCTCTGAGCTTCTGTGATTCTGTGCATCTGCAAGAGGGCTGCTAGTTTATTAAAATATAAAAGGGGGGATATACAAGGAAATTAAATATTGAAAGCTCTGTTAAAATAATAGAGTCTTTGCTCATCATCATTTTCTTACTTCCACCACTCAGCCTATCTGTTTCCACATTTGGTTCTGATTTATTACATAATGGGCCCCCTTTTACACTGTAATGCAATTCATATTGCTTTTTAATGTATGCTGTGCTGTAATGAGTACACCATAGAGAGGAGCAGGGAGATTCTGATTGGCTGGCGCAGTAGTAAATATCCTTTAATTATTTCTGGTTCTCCAATCATAGCACAATGGATATGGGACCCTTCTGGAAATTGCAAATCATGTAATACACACACTTGTTTTCTAACCATATGTCACAGTGATAGGTACATATTAAATATCCCTTTGTTCACAGGATATGAGGCTTAAGTCTGAAAAGGGGCTACAGAGCTTCTTTTCAATTATCTAGCGATGTCAGGGTCCCTCTGTGATGTTAAACTTAGCCTTGCTTAATATATGCTGTACGGTGCGGGTGGTACAGACCACAACAGGTGACACCGAAAGGGACGGGTGAGACCACTGCTCCCCAAACATCTGCCTTTGGGCAGAAATGGGCTGTGGCATTTGCCGGCATCCCTTTAAAACATTGAAGAGATGATGTGAGTGGGGTGAGATGCAGTGGGAAGAGAAAGGAGAGGCCCCAGAGTTTAATTTAAAAAAAAAATTAAATGTAAAAATATTTTAATTTTTTTCCCTTTAAAAACAACAGATCTTACCAAATTTTCACTTTAACCACATGAACAAAAATGAACATGTAAATACATTTAGGCTGTGCATACAATATTGTAATTTAAAGGTACAGTTTTAATTTTGCTGGTTATTTATGTCACACAACTATTGCCATTACATTCAGTGATATACAGGAATTATGATTTATGAGTTATATGAGTCAAAAAAATATTACAAAAAATCCTGTATGGTGTGATGGTGTGATATGGGAGGAGATCAATGGGGGGGAGAGTACTGGGTGATGCCAACCCTAGTGATGCCACTGGCCATGTTAGAAAAGGCCTGGTACTGTATGTCGGGAATGGTAGCAACTACTGAGTGGTACCATGAAATCTAAGGACATTTTTCTAAGGACATTTTGCAAGTGGTTTTAATAGTGAAACTTATTATGCTTTAGTGGAAATTATCTGTTCACAGAGCAGCCATTTCTCTGCATAATGGGAACTTCTGTAATGGCTGCTCCACAAACACTTTAATGATGGGATGCCCCCATGACGATTTAATCACAGGGGACAATCATGACTGGCAATCAATCCTTGTGGACAATTTAGCAATGTTTTAGGGACAGCAAGCCTCTGTGTGATAATCCCCAGTGCCAGTTCTGGAAAAGGAGGTGCTACTGTACTGATCTTCTTTAATAAACTCTTTCTGGTTCATCCATGAAGCATGGTTATTGAGTTAGATAGAGACAAGACATCACAAGAAGTGAATGTGAACTAGGAATGGAAAAGAGTTTTATTGGATTTCACAGTCTTGATGAAAGCAGCCTTTTTGCACATCTCTAGACTCATTGCACAAAGGAATGCACCTTACTTTAGAAATTCACACATCTGTGAGGCTTCCAGGACATTTCATAGAAATAAAGTGCTCACCCGGCATTGCACTTTTTTTTAAAGTGAGCAGCTAATGTGTGTAAAGTAAAATATATATATGAGGACACACTTTGAGGAAGACAAGACCTAAATTAGTTAAATGTTCGTATTCCTAAAAATGTGAAAACATGCACACATATTTCGATGCCAATAGCCCCACAGAGTCTCACAACATAAAGCCAGGATGGGGATACAATGAATGTGAGATTGTGACAAATGATGAAAATGAAAGTCTCATCTGCACTGCGAAATTATGCAGTTTGACACTGCTTTAACTGCCACTGCTTATGTTATGGAATTTTGTGATTTGTAGTTTTGTGAGATATTTCGCTTTCTTTACTAGAGTGTTCTGGTGCCACAACAAATTACAAATGCCAGGATTCCATAGCATTAAGCCATGGAAATTACAGCAGTGTCAAACTGCGTTATTTGTACATGCAGATTAGACCCATAATCTGAGTCTCACTTTGGACAGTTGCCTTTAACAAAATCACAATCAGTCTCTCCATCCCCCCCTCTCTTTTTCTCTCTGATACACACACTCACACTCTCTCACACACAATTAAAAATAAGTAATTCAGATATCAGGTACTTTGGTAATTTTAGAGATTAATCATAAGGAATCCAAGAGAAAAACAGAGCCTTGTTCAGATGTAACAATTGCAATATAACTAGAGTTTCCATACCACCAGGATGAACAGCTTTTACCTGGATTGTAGGCATGCCACCTGATTCCTGTTAAGACCATCATCTGGCCAATATAGCAAGGTTTCCTCTCTCTTTTATAAAACAAGTCTCCATAAACCACATTTTCCCAGTTTGGATACCTAGGATAACTGTGATTTAAGAAGCCAGGATATCTTCCATGTACCAGGGGCACAAGGTACAAAGTGGGGAAAGATGCGGTAAGAAAGAAACATGGAGACACACAAGTCATTCCCAGGGTGATAAAACTTATACTCACCATCCTGGATGAACTGGGACCTAGAGATGAAGATGAAGGGAACATTAACTTTCAACTAACATTCATAGCCTTATCTAGAATGTCCAAAGTAGGATACATTGCATTTTTAAAAAATAATCCTCTTTCCCAAAATGCTTTCAGTTTCCTTGTCATGTAAATCAAATGAGTAGGAAGGTGCCCCATTTAAGTATATCCTCATATTCTCTGGGGTGGTTCTTGTAATAACTTTGCAGGTGTCCAGTGTCAAGTAAATTGTGCTCTGTTAAGGGAAAATGCAAGAAAAAGCAGCCAATATAAATTATTTACAGGCAGATATGATAGCTGATGCCACACATCCCGAGACCTGATGATGCTTACTCAGGCTAGCACAAGGACAGTATTATTTACAGAGATTTTGAAAAGTCAACATTTTCCTAACAAATAAATGACTGTTCATCAGTTTCCAGAGATGGATAGATATATCAGAGTGCTTCTACATACCTGGAGTAAGAGGTCTTCTCTTGGAAGCATGAATTTCTGTGAGTGTTGCAAATATGGGTGAACAAGAGAAGCATCTTTGGGGAGTATTAATAGGGTACTTGTTTCAGTAGCAGGGTCAGTAAGGAAGCAAGATGTCTATAGAGCTATCAGATAATGCAAAGGGAGGGAGTATTTTTTGGTCTACAAGTGACATTTTCCTTTAGATAATTTTTCAGGATTATCGACAAGAGGGTAAGGTTATGGAGAAAGTGAACAAGTCCATCCCATAATGTGTTTCGTACCAACATACATCGATGTATTCTCATACATAGGGTTTCTAGTTCCAGATTATCCCAGGCCCTGATGTTTCCATGACAAAACCTGAGACCTAGGGATGGTTCCTGCTGATGTCCTTTAGTTATATGGCAGTTGTTCACAGTTCGTTACTCAAAAAACACAGTGAAAGAGAGAGATTGAGAAAACATAGAGAATTTGTAACAGCGACAATTGCATGTCCTCCAAGCAGCCCACCCTCTTCCTGAGTTAATATGCTTCATCATTGAAAGAGCAACAAAAGTGAAGGAACTGAAAACCAAGACTTATGAGGATTGGTTGAAAAAGAGCTTGTTTAGCCTAGAGAAGAGATGATGAATGGAGATAAAACTGTCTTCAAATATCTGAAGGGCTGCCTCATAAAAGATGGAACAAACTTGTTTTCTGCTGCTCCTGAGGGGAGGAATAGAATCCATGGGTGGAAATAGAAAGGAAGCAGATTTTGGCTAGATCTTAGGAGAAGCTTTCCAACTGTCAAACTTCTCAGACAGTAGAACAGAATACAACCAACCCTTCATATCCAAGGATTCTTTCTCCACGAATGCAACCATATGAGGCATGAAAATATTCCAAAACCAAAATAAAATAAATTCCAAAAATTAATCCTTGAGTTTGCCATTTTACATAAGGGACATCATTTTACCAGGCCTTTGTATTTAATGGTATTTGAGTATCCATGGATGGTTTTGGGTTACAGGAGGGTAGAAATTTGATTGAATATTAAAAGGAATTTCTTGACAGTAAAAGCTGTTCAGTATTGGAACCAATTGCCTAAAAAGATGGTGGAATCTTCTTCTCTGGACTTCTTCAGATGCTTTAGCTGAAGATCCTGCATTGAGAGGAGTTTTGAGCATGTTGGCCCATGAGGCCCCTTCCAGCTCTATAAGTCTACAACCATGGTGGCCATAGAATAGCCCTCAGTGGAAGATATCTGCCTGGGATTGTAAAATTCCTGTCATTGCAATATTTGTAGACATCCTCAAAGATCCAGTTCTATTTTTTATTTTTATTTTATGAGACCAGTGACTCTTATCAGGAAGCTTCATTGATTGATAAACAGTTCATCTGCTAGATTTGTGCTGGGACCATGAATCGCATCACTAAGGATGTGAAGGAATCTCAACATTGCTGAGATTCTAGCTGAGACTGGCCATCTCAGGCTGCATCCCCACTGCAAAATTAATCCAGGCTTAAAGCACTTTAACTACCACGGCTCAAAGCTATGTAATTCTGGGAACTGTAGTTTTGTGAGAGATTTAGCCTGCCTTGTCAGAGTGTGCTAACAGATCCAAGGATTCTATTGCACTGAGCCATGGAAGTTAAAATGGTGTCCACTTGGATTATTTCTGCAGTGTGGATGCAGACTCAGGAGATTATTGCATTGTTCTTAAATAATGGGATAGAAGCATGATTGAAATTGTAATCCTCGGATTTTATCACACCACATTATGGGTATCCTGTAGTCAAACCGCCCGGATTGGTTTGCCATAGGGCGGTATATAAATAAATAAATAAAAATAATAATAATAATAATAATTATTATTATTATTATTATTATTATCCATGCTTCTGCCACTGCTTTTAATGAACGGGGAAATCCCATGAATAGTTGGGGCCTGACCAAAGCAGAATAGAATGGCACTATTGCTTCCCTTGATCTAGACACTACACTTCTATTGATGCAGCCTAAAATTGCATTGGCCTTTTTATCTGCCTCATTGCACGGTTGACTCATATTCAACTTGTGGTCTACTTGGACTTCTAGATCCCTTTCACATGTAGTCTCCTTAAGCCAGGTGTCCCCCATCCTATAGCTATGCATTTTGTTTTTCTGCCCTTACATTTTCCTGTGCTGAATATCATTTTGTTAGCTTTGGCCCAGCTTTCCAGTTTATTCAGGCCATTTTGAATCAACTCGAAGGATTCTAGTCCAGGAGAGCAGGCAGCCTTGGTCTCACACAGCACTTCCTGGCTGATCAATTAATTAATTAATTTCTTGTAACTCAGTGCACCCTTCGGGAATTACTGCCATGAAGCAGCAGGTTGCTCTTAATTTAGGAGTTGCTCCAAATCTCTGCGGCACTTGAATACATACACAAATCTTTCAAGGACTATTGCCTTCAGTGAATAAGATTTGCTTTGCCTATGCATCTGTGGGGATTCGTCCATCGCTCAGAAAAGAGTAAAGTAATCCCAGGCTGAATTGCAATTCTTGCATGCATCATAGCTTGTATATGTGCAACACAATGATCAGACTGGTAGTCTGTGTGTGAGCACATGCATGAACACAAGCTGTGACCTACAAATGCTTTGTAGAAAATAAAATAAACCAACCAGCCTTTCTAGGGGATGGATGTGTTTTTCATTAAATTCAATCCAGAGTGGTTTGTTCCCAAGGAATAATAAGTTGATGAGAGCAATAGAAACTGATTTCATGGTGATGGGCAATAGTAGCAAATCACCCTCATCTCCTGTGGGCAAATGGAATCTCATTGTCCAGCTAAATAACACTTGATTCTCAGAGCGAGCATTTTAAACACATTTATGGGCAATGACCCTCAAAATTGTTGCATACAACAATACAAATACTTCAGTCCAGACATGGAACCCAAGCTTGAAATGTCTTCAAAAATGAGGTGCTTGTCATGCTCAGTTGCACACAGAATGCAGTACTGGGATTTCTCTCCATCTGACAATATTTGTGCTGGATGATGACCATTAACTCCTTGTTGATTAGGACTTGCATGGTACTCTGTTGCTTCTATCATGTTGACCATCTCTTTTTCATTCTTTCACACAACCTCTGCAGCCATCCACTAACAGCTTCTTCAAATGAGGGAGGGTATAATTATTTATCTCTCTCTAAGGATGATGTATTTACCCCCTTTTAGCAATACGTAACTGGCCACCTTCCTATCACCATCTTCTTTGTTAGGGTTGTCGGCTCCTGCTGAGTAAATCTCATCCAAAGATTGGTGCCCTGGATCCAGTCTGGAACCCTGCGACTCACTCTCCTGAGTGACTCTCACTGAAGGACTGAATGCCAGTGTTTTTGAGTGGGAGAGATGAGAGAAGAAAGAGAGAGATTTCTTGAGGCAGATAAACTTTTACATACAGAAGCTACAAATGCCATGAGTTTAAAATGTAAAGAAAAATGGATCAAACCAATAAGCTACACAGCTCTTGCCAAACAAACTTTCTTGAAGTTGCATCCTTCTGTCAACAGAACATGATGTGACATCCTTTCATCACTCTTTTGTCACAGAAGCAAGTGCAGGAATAACTGGTCTTTGTAGGACAGGGAAGCCCTGCAGAAATGAGTTGGATAAGAGACTATTAACAGATTTTCAATACAAAGCTAATTGATAAAATCATTGCAACCCAGTTTATATCTTTCTCCCCAAACAAAAGGGAATACTTCAGTTTGTTTGTTCCAAATATACTTGACACATTAATTTAACATGAAAAGAACGGTTTAATGAAGTCTGAAGAGAATTGCTATCTGCCCTTTGAATGAGTTATCTAAAATGCCACTTTATTATGCAAAGCTATGTAAAATAAATTGCATTCCAGTCCTTTTTCAAAAAGAAGCTTATCATAGCCTGATGTTTACAGAGAAATGATGTGAAGATCTGGGGACCAATGCTCTACTTTAAAGGCAAAGCAAGGGGGGGGGGAATAACACCAATGGTCTTGCATTCAGAAGCAGCTAATTTGACATGCAGATAATTATCGTCTTGCTTTGAAATGCGATTAAGTGCAATTATATTCAGCCAAAAAGCAGGAAGAAGAAAATGAAAAAATACACAGAACAATTGAAACCAAATATAAGCAGTGCCTCATGCAGACATGTTGGGGAAAAGAACCCAAAGTTCATCACTTTTCAATCCCTAAGCCAGAGGTGGGGAATTTACTGTCCTCCAGATGTTGTTGGACTATAGATGCCATCACCCACAGCAATCAATTGGGACTGATAGCAGTTGTAGCCTAAGAACATCTGGATGACCCACATTTCTCATAACTCACCTAAAACCATAGTCTTTCATCAGTCTACTGCTTCCTGGATACATATGCATCATTCAAGGCAGGGATGAGGTGGGAAATCTCAGGTCACAGAGATGAAGATGGCCCTCCAGGGGTCTTAATCTAGCCCTCTGGGACTCTCTTGATGCCCATGTCCATTTTCACATGATGCCATCATTTGGTGGATTTCCCAGGTTTTTTCTTTTCTTTTCTTAAGGTTCCTCTATCCGCATTCTAAGGCACTGAAACACATTTTTCAAGATCAGTAAGAAATTGAAGCTAAAATATTCTGGTATTTTTGTCCCACCTTCTTACCTTTGACTTTACCAGTGACTACCAACACCACGAACTTCTCTGAAATTGGATCTAGCCCTGAGGCAACAAGAACTTCTCCATTCTTGGTCTATGCTGACTAGCAGCTGTTAGGCAGTGTTTCAGGCAGGGTTTATTCACAGTCCTCCCTAGAGTTGCTGAGGCTCAAACTTGGATCCTTTCTGCCCAGAAAAGCATGGTCCTTATAAGAGTACAAAGTTTGCTGAACAAGAGATTCTTCCTTTGTGACTTGGTTCCTTCTTTCTCAGACTGCAGTCTTGCTAGTAGCAATGCTAATGTTATGTGCCTTCAAGTCATTTATGACTTATGGCAACTCTAAAGCGGACCTATCACAGGATTTTCTTGGAGGAATTTATTCAGAGAGGGTTAGCTCCTGCCTTCCTCTGAGGCTGAGAGTATGTGACTTACCCAAGATCACTCGGTAGCTTTCCATGGCTGAGCAAGGATTCAAACCCTGATCTCCCAGTGTGATCTAGTCCAGCTTTCAGACCACTACACCAGATTGGCTCTTGCTAATAGCGATATGTATTTTAATTTTTCTTGTTTGCCAAAATAGCATTATCTCATTCTATATCACAGGCTCTCATATGTTATACCCCCAAAAGCTTTAATAAAAAGCCATGTTTTTAATTGGTTTTAGAAAGAAATGAGGATTGGTACTAAGGAGAGAGCGTTTGACAACTGGGGTCACCACCCCAGGAAAGACCCTCTTCCACATCTTCACATAATGTACTGTTTTCATTGACCCACACACATCTTTTCAGAATGTATGGTCCCCAAAGGCATCTCCCTGAGATTTCACATGGATACTGCTGTTGTCTAAAACTGCCCTGTGTGCTTGTTCTTGCTAAATAATTAAAATGTTACACCCTTTTTAATGCTTTCAAAAGCTTTAATTTTATCAGACATTTTTAAACTAGAAAAAATGGAATTGGGTTACTGTTTGATATTCATGGTGGCATTCTCATACATAATTTATTGTTTGATATTTCTTTCCTCCTTTTTCTTTTCTTTTATTCCCCCCTCCCCTTTCCTCCTCCTGTTGTACAAAATAACGTGGAACATGGCTTCTGGCGCTAACTGGTTGGTGGAAAGTGATTTTTATCATGCAGAGCCAAATAAAGTGTAGCGAATAAACAATATGTATTCATTGTGATAGTTGCTTTACTCCCAACAAGTTCCCGAGGCACTGTCAATGACAGGGTACCTCCTGTTCTACGTTCTTCCTTTCCCTTCCTTCTGCATGTCATCTCCGATGTAAGGTTTGGGTTGCTGATAACTTAATCATGCCTTAAGGAAGGAGGAAGGTGAAAAGAATAGAAAGAGAAATGAGATGGTGAAGATGAGGAGACTTGAGAAGTCGGGGTAAGTAGGACAAGATCACATAAGGCCTTGCTCTGGTACACAGACAAGGCATTTCCATTTTTTATTCATAGGCAAAATGGAAAAGCCATGTGAGAAAATGGCAGTTGAAAAGGCACACATCAAGAAGGAAGCCAGTGTCATCAAGGAGGTGATGAAGGCTGCAGGATTCCACCAAAACACTATAGTATTTTGGAGCAATATGGAAGTGGAGGTAGTCTTCAAATAGATTTTAACATTAACATACGTTGTATTTTTGATTTCTGTGTGTGGTTGTGAAAGCTGGCCTCTGAAGAAAGCTGGCAGGATATCAATTCATTTGAAGCATGGTGTTAGATGAGAAGTTTACAGCTACCATGGACCACTAAAAAGAGTAATAAATGGATCCAAGAGCAAATCAGGCCGGAACTCTCCCCAGAAGCCAATATAACTAAATTGATGCTGTCATATTTTATTTTTTTATTTTATTATTGTTTGCTACTGGATTTTAGAACTTGAGAGTGTGATGTAGTGGTTTGAGTCTTGGACTACCACTCTGGAGACCAGGGTTCAATTCCCAGGTCAACCATGAAACCCACTGAGTGAACTTGGGCAAGTCATACACTCTCAGCCTCTGGGGAAAGCAATGGCAAATCTCCTCTGAATAAATCTTGCCAAGAAAACCCTGTTATAGGGTTAGAAATGACTTGAAGGCACACATCAACAACAACAACAACAACAACAACAGTGTTTTCATGAGGATGGAAATAAACCAAAGTACAGTGAAACAGAAAGCAGTAATACCAGAAGAGGGACATGACAACATTGTCCAGTGCACAGGTTCCTACATTCCTACAAATACATTCAGATTTTGTGGTCAAAATCTAGGAGCCCTGGTGGTGCATTGGTTAAATGCTGGAACTGCAGCCACTCACAGCCACAAGGTTGTGAGTTCGATCTTAGGCAGGGCTCCAGAGTTGACTTAGCCTTGCATCCTTCCATAGGTTGCTAAAATGAGTACCCAGCATGTTGGGGGCAATTAGCTTACACATTGTAAACTGTTTAGGGAGTGCTTAAGTGCACTGAGAAATGGTATAGAAATGTAAAGTCTATCAGGAAGCCCACAGACTCCCTAGTCCTGGCATAAGAGAAATCTCAATCCGTCTTTTTGGTGCAAGAGTATTTAACACCTTAGCCAGCCCCTATGGATAAGGGAGCATCTCCAAGCAGCTAATTAAAGATATGGAAGCATGAGAAGCTTGTGATCGAGCAAGCAATGTGTCTCTCAGTAATTACTACAACATTTGCATATGACAACTCTTTATGGAAAATGGGGGAATTTGAGGATGCTGAATTATTAACTTGCTATAATACTACCGTCAGGAGAGATAATATTTGTTTTTCAAACAGGAAGAGGTGTAGCACAGTGACATTCAAACTGTGATCGGTGTGAAATAGTTCAACAGTCCTACTCACCCAGCACAGCCATGGTGGGAGGGACACAAGAACGGGGTGGAGATGAGGGATACAGACCTCCACACATTCAGCCTAAGCTTGACAGGTCTTCCATAAAACAGAGGCCAGATGAGTTTAGACCAATGGTCTTCCTCTATGGCCAGTATAAAGTTCTTGTTAGATTGAGCCTAAACAGCATAAAATAGTCATACGCATACAGTGGGCCCTTGGTATCCACTGGGGTTTGGTTCCAGTAACCCCCATGGATATAAAAATCTGTGGATGTTCAGATTGCATTAAATATAATGGTGTAGTAAAATGGTGTCTCTTGTATAAGATGGCAAAATCAAGGTTTGCTTTAGGGATATATATATATATATGTGCAACAAATCTATGAAGGCTTGTAAATCATAACATGATGCTTCTCTTGTAGCTGGGCTAGAGATTTGCAAATGGCTCTTTCCCCCTGTATGAATCTGAGCCCATCAGAAAAGGGAGAATTTGCACCCTCATTGAAACCCGAAAATTTGGCGACTCTGGGCTAGATCCTGAGATCTGGCAACCCCAAATATAAAACATATATTTAAGATAAAAACATGTTTAGATTTCTCAGTAGACAGGTTGCATAAATATGAGGAGCTGCTTTCTAAAAGTCCAAATTTCTCTTTCTCGATTCAAGTGTTGCCCTCCAGAGACTGTTGGATTGCAACTCCCATCCATCTTATCCAGCACACTTTATAGTGTGGAATTCTGGGAATTGTAATCCAACATCTTTTGGAGGGCTGCACTTTGACAAGCTGGATATAGCCTATGACTTTCTACTCTAACTGATGTAGCAGTGCATTTCCAAGGTCTGGAGAAAGCCTCTCAATTTACCTAATGCTTGTAATGGTGATGATAAGGATTGAAGCGGGAGGTAGTGGTGGGGACTTTTGGCATGCAAAACTAGTAGTCTGCCACTCAAAATGAAAAGCATTTTGTTAGTGCCAGAAAGTTTGGGAAAGACTGTGACAGATCATTTAATTCCAGCTTTCATTATAACCACATTAACCATGATGCATTATTTTGATATTTAAGGAATCTGATTGTCAATTAGCATTTATGAGGAATTATGTGTTGTTGTTAGTCATCTATTGATCATTAGTTCTTTCTTTCATCAGGAGCCACATGTTTAAAATGTACAACTGACACTTATTGTGATTGGTCTAACATATCATGCTTTAAACGGAATCAAAGATGGTGCTTTTAGGCATTAGAGGTCATTTAAAAGGGTTTCAACTGTTCCTAGCTAATTATTTTCTGTAATTTAAATTTCAGTTAATATGTTATTTACCGAAGCCTAAATAGCAACATTGTTTTTAATTGTTTCAGAAATCATAAGTAGATTTGCAGAATTGAAATAAATAGATAATTACTCTAAAAAGTAGGCCATCTCATTCTATGAGCCATTGGGGGGAAATATTAAGTAGAATCCACCAAATGTCAGCGGAAGATCACATTGTAGTTGTATATGAGGCTCAGACTTTGGATGTATTACTTTTTTTGAGACTATAACTGCCCAATTTCCCCAACCATCATGCTGGCTGGGGGATTCTGGGCATTGTAGTACAAAAAGTAAGCTGTAGTTCCCTCAAGCTCTGCTCTGGCCTTCATTCACTTATTTCACATACAAGCAGCTGATCTTTCAGCACTCCAAATCCCTACATTCCTGTATGAGAGAGTTTAGCGGAACATAACATTCAGAAAATGAAAATTTAGAAACTAAGGAGTGCAAATATCAAATAAAAAAAGATGATATCAAAAATGACCCCTTTGCCCAAAGAACCCAGGACAGTGAGCACATGGCTTATCCATTTGCTATCCATTTGATTTATGAGTAAGGAAATTGTTGTTCTCCTGATGTTGAGGAATTCCTGCTCCCATTACCATTGAAGGTGATGAAAATTAGGAGTTCCACAATGTTGGGAAGGCCAGAGGTTGTCCAGAACTAAGGTTCCCAAATCTTGACTTGGATGATCTTGGGAAAGAATATGTGTATACGCACCCTCCTCATTTGTTAGACTCCATAGGTTTTATTTGACTTGTCCTATGTAACTATGGTTGATATCTGGGGTATCATGATTAATACCATCATTCCTTGCTTCTCTTTGTAACATTACTCATAATATCATGAGGCCCGATCTCTTTGATATCACAAGCTCTTGTCCCTCAGGGGCTGTGCAGACAGTTCTAAAGGTGCAGCCTCCAGCTTCTCCTTTTCCAGCCAGATTAGGGCTGCGGCAACCGTTCAGAGGAAATTCCCTCTCCCTGAACTATTCAGTGATGCTGAAGGGGAGCCAACAATTCCTTGATGTTTGGGAAGGGTGCCAGGCTTTCACACACATGCACTTCCTCAACATTTCAGCCGCGATTTACCAGTGCTTATCCCATGGTAAGTGCTGGTGTGATAATCTTCCCACTCTCTTCCATGCCAGCATGGTTTCCCAGCAGACAATGGATCATAATTAAATAGACACCCCAAGACCTTACCATTCAACAATAGACCCCCACACAGATTAACACGCAAATCACTTCCCGTCCACCAACAGTACAGTGGTACCTCGGGTTACAAAATTAATTCGTTCCGCCGCCGCTTTCGTAACCCGAAAATCTTCGTAAGGCGAAAAAGCCATAGGCGCTAATGGGGAAAAGCCGCGATTTCGTGTGAAATAGCGCCGAAAAGCACCAAATTTTTTTTCGTAACCCGAAAAAACGTTCGTAAGCCGGAACAGTTTTTTTGAATGGATTTTTTTCGTAACCCGGAAATTTCGTAACCCGCGCATTTCGTATCCCGAGGTACCACTGTATATATTCCTCACTCTCTTCCATGCCAGCATTTTCTGAAGATGCCAGCCACAGCTGCTGGTGAAACGTCAGGAAAAAACTCTTCTAGAACATGGCCTCATAGCCCGAAAAACCCACAAAAAACTATGGATGCCGGCCATGAAAGCCTTCGACTTCACAATGAAAATATGACTTGCATAATTATAGAAGCTGTATTGTGAAGCAGACTTTCATATCTCATTGTGTATCTTATGATGTCCAGCGAAAAGGTTCTTCTAAAACTCTAGGGGTTGCTGTAGTTACACTAAATTGGATTTCCAAGACATCCGCGACTGAAGACAAGTGACTGGCAAGCTAATCTTGTCCTAAATAAAACATGAATTGAGAATAATGAAGATTGCTGTAACTTATGTTCTCAAAGTTAAAAAAAAGTTTAAAAAGTGAACAGATGGAAAGAAGTGGGAAGATAAGCAGAAAAAAGCTCTAGAACTGCAATCACTTGTCAAAGCTTTCCTTATTGCCATGACTTTTTTTGTTGTTGTTTAGCTCAAAGACTTCAAAGCAAGTAGTACCCTCCGAAAATTTCCACCACAGTTCAAATAGGCCAGAAAGCTAGAGATAATAAGTCAACCATCTCAAGACTGTGTGGCATTTCTCTTTAGTAATAGTTATGAAACTGTCCTCTAGAGAAACCCCAAAAGTTCTTCAAGTGAAGATCACTAATGGCAAGCAAGCTGGAGAAGCAGAGTTGTAGTTGGTCTATCCGATTTCATCTTCATGACTTGGTACCTTATCCCACAGTCTACAGTTGGCCCTCCGTATCTACAGATTCAACCATCCATAACTTAAAATATTCCAAAGATACATATCCTATATACTCAGCTATACGTTGGCCTCATGTATAAATCTAGAGCAGGCTTTGGAGCCAAAATTATGGACTTTGATATGACCTGTAGATACCAAGGGTGAAATTTAGGGACATATAGCAAAGGATCTAAAGGATGAAGCAAAGGAAAACAATGCCAGAAATCTTACAAAATTCCACAGGCATAACTGTTTGTGCTCACACTAAATGCTGGCTGGATGATAGAATAGAAAGGGGTCTGTGCTTCTAGGACAGATTATAGTCTTGCCTTTCACCAGGCAATGCTTTCTTTTACAATAAGAATTAAAGTACAGTACTTATATTGACCTGTGGATAAGTCAATGCACACACTTGATTTTGCTATTTTATGTAGGGGATACCATTTTACTAACCCACTGTATATAACAGGATTTGAGCATCCACAAATTTTGCTATCCATTGGAGAGCGGTCCTGAAACCAAACCCCAGTAAAAAGCGAGTGCCTAGGACAGAATAGGAATTCTGTTGGTGTATCACCCAGTCTACTGCTCAATGGTCTCCTTTCCTGAGATAGCTGGAGAGCAGAGAATCAGCCCTGCTGCCACAATGTCTAGATGGTAAGAAAGAAGGTAATACAATAAATCCATAGACCTCCTTTGCAACTTGGGCAACCACTCAATGAAACCTGGAAAATGTAGCATGTTGCTGCTTTTCCAGCTGTGCTGGAGATCTGCACACCCAGGGCGACCAGATGTCCTCCTTTTCCAGGACATTTCAACCTTCTCTCCAGGAGGAATTTCAAAATGCCCTCCATTTTGAGCATGACTAAGAAGCATGGATTTATATTAGTGTTTTGCAATGTCCTACATTTTTCTTGAATGTCTTACATTTTGCATTGTCTTGTCCTCCTTTGCAGTTATGACATCTGATCACTCTGTGCACACAGCCCTTTCCTTTTGCTCAGAGATGAGTCTGCCAAAACGAGAGAATTTTCACCCTCGTCTCCTATCCGGAGAGGACTCACAAAAATTGGAGACTCAGGGCCAGATCTTGAGATCTGGCAACTCTGTTTTCCCCATTATGTTATTGCACTATGATTCAAGTTGACAAGTGGGATCTGGATGCCTGCTCCCAAACCTCCGCCATAGAGGGCTATGTTTCCAGCATGGTTCTTATATGTTGAATTTTCTCCAAGCTGATGAACTTCTGTACAATTTGCATTTTGAACTGAGATCTTGCCTGAGACAGAGGTGAAGGGCCTAAGGCTTAACAGATGCCCTTGGAGTGCCAAACTTCACAAGGTGCCACTCACATCAATGACAAAAGTTAATGAAATGGATCTCTATCTCTGAGTGGATGACCTATTGAAATAATTGAAAGTCTATTTGCCTGGGAAATAAAATGGATTGGAAAGGTAGAAGTGAGAACCGAGTTGGAAGATAAATGGCACCTGCAGCTCCGACCTTTATTGACCTCAACAGAGCAATCTGGAAGCGACATAAAATTCACACTTTTAAAAAAAAGCAGAAGAAGATAATTTATAAAGGCATATGTCAGAACGAACAATTGCTATGTATAGGACTCATAAGGAAGTGCAAGTGACATGTCAAGAGGAAAACGTTGCTAGGAATACCAGACAAGTTTGAAGCATGATCTGCATGGGGTGACAAGGCCAGAAGAATCCTAGAATCATTAAGTTGGAAGAGACCACAAGGGCCATCTAGTCCAACTCCCGCCATGCAGGAACTCTCAATCAAAGCATACCTAACAGATGGCCACCCAGCCTCTGTTTAAAGATCTCCAAGGAGGGAGACTCCACCAACTGTCTTATAGTTCGTTTGTTTTTCTAGGTTAGTGTTACTATACATTCTCCTTTTCCCAGACATGTCCTCTGTTTTTAAAATATCCAGGTTGTATGTCAGACCTATAGAAGACTACAGCAGGAATTCATGACACTAAAGGAGTTGCAAATGTGTAACCTAGGCTGCAGATTGACACTACTTTAACTTTCATGGCCCAGTGCTATGGAGTTGTAGGAATTGTAATTTGGTGGGGCACCAGAGCTCTCTGACTACAAATCTCCAAATTCCACAGCACTGAGCTGTTAAAATGGTGTCAAACTGCTTTATTTCTGCAGTGTGGATACAGCCTAGTTATGCATTTGTGACTGGTTTGTACAGTCGGCCCTTCTTATACACAGATTTTTTACACACCGATTCAAGCATCCACGGTTTGAGAAAGTTCAAAAAAAGTATAAATTTCAAATATCGAACCTTGATTTTCCATTTTTTATAAGGGACACCATTTTGCTATGTCATTATATTTAATGGGACTTGAGCATCCACGGATTTTGTTATACATGGGGGATCTTGGAACCAAACCCCAGCATATAACAAAAGTCCACTGTATATGTAATATAGCTGTAAATAAACCATATGAAATGAATTTATATTAATACTGTTAGCTTTTATTTTATGTTCTACAAATTGCAATGTTCTATATTTTATGGGGCCTTAAAGGGAAGGTGCATTTTAGCTTTTGGCCCTTCAAGCAATGTTTTCTGTATTTCTGTTTTTCCAAATGTAACTTTTAAAGTGGTCTTTTATGCACAATACAAATTTTTTTTGCACAAAATGTATATTTTTATACAGGATAACTCTAGGATTTTCATTCTCTGAGTTTCCTGACACTCTAGAAACCCATTTTAAACCAGTTTTTACCAGCATGAAACATTTTCAAATGTTCTTCCCATCACTACTTGTGTGGGATTTAGGAGTGGACAGAAGACAGGATATAGATTTCAGGAGAACTGCTTCTATTTGAAACAGTGATAGAGATAAATAATGTTGGCAGAAGAGTGTAGATGAGAGGTGACTAAGGTGAGACAACAAAGAGATAATCCTTGTTAATTAAAAGAAGAGATAATCTGGGTAAAGATCAGTATTGAGAATACATTTGGTTTTCTTTTTATGAACCGAGATTTAGTATGTTATTAAACATCACAATCAGAATAATCCTCAAAGAACTTCAAATATGGTGAATAAAACCTGGCGGTGTGTCACTTTGAAATGTGCTAGCAACAGCTATTTCAGCTACAGAGTGAATAAGCCAAAGATATTTTAAGTCATCAGCTTTTTCTAGTTTTGATAAGAATGTAAAAGATGCTGTGTACTGGGTTTTTTTGGGGGGAGTGGGTGGGTGGGTGGGGGTTAGTAGCCCCAGAAGAAGACCCTAAGTTCTTGTATGCATATGACACAGCAGGGCATGACCAGTTCTATCATCATGTAAAGGCTGTTCCATAGCAGATTAAGTGCTAAATGTTGACATTTGGGTGATTGCACTGATTAACTGTTCACGAAGGATGCCTCCCAGTACAAGCTTATTATGAGGCCAGAAGCAGAATCAAAGATTTTGAACTTCCATTTATATATTTAGTCCTCTTATCCCTGCTGTTAACTTCCTGCTGTGCAGACTTTCTTTCATGGGGAAGAGAGAGAAATTATTTCTGGGGCTGTCATTAGTGCTTTATAGCTACCAAGAAGAAAGCTTTAGATGTGCCGTAACATGTGGCACCAACCAATGGGTTGGTGCATATTTCTAAATCTTGTTCTTTTGTACCACCTCTGCTGGGATCTGCATAACCTTCTCCATCTTAATGCACATGACAAGGAAAGGCCATGAGAAGGCTGGGACAGTTGTTTTGCACACTTCACCACAGTAAGCACAGTTCCCCACAAAGTGTTTACTGTTGAACACTTGGGATGTGCAAGGAATACACTCCAAATGGCTTTTGGGAGTGGGGGCAATTTCCCAGTACAGATGTTTGCATTCTGGAATCTGCACACTGATTTTCATCTAAGGACATATCCAAAAAGTGCACATATGGGAAGTGTGCATAAGCAAATGTGCATATTTCAAACACTCAGGGAACCCAGTCAGTGAGGAGGGGAAATATATTCAAGCAAATAATTGAAAAGCCAGTATGGCGTAGTTGTTTAAGCACTGGATTATGACTCTGGAGAGCAGAGTCTGAATCCCTGCTCAGCCATGAAAACCCATTGGGTGACCTTGGGCAAGTCAAAGTCTCTCAGCCCCAGAAGAGGCAATGGCAAACCTTTTCTGAAAACACATGCCAAGGAGACCCTATAATAGGTTTGCCTTAGGTGTCAGAAACGCCACGAAAGGTATGAGTAAGTGGAAAAAAGGGACCCGAGGCAGGTAGATTTTAGGATTAAAGTGAGGAAGGAAGGAAGTTAGGTAAGAGGGAAAGTGAAGATATTAGAGGAGGAAAGTTTGAAAGAGAGAGATAGGAAGGAGAAAGGAATTAGAGGAACAAGAGGGATTAAGTAAGAGAAGGAATGTAATAGAGAAGATGAAGGGTATATAGACCTGAATCACAGTGCGCCCGTGTCATATGACGAAGGCTGTGCTGGAAGAAGCGGCGCGGTGCCCTGGAAAGAATGTGTGCACGCCCATAGTGCAAGCTAATGTAGAGGTACAGTACATGTAGTGCTATTATATCTGTGTATATTTTTGTGTTAGTATTTATATGGTTTTGTTTGTTTTTAATTTTCAATAAAAACTCATTTTAAAAAGAAAAAAAAGAAACAACCTGAAGGCCACCACTAAATAATACAATACAAAACATGCACAAATATTTGCACATGGGGACAAAAAAATGGGTTGCACCCCATGGCTGAAATTTACAATTGTAGTTATGGATGTGTAACTTATGGCAAAGGTTATTAATGTGGAAGAAGACACAAGCTTGGAGATGCTGCAGCAGGTGGCTTTTGCCAGAGCCTACAGAAAAGGACAAGAGTTTGAGTCTCTCCCCTCCTCTCCAAGTTTAGTGCAAACAGCTTTTGAATTTTGAACTCAGTTTGCAGCAAATGAAATAAGTTGAGAATCCAGGGGGGAAAGTGGGAGGAGGAAAGAGAAGCTTAGTCATTTTAAGAGTGGCTGAAAAAGTGGGATGTCAGAGTTATTTGGCACTGCCCTTGCCAAATCAGGACAGTTGGAGGGTATAGGTTGCAAACACTTTGTACGCCTGCTGCTGGCCTTCTCCATCTTTCATTTATTCAAATCCTCCCTTTTGGCCTGGTCTCACACCCAATCTTACAGCGACTATGCTTAGAACTATGGGCTATAAAGTAACTTCTGGGAACTCTGGCCAGGACACAACACCATCAAGCATGTTCCCAAGGCTACACAAAAATATGGATGAAAATCTTTGTTTCAGTCATACACAAAACCAAAAACTAAAAATGAAAAAATAAAAGATGTCTACTTTTGGCAAAATTAAGGCATTTTCTGATTTATTATCATTTGCACTTGGGGATTTATTTTTTTTTGCAAAAAATGTGTTTTGTGACAAAATGGTTTTTGATATTATTGCTGCCCATTGGGAAAATGCTTTTCTGTTTTTCTGTCACACAGAAGTGAAAAATGTCACCCTGGTGGACAGGGTTTCTTTTAGTTGCAAGAACATTTGCAAATATTCTGTACACCCCTCAGGAGGTATAAAACATCCTTCTGTCCAAAGCAGGTCTTCTAGCCTTTCTAATGGTACGAAAAAGGGACTACTGTGGCACATGTTTACAGCAACATAGTAATTGTACTGCCACACTGAAATGTCTTATCTTCATAGAGGTAATGCCTTAGGATTTCATGGGAAGCAGAAACAAACAGAATTGGGCATCATAGACTCCTCTCCCTGATCGTTAAATGCATTTCCTCCCCAAATTTCTTCAATAATAATAAATTCCAGCATGGCATCTTATGAGTTGCACGAGACAACAGTTGAAGAAAATACGACATGGAGAATCCTGCTGCACTGTAACCAGGGGCATGGATACTACTAAGTCCCTTCAATCACAAAATTCTTCAATTCTGTGTTGTGTACATATACTGTTGTACCAAGCCAGCTTTGCTTTTCTGAGATCCATTGCATATGTAATCTTATTTAGCTAGTAGTACCGTAAACATTGCAGGTCAGCCTCCCTGTAGTGATTGCTTTAAAAAATCCAAACCAAAGGTACAGAGTCCATCTACTGACTTCCATGTGGGGTTTTCTTTGGCCAGGGGGTGCCAAAACATGGGATCACTGAGCTTCAGTTTTGTGTATTACAGCATCTGTACTCTTATCAGCTGGGGAAAAATTGATGCATACAAAAAGTGGTTAGGCAAGGCCGCTTTGAAGGGGAGATCAAAGCACCACCAAAGTCTTTTAAAATAGCTCTCTGCTTGATTCTAAGACCTCAATTGCCTTCAAGCTGTTAGAATCCCCCCCTTCGTCAATGCTGTTTCAATAACATATCCAACACACCCTGCTCAGACATCCAGAGATAGATCACTTACATATTTCATGATAGAGACGTTGCTCTGACATTTTGATGAATAGTTAATTCCTCTTGCCCACTCCCAAGTCCTCTAAGTAACTCCTTTGACTTCAGTCTTGGGCAGACCATTTCAAGGCTCTCATTATCTACTTCCTAAATGGTCTACAGTAACATGAAACCTTTGCAAGTTTCTTCGCAAGGTATTTTGTATTTGTCCATTTCCCAACCCACCTGCTAAATATCCCAAAGCACAATTTCTGTATAATTGCTCATGGAAGTATATAATGGCTTATGATTTGTTAAGGTAAAAGGAGACAGAAGTTGCTTGGTTCTATGTTCCATTACTAATGACAGTAAAGTAAGCAATAATTCAACAGCAGGCTTCCATGGCCTCTTGTTTGACTGATCTGTTATGTGGGCAGTCAAAACATTGCTCAGAAATTTAAGGGATGGTGGCCATTACACATAGATTCTTTATGCTAAGGGTGCATCCACCCTTAATGCAGAAATAAAGCAGTTTGACACTTTAAATGCTATGACTCTATCCTAGACAATCCTGGTTTTGTAGTTTGGTGAGGCACCAGAACAGCTGAATACCAAATTACAAGCCCCAGGATTCCACAGGATGGAACCATGACAGTTAAAATGGTGTCAAATTGCTTTATTTCTGAGGTGTGGATACAAAAATATTTAATCAGGATTGTTCCTGTTCTCAGAGTTTCTATATGGGAAAAGCAAGGTGGCATTTTTTTCCTAAACATTTCCTTCATGTTTCCTAAAAACATGAACATGATTTTAACTGCACTTTTTTTTAAAGCTTAGACATTTAAACAAACTCTAATGAATGCCTCTTTGATATCCAAATTATGCATACAATGAAAAATCATCCTCATACAGTTGGTTTTATTAGAGAAAGGAAATAGAATTATGGTTAGAAGAGTTAGATTTGTGAGGCTAGAACTGCTCTGAACCACATTGTGAACTATTAAAAAACTTCTTTTTCTAACCATTATACATCACACATGAACCAGTTGAGAAGACAGATTATTCTGTGTCTGATAAAAGAATTAAAACCATACTGCTCCAAGGAAGGACGGCAGAGTATCAATTTAAAAAAGAATCCAATTCTTAGCCCCCAATTAGAATAAAACCATTGACTGAACTCAATTTTGTTGTTCTAAATTGCCCTTGAGTCGACTTCAACTTATAGCAACCCTGTGGATTAGACAGCTCCAAGATTCCTTGTCCTCCCCTGCTCTGCTCAGGTACTACAGGCTTAAGCCTGTGGTCTTCCTGATCGAGTCTTGCCACCTGGCGTGTGTTCTTTCTTCCTACTTCTTCTACCTTTGGCAGCATCAGTCTTTTCTAATATGGTGCACCTTCTCATGATGTAGCCAAAGTATACCAGCCTCAATTTAGTCATCCCATCTGCCAGGCATAGTTCAGCCTTGATCTGTTTAAATACCCATTCTTGGCCATCCACAGTATCCTAAGCCGTCGTCTCCAGCACATCTCAAATGAGTTTTCTTTTTATCTGTTTTTTTCACTGTTTAGTTGTCACATCCATACATGGTAATGGGGAATATGATGGCTTGACTGTCCTCACTTTAGTGTTCAGAGTTGTATCTTTGCACTTTAGGATTGTGCCTAGTTCTTTCATGGCTGCCCTCCCCAGTCCTAGTCTGGATTTCGTGACTGCTAGGCTGTTCTGGTTAATATTTGATCCAAGGTATAGGAACTCTTTTGACTAATTCAATTTTTTCACTATCTAGGATAAATTCTTGTAGATCTTCAATGGCTATTATTTTTGTTTTCCTAATGTTCTGCATTAAGACTAGCTTTGTGCCTTCCTCCTTAACCATATTAACATGTTCCCATTGATTCTAACTGAGATTAATAACTGGGCTTAGAACATTATATTTAAGAACACAAGTGAATAACTAAGGACGTTACCTCTTAAAAGTTAAAGCACAGATGCTATATAACATATTTATGCTTTTAGCTTTACATTCTGTTTTACCCTGACACTTGTTGTCCAGGTATGAAAAATAAACACTTGCATGTTTGGTAGGCCTGTTAAATCACAAGAAGTATGAGACTGGATTCTAATTAGTTTTCATTATGCTATGACTTTCTTCTTCTGTTCACAAAAATACATCCTTTTCCAACTATGAGGCTATTTAAATGATCTCCTCCTGTGATATATTGTTTTGATGTTTCCCTCTTTCCACCTAAGTGTTGTTTTATATACATAAGCCCCTTTTTGTCAATGCCTTTTAATGCAGAGTAAGAGGTTCACACACTTTAAAATGAAAGGATAGTGGTTGCTGCATTGCTTTTTCCAGCCAATCAATGAACCTTCAAGAGAGAAAGAACTGACTTCTCCTTGAAAAGTAACATTCGTATTTGTAGTTAATTTCTTTAACACAAGGCATTTTGAGAATTGCTATCAGTTTTGGTTTCAACCTGCTACTTTATTTGCATTCAAAGTTCCTTGGACAAAGGCCAGGCTTGCTTTCTAATCTAGGTTTCATTTACATATGATGACAACCCAAGGAGCAATCTTAACCAATTTGTTATTGTTGTTTAAGACCAACCATTTTTGAACTATAAGAGCAATAGTGAGACTTACAAGATGTATTACTCAGTTGACGATTCACAGGTACATACTTAGTTGGAGAAACAGGGCAAGAATGAGACAATGAAAACTCACTGAGTGTATGATCCTTCAAGTGTGACATGGCAAAGCCACTTCCATTTCTGAGAAGGCTGGAAAAGGCATTGATGAAAGACGACAGGCCCTCCTTACCAGGTAGTGGCCTAAAGTCTAGAAAGGTGATCAGAAGGTTTAGATAGTACAGTAAGATTTCAAAAAGTTGATACGTCATCATGCATCTGTTTGAGTGTTTGTGAATTAAATCTTTCCAAGGGCACATAATGAAATAATCAGCTGGAACTATGTATGTTAGAATACAGGAAAGACTGAAAACTGTTGTTATGACCAGCTTGCATATTAAGCTTTGACATGTGCTCACATATGCAAGTGAAGTATTGTGCAAATTCACCCATGGTTACTTCAGTTGTCTGAATGACAGCCATTTATAATAGCACAAAACGCATAAAGCCAACTTACGCTTTTAAGCAGTCTTCAATTAGATATTAAAATTGCTCTAGTTATGACAAGCAACTACTTACAGGGCATCAGTTTAATCCTTTATTAAAACTGACCAAGTATGCAAACAAATCATTGCCACTGAACAGTGAGCTTTAACAGGTGGCAACATTTTATGACTAGGCTCATTTTTACATTACATTACACCAGCCTCTTTTTCCAATGTGTACAAGAGTATCTAGGTCCAGCAATTTAACCCACAATAACTAAATCTTCTGAAGGGAATTCATAGGATGGAACCTCAAGATTGTAAGGAGCAGGGCCTTTACGGATTCTCCCAGATGCATCGTAATGTGAACCATGACAAGGGCAGTAATACCCACCAAAATCTCCAGCATTTGCAATGGGTACACAACCAAGATGGGTGCATACCCCTATCAGTATAACCCATTCAGGTTTCTTTACTCTGTCTAAGTCATGCTGAGGATCTCTTAATTCAGTCAAAGCTACTTCAGCTTCTTGATCAATCTCTTTCTGGGTTCTGTGACGCACAAACAGGGGCTTCCCTCTCCACTTGAAAGCCATGTTCTTGCCTTCTGGAATATCAGACAGCTTGATCTCAATCTTTGACATCGCCAACACATCAGCAGAAGCACTCATGCTAGAGACAAACTGAGTAACAACATTCTTAGCAACGTATGCTGAGGCCACACAAGTTGTCGCTGTGAGAAAGTAGGAAAATGCTTTTCTGGTTTCGCTGCTCTCTTGAGAGGAAGTCTTGCTATCTAACACGTCTTGACGACGGTAGTCAGAGAAGTCAGGCACAGTGACATCATTGTGGAGAAAACGAACGCTAGCAGGAGCTGCAAAAGAGAAGGAATAATTACACAATTTTTGCATTAAAAACACTTTTTAAAATATAATAATGATCACCAAAGTACATTGTCCAAATGACAAAACTATTACTTATTTCTTGCTTTTCTTCAAGTAACACAACACCAGGGATAATGCTTATCCATAATCACATGAATATCCTACACAAAGAAAACCAATAACCACTTTTACTTAGGAGCCACTAGAATGTATGTGTTTAATGGATAGCAGCTCAACACATCCTATACATTTCCAGGTTAGTTATTTTAAGCACTGAATGTACCATTATAACTATTACTATAATAACTATGGTTATTATGGTAATAGTTATAGTTAATAATTATCTCATTTTAACACGAAAATTACAGTATGTTTTCTAGGCACAGTCACATGAAAAAGGTTAATTATAACAATGACATTACCCAATTTGGCTGCTATCATATCCTTATGTCACTAACTTTATGAAGCAATGAACATTTAGAAATGGAACACTTTCATGGCAGAAAACTAAGTATTCTCCGTTCTGATTAATGACTGAGCCAAGGTATCTTCCACTATTTCAGCCTTCATCACTTGCTGTAAAATTATATAAATCATCTGTGGCCATTAATTTTTTGTTTTCTTGGTGTCCAACTGTAAACCTCTCTTTGCACTTTCCCCCATGACTTCCTTTAATCATCACCCCAAGGCTTTGCTATTTTCTGATAGTAGCAGTGTCATCTGCTATCTTAAATTGTTGATGTTCCTTTCTCCCAGTTTTCAGATCTCCTTCCTACAAGTCAAATCCAGCTTTATGTATGATACATTCAGCATACCAGTTAAACAGAAAGGTGCTAAACTGAAGCCTTGTCACTGGAAACCATTCAGTTTTATTTTATACAGCTGGCCCTCTTTATACACAGATTCAATCATCCATGGCTTGAAAATAACCAAAAGAAATATAAATTCCAAAAAGCAAAGCTTTATTTTATCATTTCATACTCTCTCAGCCTCAGAAGATGGCAATGACAAACCTCCCTCTGAAGAAACTTTCCAAGAAAACCCCATGATAAGTTTGCCTTGGGGTTACCATAAGTCAGAAATGACTTCAAGGCATATAACAACAAATGAGGGATTCCATTTTACTATACCATTGTATTTAATGGGACTTAAGCATCCACAGATTTTGGTATCCATGGGGGATCCTGGATACCAAACATCAGCAGATACCAAGGGCCTATTGTATTCTATCCTAATTGTGGCCCCTAGTCCTGAGTGTAGGTTACACATCAAATGTTGTGGCACATACATTTATTTAAGAGTGATTAGAATGGAGATGTGGTCAAGAAATCAGAAGATTAGGAAGGGAATCTATGGAGAAGCTACACAAAATCCTTCAATACCAAAGTCAGAATTGTTCATGCCATCTTATTCCCCCTTTCTATGTATGGCTGTGTAAGCTGGACAGTGAATGAAGCTGTCAGGAAAAAAAACAACCCAACTCATTTGAAACTGATGCTGGAAAAGAGCTGTGCAGATACCTTGGGTTTCCAAAAAGACAAATAAATGGATCCAAGAGGAAATCAAGCCTAAATTAACCCCAGAAGGCAAAATGACTAAACTGAGACTGTCATATTTTGGACATATCATGAGAAAACATGGCTCACTAGAAAAGACAATCATGTTTGGTAAAGTAGAAGGCTTTAAGGAAAGAGGAAGACCAAAATGAAGGAAGCCACAGGTCTGAGATTGGAAGATCTAAGCAGGGCTGTTGATAACCAAGTGACTCAGAAATTTCACTGAGTGAAGTGAGGATTTCTCCAAAATAACTGTGCACACAAATTATGACAGGTTTTGTTTTCTGTCCAGGAATCAAAGGGCAACAACACTAAGAGTTCTCAGAAACACGCTTTAGGCAATTTAGGATCTCCTGGGACATTGTCTGCAAAGATGATTACAATACAGCGTCTGCAACAAGCTAGAACTAATGAAGGAATAAACAGCATCTCTTTACAATTAGCTTCTTTGAAGACGACTTCCTAAAGAAATTAAATGAAGTTTGGTGTTACGATTTTTAGGACAAAGCTAATACACATTTAATTTCAAGGTCTAAAGTTAAACAGAAGACTATTTGCATCCAATGAAGAATTAATGAAGCAACACAATTTTTAGCAAGTTTAAACCATTTCTGCTATTTCCCCAAGCGGCACATTATCCCCATCTGTTAAACATACATTTGTACACTTGGAACACATTATACAAAGCATATTTACATTTTAACCGTATAACAAACCAGAGTACACCTTGAAAATATCAGCAGTTCCTTTCACTCAACTGTAGTGTGTCTCCCACACAGTCTCATGCCTCAGTACCTGACCTTTTAGGAAGTTCAGTACTACAAATAATACTGTAACCCTCTGCCATTGCTTTTCTCTGAACGAGGACAGACTGCAGCTGGAGAGAATCCTACAAAAAACAATTATTCACAATAGTTAAATGGTATTTCCATATTCAAACCATGGTGGGTTTTTCCATGTGAAGAAGAGGCTTGCAAATTGGACTGGAGAGGGAAGCAAGCCTTACTGTGACAATGGCCCTATACAGACAGGCCAAAATAAAGCTGCTTCAGGTCACTTCGGAGGTATGCTGCTTAAATGATACATGTGTCCCAAGAGTCCGGAAGCCACACCAAAGCCACGATCCTAAAGACTGGAGCACAGCTTTGGAGCAGCTTCCGGACTTTTAGGATGCATGCATCATTGAAACACCTTACCTCCAAAGTGACTTGAAGCAGCTTTATTTTGGCCTGTCTGTATGGGGCCAATGTAAACCCAAAAGAAACACACAACCATTCTTCACCCTTCGATCAGAGCCAGTGGACGCTGTAGTGGTTAAAATGGAACCACTGATTAATTACTGAGAAGAAAAGTAAAGATATACAAATAAACACTAAAGCTAGAATCATCCAAGCCATCATATTCCCCATCACTATGGCAGGGGGTTGGATGTGAAAATTGGACAGTAAAGGAAGCAGAATAAAAAAGTATCCACCCATTGGAGATGTGATGCTGGAGAAGAGTGCTGAGGATACCATATATGGCCAAAAAGACCAATAAATGGGTCCTTGAACATATCAAACCTGAAATCTCCTTGGAAGCCAAGATGACAAAATTAAGGGTGTCATACTTTCGACACATCATGAGAAGGCAAGACTCACAAAAAAAAAGACAATAATGGTAGGGAAGGTAGAGAGGAAAGCTACAGGCCAGACGAAGAGACTCAGAGACCACAGGCCTGAGTTTGCAGGACCTGAGCAAAGCAGCGAATGACAAGGGGTCTTGGAAATGCCACATCTACCGGGAAAAATGTAAGATACTGCACTTAGGTTGAAAAAATGAAATGCATAGACATAGGATGGGGGACACCTGCCTTAAGGAGACTACATGTGAAAGGGATCTAGGAGTCCTAGTAGACCACAAGTTGAACATGCATCGATAGTGCAATGCCGCAGGTAAAAAGGCCAATGTGATTCTAGGCGGCACCAACAGAAGTACAGCGTCTAGATCAAGAGAAGTAATTGTGCCACTCTATTCTGCCTTGGTCAGGCCCCACCTGGAATACTGTGTCCAGTTCTGGGCACCAAAATTTAAAACGGATGTTGACAAATTAGAGTGTGTCCAAAAGAGGCTGACTAAAATGGTGAAGGGTCTGGAAACCATGCCCTATGAGGAATGGCTTAGGGAGCTGGGGATGTTTAGCCTGGAAAAGAGACAGTTAAAAGATGTTATGATAGCGCTGGTTAAGTATTTGAAGGGGTGTCACATTGAGGATGGAGCAAGTTTGTTTTCTGCTGCTGCAGACGCTAGAACACGAAAGAGTGGATGCCAGCTACAGGAAAAGAGATTTCAGCACAACATTAGGAGGAAGTTCCTGACAGTAAGGGCTCTTTGAAAGTGACACACACTCCCTCTGAGAGTGGTGTAGTCTACCTCCTTGGAGGTCTTTAAACAGAGGCTGGATGACCATCTGTCAGGTATACTTTGATTGAGAGTTCCTGCATGGCATGGAGTTGGACTGGATGGCCCTTGGGGTCTCTTCCAACACTCTATGATTAACTGGTGGTTAAAGTGGAAACACTGCAAGGAATCCACAAAGCTGTAGGAAACTCACTTGGTGACCCTGAGACACCCTTAACCTCCCTCTCTCTCCTTCTTAGCCTGCCCTACCTCTCAAGAAGGTTGTGAGGACAAAGCTGGGGTGACATATTGAACCCGTCGAACGGAAGAATTCAAAGATACAGCCGTGTTAGTCTGCAGAATCAACATGCAGAGAGATCTTGTAGCACCTTTGAGACTAACAAGAAGGCGTTGGCAGCATGAGCTTTCATAGACTTCAGTCTACTTCCTCAGATGCATTTGGTGGAGTGCTAAGCCAGGGACAGACATATATATATATGTGTATAAACATGTGTGTGTGTGTGTGTATATATATATATGTGTGTGTGCATGCCATGGGTATGTGAGAAATTCAACACAAAGGACTTTGAATTCAAACTGACATTCTCATATACCTAATATGTCTGTTCCTGGCTTCAACTCCACCAAATGCATCTGAGGAAGTAGACGTAAGCCTAGGGGAAAGTTCATGCTGCCAACTTTTCTTTCAGTGAGTCTCAAAAGTGCTACCAGGTCTCTCTACATACTGATTCTATAGACGAACACGGCTACATCTTTGAAATAGATTAGACCTATATCTGCCATATATAGCTCCTGCCGCCCACTCCTTTCTTTCAGTCTCAAAGGGGCTACAATCTCTTTCTATGGCGGATGGAAGTTTGGATCGAATTGAATTGGATGAGACCCCAGTCCAACCCCCTTCTTCTGCCATGCAGGAACTCTCAGTCAAAACAATCCGAAGAGATGGCCATCCAGCCTCTGTTTAAAGACCTCCAGGGAAGGAGACTCCACTCCAAGGGAAGAGTGTGTTCCACTGTCGAACAGCCCTTACTCTCAGGAGGTTCCTCTGTTCCTTTGTTTCAGGTCCTGTTCTCTGGAGCAGCAGAAAACAAGCTTGCTCCCTCCTCAAGGTGATATCCCTTCAAGTATTTAAACAGGGCTATCTTATCCCCTCTCACCCTTCTCTCCTCCAGGCTAAACACCCCCAGCTTCTTAAGGCGTTCCTCATAGGGCTTCGTGGTTCCCAGGCCCTTGACTACTGCCTTCCGCTGTCGAAGAGCCCTTCCTTCCTCTTCTGCGTGGCTCCGAGCCACTTCGGCCCAATGACGGGGCTTTCTCGGGAAGGTTCTCCAGAGGGAGGCTGAGAGAGCGTGCCTTCCTTCCCTGACTCTCCAGCCCAGCGCTCAACCCCCTCCGCCCGGGCCCTTCCTCCCGCATATCCCCCTCCGAGGCGCACCGTTGAGGCTGGCAGAGGCAGCGAGGCCTCCCCGCGCCGCCTGGCCCTGCAGCGACTCCCGGCAAAGCAGAGGCCGCTTGGCTTCCAGGGTCGGCACTCTGGCTGCCGACGGAGCCAAGGCCGGCGCCAGGGGCTTCAGGGGCCCCGGAACAGCATGCGCCACCGCCGCCAAGTAAGGCGCCAAGGGCCCAGAACGACCAGTCAGCGACAACATGGCGGCGCCTCTGCTTCTGGCCGGTCACCTTCCCGTCTGACGTCAAGGGCGCACCCCACCCACCGCTACGCACTGACTCAGGCTGGAAGGGGCGGGGCCAAGGAACGCATGCGCACTTTCCCCCTCCTTATATCGCTCAGCCTAAAGAGGCGTGGCTGGGCGTGTGACGTAAGCGAAGGAGGCGTGGTTCTCGAAGAGACAAGTAGCACTGTATCCTTTTTTTCTTTAACCCTGTCGTCGCCGGTCCTTTCGCTAAAAGCGGGACTGCGCCTGCGCAGGATGCTCCAGTGCGGCTGACGATTCCTCTGAGCATATGCAGAGTGCAAAAAGAAAAAAGTACCAGAAAAAATATATTTAAATTTTAAAAAAAAATTTGTATTAACATTATTTAAACTGATGCAAAACCAAGACTCTTGGGAGATAATGAGATAATAATTAATTATATCGTTCAAGTTTGTGAAAACTCAGTATTTTCTGGTATTTTTTTATTTAGGTAAGGGCCAAAAAGGGAACAAATAGAAATGAATAAAATGAAAGCCAGAGTCTATTATTGTGTTATGTGGACTTTTTATGGCTTATGGAGGTAAGAATGGTTAATAATATATATAATATATATATTTTTAACATGTCCAAATCTCTGAAGGTAGGAAGAATCTTTCTATGTATATTTATTGTTTATTTGGTTTAATTTGTAATGTTTATTTTAATTTGTAATGTGTGTATATATATATATATATATATATGTACTGTATATATGTATATGTATATATATATATATATATGTATATAAGTGTGCTTACATATATACATTGTTGTATATATGTATACGTGTATATGTGTGTGTGTGTATATATATATACACACACACACACACACACACACACATATGTGCCTTGAGGAGCTGAAGCACACACATTCTATTTACAACTACATGTGCTTGGAGCATATAGTGGCACATCTGTGCATATAGATGGATGCACCTATATATATATATATATATATATATATACACACACACACATATGCATAGGTGCACCTATCTATATGTGCAGATATACATGTATAAAGTGCACTTATAATGTGCACAGACCAAGTGCCTGCGTCCACTGATATATATATATGTATGTATGTATGTGTATGTATGTGTATATATATATATATATATATATATATGCCCACCACATCTATAGTTCATGTGGAGCCCGCATTCACGCGAAACAGGATACAGGAAACAGAGGAAGCGTCTCCCTTCTTCACCCCAGAAGCGTTAAAGTTCAAGATGCGTTCAGAGCGCCATTGGACATGCGCAAGGATCCCAGTTCGAATTGGAGAATCTGCATGGTATGTACTTTTGTGATAATTTATTTTGCCCTCGCTCCGCTTTGCACTTGGAATGAACGCAGTGTAATTAATCACGTAATTTGGCTTATTTTCTAATTGGCCCTGCTTGGCATTTCCTTCAGGATCAGTATGATAATGGCCTTAGAGATATCTCATCCACAGGGTCACCATGAAGTGAGATCGACTAATGAGTTAAATATTATTCTTTTTAAAAGTTATTTTGATTATTTTAAAATTTACATTTTATAATATGATTATAACAACACGGATGTCACTCGCTTTATTCAGATTTTAAGAAATAAAGGCACTGAAAGTTGTTAACTTCATTCGTTCATTTCTCTATTTCCATGTCCAAAGCCATGCTGTGCATGTAAATATATGGGCTTCCCAGGGACTGGCACCTGCAAAAACGTTAATCACAACTTCGATGTGGAGTTTGGAATGGAAGTTTATTCCTTCCAACTGCCTTGCATCCCTTCATTATGTTTCCAATTCATTTTGTGAAGCGGTCCATGCCTTGTAATGGAAAATTTTCCACTCCATGTCATTGTTTATTTAGGCATGTTGAAGTCTGTGGGACTAAACTTTTTTCATTGCAAGCAATGGTTATTCAAAATGGCAACCCTCCTCTGAACAAATCATTCCAAGAAAACCCCATTAGGGTCGCCATAAGTCAGAAACACAACAACAACAACCACAACAACCAGTGTGCGTGTTTACTTGGATTAAAGTCCCACCGACTGGGACATCGTTCCAGGAACATCAGTATAATACTGTTGTCTTGGGGTCCTCCAGATGTTGTAGTTTCTTTACAGTAGCAAAACAAGGGGCCAAAATACACTGCAGAACCAATTCACTTTGAGATCGCTTTAACTGCCCTGGCTCAATACTAGGGAATTCTGGGAATTGTATTTTTGTGGGACATTTAGCCTTCTCTGTCAGAGAGCTCTGGTGCCACAACAAACTACAAATCCTAGGGTTTCCTAGCACTGAGCCAAGGCAGTTAAAGCGGTCTCAAACTGGATTATTTCTGCAGTGTCTTTTCTTGTCCTTTCTTGACACCTACAACATTTCTTTCCTACTCTTGAATGGGTTTCTTTTTAATTGAACACATTAGAACAAAAAAGTTTCTTTCCCATTTATTTATTGAAGATGCAGAGAGAGAAAAAATTGCCCTTCAGACTGCCTCCGCAAACCACACTTCAACCTTAAAAAAATGTTTGGACGATTCCTAGCGCAGATCCCATAAATTACTGTATTACAAATACCTCCAAAATACAGTGGAATGTGTGGATGCAGATGTTAACAAGAACCAGCAAAACTCAAGGAGATGACCCAAGGATCATGAGAACTCACACATCTTTAGACCAATGTGTAATTGCCTGTAGTTACAGTAATGTAACTCCTCAATGAGTTGTGGGGACTACGCTGCCCTCCATGTGTCATTGAAATGCAAGTCCCACCACACTTAGTCTAACCAGCAGTCAGGAATGCTAGGAGCTACAGTCCTAAACATTTGTTGTGGTTAACTGCCACCAGGTTAACTTTGACTATTGGAGACCCCATAAATCAGAGACCTTCAAGTCACCCTATCACCAAACTCAGGTCTAGCAGATGGTGGTCATGGCTTCCTTGATTGAGTCTATGAATCTGGAATGTGGTCTTCCTCTTTTCCTACTGCCTTCTATCTAACCAAACATTATTTGGTCATCTTGGGTTTAAGGGAGAAGTAAGCCTTGATTGTCTCTAGGACCCATTAATTTTTCTTTTGACCATAGAATCATAGAGTTGGAAGAGACCACAAGGGCCATCCAGTCCAACCCCATTTTGCCATGCAGGAACTCTCAATCAAAGCATCCCTGACAGATGGCCATCCAGCCTCTGTTTAAAGACCTCCAAGGAAGGAGACTCCACTACACTCCGAGGGAGGAGTGTGTTCCACTGTCAAACAGCCCTGACTGTCAGGAAGTTCTTCCTAATGTTGAGGTGGAATCTCTTTTCCTGGACCTTGCATCCATTGCTCTGGGTCCTTGTCTCGGTTTCTATAGAAGTCTTTTTAGAACCACATTTCAAATGAATTGATTTTCTTCCTGTCAGCTTTATTCACTGTCCAGCTTTAACAGCCATGCATAGAAACTGGAAATACAATGGCATGGACAGCCCTAACTTTAGTATTCAATGATATATCTTTATATTTCTGGATCTTATTCAGTTCCTTCATAGCTGCTCTTCCAAATCCTAGGGCTCATCTACATGGACCAGATAAAGTAGTCTCATCCAATCCTCATAGCAATGTTTGCCCAATTTGAGTGTGTACTGTCTTCACCAAAGCTGCCCTATCCTTCTTTTACCAGTCTACGGTTTCCTTAAAACTCTTTTCCAGCCTGAGAGGCTGCAGCGGTTGGCTTTTGCTTCTCTCCCCAACACCCCACTGAGTTAATAACGTGTTGATTATTTTCCACATTAAACCCAGTTTGCAGCAATTGAAATAATGGGGAACATGAGCAGAGGAGAGGGAGCACTTTAAGAGCGGCTGGAAAAATGGAGCAACAGAGGATCAATCATGTCCAGAGAAGGGTGACCAAAATGGTGAAAGGTCTGGAAATCATGCCCAAAGAGGGGAGATTTAGGGAGCTGGGTATGTTTAGCCAGGAGAAGAGGAGGTTAAATGGTGATATGATACCACTGTTTAAATATTTGAAGGGGGTGTAATACTGAGGATGGAGCAAGCTTGTTTTCTGCTGCTCCAGAGATTAGGACACAGAGCAATGGATGCAAACTACAGGAAAAGAGATTCCACCTCAACGTTAGGAAGAACTTTCTGATTGTAAGACCTGTTTGATAGCGGAAAACACTCCCTCAGAAAGTGGTGGAGTCTCCTTCTGTGAAGGTTTTTAAACAGAGGCTGGATGACCAGGGGGTGCTTTGATTCTGTGTTCCTGCATGGCAGGGGGTTGGACTGGATAGCCCTTATGGTCTCTTCCAGCTCTAGGATTCTGTGATTCTAATCAGGCCTGTCCTTTCCTGTCAAACTGGAACTGTTTGAGCATATGCCAGCAAAAATCTGGAAGGACACATTATTCCCACCTTGCATAATTCCCTACAGATAGATGTAAATCTTACTGAACACAATAAAACTTGCATCGCAGTAGAGACACATGGTGCATGGGGTGGCACTGCCAGGAGTGGCAGCAATGGCCAAAAGGGTGCATTGGAGCCTTCCCTTTGCTGCAGGAGCAGGGGGTTCCTCACGAGGAGGAATCCACCTCCACAGCAAGCCATGAGGATCACAGCAGCAGGAGGGCCTAACCGAGTATCACCCCTCTTCTGGGGTGGCTCCCAGTGTGGGTTTTATTACCCACACCTCCTAATAACACCACTGAGAATAGTTTTTCTCTTGTCATTTGTATGCATTTCATTCCACACCACTCTGCAAAATGCTCAATTTTTCTGTTCCACAAACCCTTCAGGCTACAGCTAATCCAGCCTGTATTTCATAGACTTCAAGATAGTCAGAAATATTACACTAGTAATGATTTGGAATAACAAGCAGTTTTTGGATATTCAAACTTTTTCATAAAGAGAATTCTACCGTAACTGAAAACTCTAGTAGCAGCTGGATTCTTGGTCCAAACAAAGTAATAAATCTCTCCTCCATAATACAACATTTTTGTTTGCTCCGGGTGGACTCTTTTCCCCAAAACAATCATAAAACCCCTCCCTGTCTCCCTCCCTCCCTCTCTCTTATTTTTAGATGCTGCTTTCCAGTAATGGAAAAAGTCAATGATAATCTCCTGATTTATCTTTGTAAAAAAAGTTGTAAATCGTATATTGTGCTTCATGTTCAAAACCCACATTTTTACAATGCATCCATTCATCTGATCACAAAACTCTGATCCTTCCCCCTTCAGTTTCCCCTGCGATTTCTCTTTCTATCTTCTTTTCAGATTCAACTCGAGGTCAACGAATTCTTAGAAACTCAGCATCCATTGCAATAGAAATGGACAAATTGACCTGTTGATAAAATGGGAAACTGTCAGAAGAAATAGAATCAGAATGGAAACTAATTATGGAACACAGTAAAAACAAATGGAGAAATTAAACTACACAACAAAGGATATCAAAAGCAGAAAGATTCTATAACAAAGTCAAGAGAATAAATAATCACATAGTATCCTGAAGTGACAAACAGCAATCTGACACTGAAGCAGAAGTGGACAAAGATAAAGGATTAAGTCACACAAACTGGAGAGACACAAGGAAGATCAATTAAAATAGTGGATTAACGTCATGAGATCAGTACGTATATAGCAATGAATTAAATTAGAAATGTTAGCAAATGCATAAAGGTTTTGGTAATTGGTATTCCTGTCACTAGTCCCAGCTTCTGCCAACCTAACAGTTTGAAAGCATGCAAATGCAAGTAAATAAATAGGTACCACTTTGGTGGGAAGGTAACAGCCTTTGGTGCAATCATGCTGGACGCATGACCACCAGAGCAGTCTTCAGACAACACTGGCTCCTTGACTTAGAAATGGGGATGAGCACTGCCCCCTACATTTGGTTACGACTAGCCATTCATGTCAAGGGACTACCTTTACCTTTATTATTGTAATAACATAGTGTTTCGTTTTGATACAAATAATTGAATAAATATATTATGGGCAT
>NC_056529.1:12163721-12299427 GCF_019175285.1 Sceloporus undulatus | reverse complement strand
GATACTTTCTAGAGCACATTTTGTGGCAAAATTCAAAATATTGCAAAGCATTTGACCCCTGTGGGGGACTTGAGGTCACTAAAAAAAGCCCCAGGGGTGTATGCTGCCCACAGGGAAACTATGGAGTTCATCACACAAAGGAGATTGGGAGTTTATCCCATGAATATCCCAGAAAAAAATGCGTATTTACAGTACGTGAAATGATTTCACACAAAATCACACAAAACCCGCCATTAAAGTGATCACAAAGAAGCATTAGCATGCATTTTCTTTAGAGATTTCAGCAACAATGCATTTCTGATATCACTTTATTTGCGCAATTGCGTATGATAATCATTTGTGCAATTTCTCCCCATTTTCGCTTTATTTGTGGGATGCTTTAAATGCTCTTTAATGCTGAAATTAGCCCCAGTCTACTCCTGTTCTAGATAGTTTTTAAAGTTTGGTCATGATGCTAAACAGTACTCCAAAAGCCATCTGCCTAGTGGCAGAAGCCCAACTCAGTGCAAATGGTCTTACTTACAGCTTCACAACAGCTCAGTGAGGTACATTAGATTGATAGAGTCCAATGAGCTTCACGGTAGGCTTTGGAAAGGATTTGACTGCAAGCCTCGCCGGTGTCTTAGTCCAAGAAACTAGATGGTATAACACACTGTACAAGCTAGCATTATGTATTTTACCTGACTGCACAGAATACAGGAATGAGCACTGTTAACAAGATGCATGTAGTTCAAATGCATTTAGATATTGCAAGCCATATGTCATGAGTCTGTTTTCCCTTTTTGTTTTGTTTGTTGGCTTTCCTGCATTCATATTTCATAACTAATGTTTTCTACCAGTCCCAATTACTCTTCTGGATAATGCAAAGAACAGAAGCTAAATTGTTTGATAGATATGTGTCAGTAACGTAGCTGTAGATCAGTGCCAGAGCTTTCGCTGGTGAAAGGAAGAAACTTATAAAGGAAATTAAAAAATCCTGACATAAAACATGCCACAGCTCATTTTCATTTTAAGATACTGAACTACAAAAAGAGTTCCAAGAAAAAAAGAAATACAGTTCCTTTTTGCTGCATTCTTCAATTATGGAGCCTACTACTCAGCTGCAACAGTCTGATACCATTCTGAATGCCATGGCTCCAGTTGAAGGAATTCTGGGATGTGCAGTTTGGTAAACTATATCTCTCCTAGAGAGCTCTAATAGACTGTGGTAACATAGGGCCCGAACAGACAGGCCAAAATAAAGCTGCTTTGGGTTACTTTGGAGGTACACGGTTTAAATGATGCATGCACCCTAAGAGGCTGGAAGATGCTGCAAAGCCATGCTCCAGTCCGAAGGACTGGAGTGCAGTTTTGGAGCAGCTTCTGGCCTCTTAAGATGTGTGTGTCATTTAAACAGCGTATCTCCAAAGTGACCCAAAGCAGTTTTATTTTGGCCTGTCTGTTTGGGGCCAAAGTTACCTCAAATTATCTTGAAAGGAAGGATTCAGAATTAAATCAGGGTGCCTTATGAACTTTAAGTAGACAAGAACTCTCCAGTAGAAAATTATAGTACCTCACCAAACTAGAAATCCTAGGACTTCATGGGATGGCTCCACATCCATTTAGGTGGGATTGACTGATCTCGTTGTATCATGTACAATTTGTGTGTAAACTACAAATTTAATTGGTACAGTATTATTGTAACAATGAGATTTGATCCTCCATCTCCAGGAGAACCCAAGACAGAACTTGGAAACGTTGCTTTTTGGACTATAATTCCCAGAATCTCTCAGCAAGCATAGTCACTGGCTGGCATGTTGAGAAGCTATAGTCCAAAAAAGTAACTCGTCCCAGCTCTGCTGGCAGAATGGCAGCTTGCAGGAAAAACTGTATCCACACTGAAGAAATAATCCAGTTTGTATGTTATTCCTCTTTAATAATGTTCGTCCTCTTGACCACGCTCTGATGTTACCTGGCCACACATGCCCCAAATTTCAGGCAAGACTCTCTACCCCCATTAGCTGGCAAACTTACTTCCTGCCTTTGAGAACTGCACTTGCAATAATCAACAATTAACAGATACTAGACTAGTGGGAACATTGATATCTTAGTTAATTCACAGTCTAAGGCTTCCCTGAGCTGTAGTCTATAATAATTAAACAATATATCCTATCACGAGGTGTGTGCTGCTGATTAATAAATTGCTTGCTCTCCAGGTACGAGGAGTACAGCGAGAATCGATAGCTTTGCCTAAAAGCTCCAGCCCTAGAAATGGTGTAATAAAATGTAAATGAAATGTCCTGGGATTTGGTGGTTTTAATTAAAGGGAATGATTAATTGATCATTCAAATCGTATTGATCTACTGCTTTTTTTTTAATTCCCAGCAATTTAATTTGTCAAATATAAACATGGATAACTAATGATTTGTATGCCTGGTGTTAAAAAATGGAACCAAAAAGTGCCAAAGAGAGCCTGGTAGCATAGAGAAGGAGGTACATAGGGCAAACGGGCCACTGGTTTTATGAGACAGCATAAAGATAAAGATACTTGCTGTATCACTGATATTCTTTTGCGTATTTCACTTTTATTGTTGCACGTGTTATGAACTCAAATATAGACCTGAAACAAAGAGAACCTGACATTTATATTGTAACTAATAAAATGCCCACATATATGATGGGTGGTGTATACAAGAAGGAAAGCATTCCCTAAACCAGTATTCTTCAGAGCTGTATCCACTCTGCAAAGTTATAGTAGTCTGATGCTACTTTAAGTATCATGGCTTCATCCCATGGAATCTTGGGATTTATAGTTTGTTGAGGTACTCAGAATGCTCTAGTGCTCACCAAAGAATTCCAGATTGACTTAAACCACAGAACAATTCCAGAAATACCTTTTCCTTTTCTGCATGCCTGCACCATCCTGCTCCATAACTGAACAGCAATTAAATAAATAGATACATTCATATGTAATCAACAAAATACTACGTACAAAAGACGGCAAAACAAGCATCTTCATATGTGAGAATACATTTTCAGTCCTGAAAATGAAGAAGAAGAAATCAGATATATTGGGAAGGTGAAACAACATCAACAACCCAATTTCTGCAACTGGACCATTGATATCCCAGCCCTGTCCTCAAACACCAAATCCTTGAATCCTTTAGGATGGAGCCATTGCTCTTCAAACATATCAAAGTGTTAATAACTGTTATTGAAAAGTGCTATAAATAGACAGTCCCTTATTTGAAGGACTTTCCAGAACCAAAAGAGAAGGGTCTTGACACCCATCTGGACAGCCAATTGAGCAGGCACACAAGATGTCTAGTTACTGCCTTCTCCACTTTGGTGAGTTGATTTGTATTTCTGTTTAAACTATGGATGTTAAGTTTAAATTATTGCCCTTGTGCATATAAATTAGCATATAAACATTTTATGCAGACCTTTTTTGTCCTCTTTTTTTAAGTGATGTCTTTCTTCCCACCTTTCTCCCTTTTTTAGAACTGCATAAAAACAATACATTTTTTAAAGAAAAACTCTCTTTACAAAAAGTTAAAATAGAATTAAACTAACTTTTATTTAAAAAAACAAGTGAAAAACCCAAGTTAAAACTGCATTTAAAAAGACATTTAAAGCAGAACAAAATAAAACACTACACCCCACTTGCCATTAAAAACTGTATCTGTTGTCACCTAATGCCCCCTTCAACAAAAATGTCTTTACTTGCCGGCAGAAAGAGAGGAGAGAAAGGAACAATTGGATCTCCCATAGAAGGGAGTCCCACAGCCTGGGAGCAGCCACAGAGAAGGCCCTCTCCCATGCCCTCACCATCATCCACACCTGCAAAAATTGTAGGGCTGAGAGAAAGCCCTCTCCTGCAGATCTTAAAGCATGCACTGCTTTATATAAGGCTGGATCCAGACTACAGAAATATTATAGTTTGACACCACTTTAACTACCATGTCTCCATGCTATGTAATTCTGGGAAATATACTTTGGTGAGCTACTGTATTTAGCCTTCCCTGACAGAGAGTTCTGCTGCCTCAACAAACTACAATCCCCAGAATTCCTTAGCATGGAGCCATGGCAGTTAAAGTGATGTCAAACTGGATTATTTCTGCAGTGCGGATCCAGCCTTGGTCTTATACAAATTAAGACCATATTGAACAAGTCTGGTGCTACCAGAGAGTACTGTTATTTTCTTTAAAGGAGAGAGAGAGTACACACACACACACACACACACACACACACAAGCTGTCAAAATGAGATAAAGCTGAATTCCTGACAGGAAGCCAACAGGGAGAAAAAAGCACGCCTCAATGAAATTCTCTGCAAATTGGAACTAGAGTGTCCTATCTGTATCCCAGTCTGGCGATCTAAGTTCAAAAATCATTATTGTGCTTTTTAATGGAGTGTTTGCATTCGAAAAGTTCAAGCTGTTTCAAGTGACTATCACCAAGCCCAAGTTAAAAGGTAATTTGCATGAATACAAACAACGTAAAGGATATCAAAGCCACAGTGTTATGAATTAGTTGTGGTTTGTTGTGATAATGATTTTGGCATAAGAACACGTCCTTTGTATCATCTCTCAGTTGTTGCATCTGTCAAGTTCTATATTTTCATATATATATATATATATATATATATGGATGAGTTGGGGACTGGAAAGGTTAATTGTACCAAACAATGAAAGGATGCTTTGGGGTTGTTTTTTGAAAAAGGACTACATTTTTTGAAGCTACTTGTAATGGTTTATTATACTTACAAAGACTCTGTATCCTGATTTTATGAGTACTTAAAATAAACAACTAGGAACAGATGAGATAGCAATAGAACTGCTTCTGTCTACAGAGACAGAGTCTACTCTAGTTCTAACTAAAATCTGTCAACAAATATGGAAAACAAAACAGTGGTTCACAGACTGGAAATGCTCAATATACATTCCTATCTCCCCAAAAAGGACACCAGGGATGGCAGTAACCACACAGCCATCACATTAATTCTCATGCAAGAAAAGTATGCTTAAAATTTTATGACAAAATTGTTGCCATATATAGAATGAGAAATGCCAGATCTCCAAGTGGAGTTCAGGAAAGGAAGAGGCACTAGGGATCATATTGCAAACATAATTTGGATCACCTAAGAATGTCAAAAGAAAACCAGTTGATACATTATAGATTATAGTAAAACCTTTGATTGCATGAGTTGTTCTTAAAGAAATGGGTGTGCCACAACATTTGATTGTCCTGATCTTGTTCTTAACACAAGATGTAACTGTTAGGACAGAATACGGAGAAATGGAATGCCAACCTATTGGCAAGGAGGTCAGGCAAGGCTACATTTCGCCCTCATCCTATTTCTTTAACTTCTATGCCGAACAAATCATACATAAAGCAAGATAAGACTTGAAGGAGGCATGAAAACTGGAGGATGAAACACCCATAGCGCACATATGGATGAGATGCTGCCATTACTACGCTGCTGCGCTGTGCTAAGGTTAGGGACCGTTCGGTTGGTGCACGGTCCCTAATGCTAAAATCGGCACCTGATAGTCCCTGCCCCTGCAATCTAAATGTAAATCACAACACATAAGGAATAAGAGATGGGGAGGGAGGAGGAAACAATAACAAATTCTGGTGTTTTTAATGAACCAACTGGATGAAAATGCTTCAGGCAGCAAAATGGAAAACCTCACTCTTGATGGTAATTAACCTTTTGCCTGAAGCAACTGTCACAAGTGGTTCATCCCATAATACTTTCAGGCAATTGGAGGAAAAAATACCTAGCCTATGAGTGATCTTCACCTTAAATCAGAATTGCTGTAATAATATATATATTTTTCTTATTCTAAAAATTTCCTCCTGCAAACATTATGATTCCTAGGAGCCTGTTAATAGTGGTCCATGGAGTGTGCTGCTCCCTGAACCATTGGTTACTATACTCTGGTGTGATGGAGTCTCCCTCCTTGGAAGTCTTTAAACAGAGACTGGATGGCCACCTGTTGGGTATGCTTTCATTGTGAGTTCCTGCATGGCAGGGGGTTGGACTGGATGGTGCTTGTGGTCTCTTCCAACTATATGATTCTATGATTCTATGACTCTGAGTATATATTGAGCAACGTGTGCAATAGTAGCTGGTGGCAGCACTGCAGAGCCCAGCAGAGAAGGACCATGAGTGATTAAGAGTGAGAGTGTATGGCTCTGACAGTCTCTGGAGCAGCAGAAAACAAGCTTGCTCCATCCTCAATACAACATCCCTTTAAATATGTAAATATGGCTGTCATGTAACACCTTAAGCTTCTCTTGCCCAAGCTAAACCTACCCAGCTTCCTAAGCCACTCCTCATTGAGCATGGTTTCCAGACCATTCACCATTTTGGTCACCCTCCTCCAGAACATGGTTGGTGGTGTCCATGTCAATAGAATGGTAAATCTGCTCTGGCTTTTTAGACCAAACCAAAGGGCCAAATTCTCTCTGAAAATAATTCCAGAACCTTGGATAGCTCTTTTAAACTCAGAGTGGATGATCTGTTCCCACTGAAACCAAATGCCTCCACATCTGTGGAGGTAGGTGGCATTGCCAATGCCCTACTGCAGCCTCTGTCTTGAAGAATGTAGTTGTGATGACTGACACTCTGGAGAAGAGAGAGAGCAATCAAATGGATCACTATATAGTTGTTTTTGAAGAGTAAGTTACTTGAGTGTGAGTTAAAATGAGAGGAAAGTGGAACCATTAAAATGGTAAAACTATCACAGACCCGGGCTATAGATCTTACCAAGCCCTCCCAAGAATGGCCAAAGAGACAAAAAGAGTTGGAGATAACAATGAGATACACCGAAGGACCTCATCATATCTTCTTCTTTTTTTTATCTAAAAAGCAAAAATGAGAACACTAACAAAAGCTGTCCAACCAAGCAAAAGCCAGAGGCGAGATAATAATTGCCTCCAGCAGCTTCAAAGATTGCTCAGCCAGGCAAACACCAAAGGCTAAACAAAGTTGCCCAGAGCAGCATCAAAGACGACTGTAAGAATGTCAATTGAAAAAGGAAAGGGGAGGGAACATGATTTAAAAAAGAGAGAGTTAAAAAAAAAACACTGAAAAATTCAAGTGCGGACTCTAAATTTAAAGTCTATATCAAAGTTTTTTTTTAATGCTTTTGAATGTTCCATGATTTATGTGGTATCTGTTTGTTTTGAAAGAAGTGCCTTTATTTCTGGAAGATCAAAGACTATATAGACTAGTCACTTCACTTGAACAGTCTCACAGTCAAGAGTTTGGATTGAACTAGTTACATCTAACCAGCTCTGTGTGTCAACCTATGGTGCACCCCATGAATTTTGTAGGGTTTTCATACTCAGGGAATACTCAGAGGTGACTTGCCATTGTTTTCCTCTGAAATATCACCTGCTGCACTTGGTTTCCCTTAGGTAAGTCTCCATCCAAATACTAACCATGCATACCCTGCTTAGCTATATGGCAATAGTTATGGTTCAGTAGCACTACCATTGTAAATTAATTGGGGAATTACTTCACCATTGTAATTTCAGTTACTTTTGTGGTTACATGTGGCCTCGCACAGTGGTGAAACAACTGTGGGTGAGTAATTATTTGCTAGTACTTACTATGGGCTATACCCCTTCCAAAAATGTGAATTTGTCTCATTTGTTCAGTGTTGGAAGCAACTAGAAATTCACTTCCAGCTTTGGAGGGAAAAAAACCTAAAGACACTATCGCAAGTAGAAGTAGGGGTCCATGAGTCCTCTAAAGCAGAGTCAACACTCAACTCATATTTTACAAAATGGAGGGGAAGATCCAAAGTATGGAAATAGCCTTGAGGCCACATTAAGACCTTCAAGCTGTATGACTTCCACTCCTGATTTGTGGTGAGTTGGATTGCTCCTCATGGTGCCCCCTTGTATACATTTGTGGCTGTTGAGGAGATGGCATAAGGTGTACCTACACTGTAGAAATAATGCAGTGTGACACCACTTTGACTGCCATGGCCTTATCCTAAAGAATCCTGGTATTTGTTGTAGTTTGGTGAGGTGCAGTACTCTTTGATAGAGAAGGATTAAGACCTTGTAAAGCTACAAATCCTAGCATTACATAGGATGGAGCGACTGCACTCAAAATGGTGTCAAACTGCATTATTTCTCTTTGGTATATGCACCCAAGTGGACAAGATGAGAGTGTGTTTTCTTGGTTTCTAGCATTCAGATGTTTATTGCTTTTTTAAAAGTTTAATTTTAATGTACGTTTAATACACAGGAAAAGAAGAAAGTGAATAGTGGGAAAACATGCATACCTAATACATATATAAAGCTAAACCTGAACTAAACTACTCTAAACTTAAATAATACTATAGCCCACTATAAATACACTAATCTATTACAATAGACACTATCTAACTAAATACAGTCTAACTAAAACACAAAAGAATTCTTCCCTGCTCAGACTGTATTGAGAAAGGAAACCAAATAAGTAAAATATATTATTCTACCATTACAGATCCTACTAAATTCAATTAAGTGTAATTACTAGTAATCATAACCACAAAAATTACATTGTTCGATGTCTTATTGCTCAGAAAATCTATAAATGGTTTCCAATCCTTCAAAAAAATATCTTCAGTTGATTTATCTTTTAAAATCCATGTCAGTTTGGCAACTTGAGCAAAGTCCACAACCTTCATAACCCGTTCTTCTGTCGCTGGTACTGCAATCCATTTCCAGGTTTATACAAACACTATTCTTCCCACTGTTATGATATATGAAAGAAACAGTCAGCATTTCTTGTGCAATTCCTTTATAGTGCCCAACAAAAACATTTCTGGTAACACTACCAAATCTACCTTTATTGCTTTCATTAACATATAAATCTTAAACCAATAGCCTTTCACCTTCTTGCAGCAAGTTCACCACATTGCACTGGCAACCCCAATATTGATTTGAAAACTTCTTTAGACATTTCTGACAACTGATTTGGAGTTAAATACCACCTATACATCATCTTATCTACGCTTTCTTTCAGATTACTGAACAAAGGAGAATTTATATCTACAGTCTCATATATCAATTTGTACACTATGGCTCAAATTTTCAGCCCGCCTTATCATGCATTCTCTCACAGATTGATCTTCTGTTTCCCATTTCAAAATATATTTATATACTTCTTAAATTATTTGCTCGCCATCTTTATACAATTCTAAATAGAAATCTTTTTCTCCAGCCTCTTTAACTTTGTTGTTGTTAGCTGCCCTCGAGTATTGCTTTTCATGCGTAAATTTTTCCTTAAGTTGTAAATAAGAAAACCAATTAACATCTGCACCCTACTTTAAAACCATCTCTTGTGACTTAAACTCCCAATTATCTTGTTCCAGATACAGAAGATCTTTATAATATAAAAAATTCTGCTTTTTAACCCATTCTTTAAAGAAGGATTCCTGCGACGAGGAAACTAATAAAATATTAGGAACAAATCAACACACGCACGCACATGAAATTTACATGAGTGCCTTTCCTATACAATGTTTTTTTAAATCTAGTGTATGCCCAGATTTTGTAATACCAAAGATATCAATGCTAGTCAAATCTTAAATCATGATCTTCAAGATGCAAGAACCACAACTATTTTAGTTACTTTTGAGGAACTGAAAAGTAAAGAGCCATCTTTAAAAACTGCAGCTCTCAGGGCAACTAACTACTAAAGGGAATGGACCAGAACAAAAGTTACTTCCCAAGCAATGGTGCAATGATTCTACTCTGAGCCTTATTCCATAGTTAGCTTCAGCACTATAGATAGTGCACTTAAAATTTGAAATAAATCCCACAATCGATCCATTGCAATACTGATATAGCATCTACTAGCTGCTTTTGTTGATCACTCGTTCTGCACTTTTTCATTTTTCATTTTTATATTTTAGTAAAATACTGAATTTTCCCTCTGTTTATAAAGCAGCACCATCACCTTCAACCTTATAAGCAAGAAAGCCCCAGCTTTCCTTTATAACCTTAAATAATAAATGCAATTAAACCAAGTGTACTGGTAACTGCCTCAAGACCTGAAGAGGCAATTAAAAATAAATCAACCACCTCGAACAAAAATAACAACAATTTTCAGGAGCTGTTGTCTCCACAGCTTGACACAGAGGCAATATATTGAAGCAAAATTAATGCAATAAACACTTATCTTCATTAGAAAAAAAAAAGGGCTAGGAAATATTTTCATAGGTCATAAAAGTGAAAGAAAATAGAAACAAGAATGGGTGAGGGGATGTAAATGGAGGAGGAAAATACAGATAGAAAACTCTGTCAGTTCTACCTTTTCCTACATTGTTGTATTATGCCTTCAAGACATTTCTGACTTATGGCAACCCTAAAGTGAACCTATCATGGGGTTTTCTTGGCAAGTTTCTTTAGAGAGGGTTTGCCATTGCCATCCTCTGAGACTGAGAGGGGTTTCATGGCCAAGGTGGGAATTGAACCCTGGTCTCCAGAGTTGCAGTCCAACACCTAAACCACTATACCATGCTGTCTCTCTAACTTGTCACTGGAGTTTATCGCACAGGCCCTGGAAATGGCCGCGTTACAGGATTCCATTTCCATGTTTCCAAATGGGAAGATCCACTAAGTACTGGGTGCCAGTTGTTCTGGGACTGTTGAACTGAAGATGAAGAGGCTCCCAATGTAAGTGCATTATAAAGTTTGAGCAACCAGATCCCATGTTCATTGTCAGGACATCAACCTGTGGAGTGCTGGGATTTTTAGTTTGGCGAAGCAAATATAACTTTTTGCTAAAAAGTTCTAGCACTGTACAGAGGTGTGCGCTATAGCTTCCTATTGGAAAATTTCATGTACCTCACCACACTGCAAGTCCTAGAATTCAAAAGTTGGAGCCATAGCAGTTAAAGAGGGACCAGGCTGCTCCATCACTCTCTGTTTCACCCATCACCAAACCAGTGCCCCCCCCCCCAGATACATAGGGATAAAACTACCCTCAGACCCCAGTATCATAACCATTTGTTGCCTAGGATGACGTGAATTACTGGAAAATACATCTAGAGAGGGGCAGGTTGGCTCAAGCTAATCTGTTTTGAAGATCATTCACTTAACAAGTGAGATATACTAATATAAAATCAAGATGGAAATGATGCAGCCTTCTGCATGTTTGTGGGCCGCAGCTTCCAGGAAACCTAGCAAGCTCAGCTAATGGTGAAGGATGCTGGGAACTGTAGTTCAACAACATCTGGAGGGCCACATGATTTCCACTCCTTTTCTAAATAAACACATATATACACAGTAACCTCCATTGCTTCCAAATGCCTGGAGCAGATTGAGCAACCATTCCTCATGCTTAAATGATGAACTAGTTCACTGAAAAGGCAATATAAGGCAGCTAGTAATTATAGTACCTTCATATTTATTTTAAATATTATGTTTTTCCCCACCCACCCAACCAACCCAAAAGGTAGTTCACTGGTGCTCTTTAAGTTGTGAAATTGCTTCATGCCTATGGATCAATCAGTCCCCAAATAGATGCTATAATGAGTTCCTTTTAATGGGAAGGAGCTCATTAATTAGCATGCTGATTGGACAAAAACATATTTTAAGCTGACAAAAAGCCTCCTGCCGATTCTGTTCTCTTCCGCCTGCCCATGGGGCGAACATTTCTAATTAAAAATAAAATAAAATAGAATAAAACATTTTCTTTTTCTTTGGTCAGTTGGGGCAAATGAATTTTAGTGCTAAAGAAGCAACACTCAGGAAGGTTGTATCCTCTTCTGACTTTTTGGCCCTTGTTTGCAGAAACAGGGGGTTTGCTGGTACATCCCAAACATAGGTTTATTTCTTTGTCTTTTTGGTGAATGATTCATGAGACTGAATTATCCTCATCCAAAGGTGGGGGGGGAGAGAAGAAAGAAAGATCTCGAGGAGGTTTCCAACAAGCCCTTCTCTCACACATTATGGATGGAGACCCTACTCAGGAGGAGGGTAGGTGAGCAATGAATTGTATTAACCCCACTTGCAGCCTAAATACTGATTTATCTCTCTACCAGATGCTTAATACCCTTCATCATTTCATAGATGAAAACCAGGACACATGTGACCAAGCAACTTGAGAGTATGATTAGGATGGCAAAAGTTACTGAGGAAGAAAAACACATAAACTAGGAGAGGCTGCAGCAGTTTGGTTTTTGTCTGAGCCTACTGGGAAAGGTAAGATTCCATCCTCTCCTCTCTTCTCTGCTGAGCTGAGCACAAACCACTTTCACATTTTGAACTCAGGGCCTGAACAAACAGGCCAAAATATAGCTGCTTCAGGTCATTTTGGAGATATGCTGTTTAAATGATTCATGCGTCCTAAGAGGCCAGAAGCTGTGCCAAAGCCATGCTCCAGTCCTAAGGACTGGACCACAGCTTTGGTGCAGCTTCTGGACTCTTAAGATCCATGTGTCATTTAAACACCATACCTGCAAAGTGACCTGAAGCAACTTTATTTTGGCATGTCTGCTCAGGCCCTCAGTTTGCAGCAATTGTAGTAAGCTGAGGACAGAGTCAAAATCGGAGGAGGAGGGAGAAACCAACTGATAAAGTGAGATGGCAGAGGATAAATCGGGACTGTCAAAACAGGACAGTTGGATGGTTTGTGACAGCGAGGACTGGGGATCACACTTCCACTTATGTATTGCCAGAAAGGAAGGAAAGCATTACCAAAGGAAGTAGATAAGAGAAAGCACAGATATGCATACAAATTGCATATATTGATTTCCATGGAAATGTAGAAACAGAGGCTAAAGCTATCATAAGGCTACAATTCACTACAGCTGTATATTCCCTCTAGTCTTGAGGCCATATGCCTCTGTAGTCTAGGAGGGTGTGCTTGTGTTCATATCTTGCCTGTAGGCATCCCAGGAGCATATGGTTGGCCACTGTGCAAACAGAATGCTGGACTAGATAGGGCTTGGGTTTGATGCGCCATGGTGTCTTTGTTTGTTTTGTTTCCATGTGCTACAATTTAAATACAAATACAGGATGCCACACACAAGAAGGAGGTGCCAGCAGGCTTTAGGGTAAGCCTGAATTTTACAGCGATACAAATCTTTATCAATATATTTTGAAGGGAGGAGTCTACAGGAGGCTGGAGGACTATGTATGCTATCTCAGAGCTAGTCTACACAATCAAAATACTCTTCATACTAGTCGGATAAGAGCCAGCATGGTGTAGTAGTTCGAGTGTTGGACTATGACTCTGGAGATTGGGGCCTGAATACCCATTGAGCCATGAAACCCACTGAGTGACCTTGGGCAAGTCACACTCTTTCAGCCTCAGAGGATGGCAATGGCAAACCATTGTCTAAAGAAACTTGCCAAGAAAACTCTGTGATAGGGTCACCTTAGGCCCTAAGGTGACCCTATCACAGAGTTTTCTTGGCAAGTTTAGGGTAACAGTACGTTGGAAATAACATCAAGGCACACAGCAACAACTAATCAAATAGAATGTGATCCGGTCACACATGATTCGCAGGAGCTTGGGCTTTTTTGGGAGCCAGGGACTCCTTAAACTCTGGGCGGGGGGAGGGACCCAGCCTTTGCTGTTTTTACTGGAATATCTGCAGAAATGCACATTGTTGCATGTGAGACTATCTATCCACTTCATAGGAAACTAGGTGGCTGCACATTATTGGCAGTGGGAAGTGAACAGATGTAACTATGCTCAGGAAAGTGAAAGCAATTAACCATCTATGCAAATGTGCAAAAATCCACAGCAATGCGCATAATATACTTACGTGTAGATTATCCCTCAGTGTTGAAGGAAGGAAGGAAGGAAGGAAGGAAGGAAGGAGAAAGAAAGAAAGAAAGAAAGAAAGAAAGAAAGAAAGAAAGAAAGAGAAACTAGGGGAAAGAGGGATGAAATGGCACATCCTGATATGTACTACAGTTTGGGAAAGCTGCTATTTGGACTACATCTACCAGAATCCATCAATGGCCATACTGGCTGGGGGATTCTGGGAGTTGTAGTCCACGGCCTTTGTAAAGGGCATGGGTGACTGGCTAAAGTCCTGAACCAAAGTACTCTGAATTTCAGCATTTTTCACCCCCCCTCCCCAATAACACTGGTTAAATATTAAGTGTACTTTAAATCAGAAATAAAACCAGTGGCTGTGTTTTCCCATCAAAAAAGCAAGTGGTGATGATGGTGATAGTGACAGTTCAGTAATAAAATATATATGTAGAGTAATGATAACGTCATTTAGTTTTAGTGTAAACTCCTAAAGAAGCTAAGTGTGAAAGTGTGTACATGTGTGTGTAAATTGCATGTGTTTTTCCATCCACTGATTAATTTGTTTGTTTAGACACCAGAAGGGCACGCAATGTTTGTATTATTACAGTACAAAGAAAATTGGGTGAGGATGGAATTATTGTACATTTTATTTAATTCACTCCCCCTGCAGGTACCAATTTAATTCATTTTAATTGGTTCGAGGAATGTCTTTGAGCAAAAATATTATGCTCAAAGGCATCAGCTGGAAACAGAATGGGAATGCACCTGTAGTCAAAATCAAAAGATAAAAGAGGAGGGTGGGAGAAACAGCTACTTGGTGAGAATAATTGAAAAAGGGGTGGGTGAAAAAAAGACGCCTTTTAAAGGTGGTACATTTCCTTCCTCTTTATCCTGCAAAGTGATAAAAAAAAAGAAAATAAAGGCTTGATCCAAATCTCAGCTGTATCTTGAGATCATTATATAAGGATGTAATCTTTTCAAGGAAATTTGTTTTGTAAGATATTGTTGTAAGAAAAAAACAACAAATGTTTGATTATAATATCACAAGGAGAGGGAGGTGATGGAAAAAAAGGAAGGTAGGTGGGAAATGTCAGGATGGAACCAACCTGCGTACTTATTTTCCAATTTTCGTCTCAACGTGAAACCCCAGTATGGTGTTAAGTTTTGACACAAAAGAAACAGAACGTACTGGTCAGGCACTGTCAGGGAGGGAAACAGATTTTAGAAAGTTCGCATGGGGTTCTTTAATAGAGTAGGTATGTTGTCACTTTGGTGCTATATATTGACATGCGTGGATATACTGGCTGGATGAGGACTCAAACACACAGCAGGTTTCTGGGAAGATATGGACTTCCTCAGTGTCAGTAATGTAGTTCTGAATGTTAAGATATATATTCTAGAGACAAGGGTTCGATACCTTGCTTAGCAATGAAACTCACTTAGTGACTGTGGGCAAGTCGCATGTTCTCAGCTTCAGGGGAAGGCAATGGCAAACCTCCTCTGAACAAATCTTGCCAAGAAAACCCATGATAGGTTCACCTTAGTGTCACCATAAATCAGAGACAACTTGAAAACACACAGCAGCAACAAATACAGTGGGCCCTTGGTAACCACTAGGGTTTGGTTCCAGGATCCCCCATGGAAAACAAAGTCTGTGGATCCTCACGTTCCATGAAATGCAGTGACATAGTGAAATGTTGTTCGTATATAAAGTGGCAAAACAAAGGTTAAGTTTTTGGAATGTAGATATTTTAAAAATATTTTCAAGCCATGAATGCTTGAATTTGTGGGGGAAATCCATGGATATGAAGGGATTGATGTACACTGGTTATGACAGTCCTCATATTCACATAATGAACAGTTCCCATTCTGATGGATCTGAATGCCGTGGTGATAGTGGTGACTAATGTATTTGAGACTTAACTTTCAGCATATTGGATACCTTTTTTTTACAGTGGGACTAAAACCCAGAGCAAATTCACCACCCTCTGAACATGGGAGTCAGTAGCAGCACTGTTCCAAGGAGAGTCCAAAATTGCAGGCAGCTGTATTGGTCCATGTCATCCAACCAGTTCTAGCCATTCTCATCTCACCCAGCAGAAGGTCTTTTGTACAGCTGAAGGATCTAAATTGCCAGCGCAAGACCAAACTACACCAGATGATTTTGAAACTCAGCAAAGATAGTTCAGAAAAATATGCAGTTGCTTGAGGAACCTATCCACTCCCAGCTCCTACAGAGATTGCTGATAAACTCAGCAGGAGCTGGGGAGACTGAGAGAGGTTGCAGATGGCATGATCAGTCCTGCTATCAAAGTCCCAGCATGTGGACCTTGCTAATCTAGCTTCACTGCATCACTGCTCAGTGTTCAGGAATAAGATTCAGTTCCCTTTCTGGATGTGATCTCTCTGGTGCCAGCCTCTGTACATTTATTCTCAGGTCTGCTTTAAGCAAAATCTGGGTTTCAGCTCTCCTGAAACTAATGGTAAAGGTCAATGACCACCTCTGATGTTACACTAAAGATATAAAAAGATGTGACAGCTGCAAGATTCAATATGAGTCATGTGCAATTAATATGAAACATGAAAGTTGATAAGGGTCGAAAAGAAATGTGCTGTTACAGTATTTACATTTCGCTGTGAAAATATCCATTCTACACCTCCCAAGACTGTCAAAAGGATAAAGCACATCTTCCTTAGGCAATCTATACATTTCCAAGGTTTGCAATGCATTTTGAGAAACCATGAGACTCTTTCACATGTGTACATGACTAAAAATGCACACACAGGATCAAAATGACCTGAATAGACAAAAAGCTGAGTCAAAGCTAACAAAATGAAATTCAACATGGAGAAATGTAAGGTACTGCACTTAGGGCAGAAGAATGAAATAAGCCAAAATTATGTTAATAAGCAAGACTCCATCTCCTTGTTCTGCCTCTGTTTTTGAAGGAAATAAAACAATATCATTCAAACAGCAGTCACCAATGCAGAGTTGTTGATGCAGGTTAGGGAGAAAGAAACATTTTGGATGCAGTTATGCTGATGAGGATTACCTTTCTTTTCTTTTTTACACCAACAGTGTAGCCATTTTAGCCACTTCTGTTATAGCGCATAAATTCTTAACACCACAATATTACAGCATGCACCCCATCATTTTCCAAGATACATTGAGACCAAGGCTCCCAGGCTGATGACACAATCTCCTACATTCAATTCCATTGCTTCTCTCCCTCTCCCTTCCTTTCCATGACTGTAGCTAGCAAACTCTTATCTCTCCTGAAAAGAAAAGTATTATCACCTCTGAATGGTAGACACCTTCTTCTGCTAATGAGATGTCACGAACTGTCATCATGGCTTGTCATATTCATTTCCCATTTGCCACCTCCCAGTATGATCACACAGTTCCCCGCACCCCTTAAAAAAAAACCACTTTGGAAGTTAATAAGCTATTTAAATAGTGAATATTCTGTACTAGACAGCTTAGAAATGATAAACGGAGCAAATCAGGACCGAAAGGAAACGAAGAGCGAGTGCTTCGGTGAAGTTCAGGAAATTGGCTTGTTTTTACACCTCTTTCGGCATTGTCACATATATATTTTCCCGTTGCTGCCTTTTTTAATGTAACGGTGCGTTCTGTAAATATTGTTGCAGCTGACAAGAACATCAGTTCATGTTATTCATAAAGCTACTCAGGATTCTTGCCATGAACAGCAAGCAGAAGCAACAATTACTTGCATTTTCTACTTATTTATTTATTTGTTACAAAAAGAGAGACCCCCCCCCCCCCCCCCTTTGCATAAAGAGGATGCTCATGCAACTGAGTTTTACCAATGCATAATACACAGGGGGAACAGAAATCTCTTTAGCAGTTATTTTGTATGCAAGCAGAAAGACAGGCCCTTAAAAGTGGTTTTATTTTCATTATTTTTTATTTTTTTGTCTTCTTCAGTTGCCATTCAAAATGTTAAAATATACTGAAGGAATGAGGCGTAGCTTCTTTTGAAACAGAATTATCAAATGAATAGCCAGAGAGGACGATGTGGGAGTAGTAAAACTCTGCCCACAAAAGGCCTGGAAATGTGCCAGTTGAATGGATCTAGAAATCAGAGATTGGGCATAGTGAAAGAATAAATAAATCTATTTATTTATTATGATTGTTAATTCTTTTTTCCACATATCTCACACAATTATCTTCGATCAGAAAGCATCTGAAGACATGGGTTCCAATCCCCAAAATCTTATGATGCAATAAATTGGTTAGTCTTTAAGATGTTCCTTGACTCCTTTTTTCCCTCCCTCTATTCTTTATACTGAACCAGACTCTAAGGCCTGTTACAGACTGCCAAAATAAAGCTGCTTCGGGTCTCTTTGGAGGTATGCTATTTAAATGATGCATGAGTCCTAAGAGTCTGGAGGTCACGCCAAAGCCACACTCCATTCCTAAGCACTGGAGGGCAGCTTTTGGTGCAGCTTCTGGATTCTTAGGATGCATGCATCATTTAAATAGCATACCTCCAAAGAGACCCGAAGCAGCTTTATTTTGGCAGTTTGTAACAGGCCTAAGATTTTCTACACCGGTAGGAAACCCTGTACTCACTCCATAGCAGCTGCAACCCAGGCTATGGCATTCCTCAGGATTTGTAGGCAATGCAAGGTTTTTCTCTGAAAATCTAGAGAAATAAGAACTGCTTTTTACTTTGCATTCCCCTAGAACATCCAAATTGAAGCAGAGACACAGCCACATGGCCAAAAATACTCCTCAGCATAGGACATGTCATAGCTCAGTGATGGTGAACCTTTTATGGACCGAGTGCCCAAACTGCAACACGGACCCCACTTATTTATTGCAAAGTGCCACGTCCCTCTGGCTTTCTAGTAAGAAACTCTGGCAAACTCTGTGCTAGGGCAACAGCATGTGTGCCCACAGAGAGGGCTCTGAGTGCCACCTCTGGCACACGTGCCATAGGTTCGCCATCACTGTCATAGCTGAAGCTATGTCAACCTGCAGCAGAGTCGGGTTGGAGGACCTAGAGATTCCTAGAGATAATGTATCAACTAAGTCTGCAAATAATCAAAGCTGAAAAAGTCAAAGTTGCAAATGTGGATGGTTGGCTATATATCAATGTTGCTTCTTTTAACCGTGTGTTAATGAGTTATGTAACAAATTATGTTTTAAAATTTACTTTCTTAGCTGTGATCTTTACTCCTTCATAGTGCAGATGGTTGGCTCTTGGCTGGTTGGCCAAAGAACTAACTGGTGTGAAAAGCAAAGTCAAAGGCCTATCTGATTCTGGAAAGCAAAAGCACAGACCAACCCACCTAGCATAGCTCACAAAATGAGGATGGTTACAAATGCCAGATTCTCTCGGTATCACCTCTACTGACATCTGGTCTCCAGGCCCAGAACCTGTGAGGATTCCTGACACCGTGTTGGCAATCGTGTGAAAACTGCAAAGCTGTCAAAAAGTTGTAAGACAGAGGAAGAAAAAAGACGGCGTGCATAGCTTTGGCGAGATTGCGCTGAATAATGTTCTCATTCTTGGGAACATCTTTGGTTGTTAAACAGAGCATTATCACTGTTTCAGAGAAGAGCTGGGCAAAAAGGACATGGCTTGTTCCAGCTTAGGAGAATCAGATTCCTATCCACTAATTCAATAATAATAAAAAATAGTTGTTCCAATGTTTTTTGGAAAAACAATGCTAGCAAACAAGGGACCCATTGAGACCAGTACAACTGCAGGTAACTCATCTGTTTCAGTGAGACAGTGTTATAAGGTGAAAATGGCCTGTGACTCCTAACTTAACTAAGGGTCTGAACAGAGAAACCAAAATAAAGCTGTTTTGTGTCACTTTGGAGGTATGCTGTTTAAATGACACACGCATCTTAAGAGGCCAAGAGCTGCACCAAAGCTGTGCTCCAGTTCTTAGAACTGGATCGTGGCTTTGGTGCAGCTTCCGGCCTTTTAGGATGCCTTCATCATTTAAACAGCATACCTCCAAAGTGACTGGGAGTAGTTTTATTTTGGCCTGTCTGTTTGGGCCCTAAGATAAACATCTTTAGTTGTCATGACTTGAATTCCACATTATCTATTTCACTTATATCCTGCTTTTCTTCCAAAAGGTGTGAGGTGGCATACACGGCTCTCCAAACCCACCCTCACATTATCCTCACAACCACCCTGTGAGGTAGGTCAGGCTAGGAGAGAATGACTACTCATCCAGATTTTTATCTATGGACTTTATCACACTAGATGAATCCTGCACAGAAATGGAATTTTAAAAGTAGAAAAACACACAAATGTAGGTTGTTTTTCAGATGCATTTGAACCAAACAGCAATAACACAAAAATAAAGTGAACAGAAAGTGGACAAAAATGACACCTTCTTACTTTCAGGAAGTTCCAAAAATATTTGTCTTGTGTGATAAAGTCCTAGTGTGATTCGTCTAGTGTGATAAGGTCCTATGACTCTGTAGACCAGGGAAACCCACTGAATAACTTTGGGCAAGTCACATTCTTTCAGTCAGAGAGGAACGGAAAAGCAGCCCCACTCTGAACAAATCTTTCCAAGAAAACCCCATAAGAAATTCACATTAGGATTGCCATAAGTTAGAAATGACGTGAAGGCACACAACAACAACAACAACGAAACATATATGCTTCATGTATTTGTTGAGAAAAAAATGCCCTGTACATGTGTAAACATCTTATATCTTATAATACCCATTTTGAAATGCATTTTGAGTTGTCATTGGATAACTGCATTGCAAAATTTGGAGAAATGCAAAATCTGAAAGAAAGTTGTGTTCTAACCCAATGCTTCTCAGGCTATTTGATGCTGAGGATGCGTGATGATGATGATGTTGATGATGATGATGATTGTTTGATGAGCCATGGATTGGAATAATTTGGGGGGCCCATTGGCTACAATTGTGTTTTTTCTTTCCTTTCCTAGAAATTCACCATAGAATCATAGAATCGTAGAGTTGAAAGAGATCCCAAGGGCCATCCAGTCCAACCCCATTCTACCATGCAGGAACTCTCAATGAAAGCATACCCAACAGGTGGCCATCCAGCCTCTGTTTAAAGACTTCCAAGGAGGGAGACTCCACCACACCAGAGTATAGTAACCAATGGTTCAGGGAGCAGCACACTCCATGGACTACTACTTTGGGTAGCACGTTCTTCCAACTCTTCAATTCTATGATTAAGAAAATAATGACCAAAATGCTTATTAGTCTGTCAGGTGTGGGTTAGGCTACTTTGTACTGGAATATACAAAGATCAAATTCTTCAAGTATCCCTGTTTTGCACCACAAGGAGCAGCTAGTTGGAGCCACAGCTCTTGATACCACTGAGTTGTGATCAAAACAATTCCAGTTTGGTTGGGAAGATGTTCTCTTTTCCTTTTCCAAACTGTTCAGACTAGATCAAGAGAAAAGCAAATAAGCAGCCTCTGTGACGCAAGACACTTCAGGGCACCCCCAGGTATTATTTACCCTTGTTAATTTGTGTCAGCACAAGATTCAAAGGAACCATTTTCTTCAAGGCAAGGAAGGAAGATGTTTTCTCCAGCAACCATCGTCTTCTATTAGATCAAGGTAGCTGAACTGACAACTTCAAATCGTTTAGTTCCTTACAGCAAGCAGAATAAACAACCAGCTCCTACAACAAAAAAACACTGGAAAGTCAAGAGAGGAAACACAAATTAAACATGCTTTAGTGTATTCTCACCCAAAAAACCCTCCCCACCAGGTGGCAGTAGGACACCCTTGTTACTCAAGCTCTCTATTAATAATTCCAGCAATGGTGGGGTGTAGCATTATGTTTTATCTATGTATTCTAGTAGTAGTAATAGGAAATCTAGTGGAATCTAGCTAGTTTGAAAATAAAATCATATGAAATATCCAAAGAAATGTCAGGATTGTTGATAGATTCTGCAGGACAGTACACACAGGAGCTAGCATTATTGCCTTTGTACCATTAATGTGCCACCTTTGATGCCTGGAAAGATTTCAGAGGTGAGGAGAATGCAGACCACAGGATGCAAGTACTCCCTGGTCCCAATTCTGTGATCCTTCAGATTCTAGGCAGGGACGTAGCCAGGATTTTGGGAAGGGGGGGCTCCAGACTAAGTGCCACCATTATAATGGGGCTTGGGTGCGGCGGCGTGGCAGCACACACCATTCATTTTATCTAACGGAAGGGGGGGTCCGGACCCCAAGAACCCCCCCCCTTGGCTACGTCCCTGTTCTAGGACATAGCTAATTTGCTCAAACTACCCCATATTTAAAAAAAAAAATCTGCCAATGTTCAAACTATAGATGCCTCCAAACTGCCCTAAAATAGGTTCCTTTGCCTCTTTCTGCACTCTCCCCATGCACCTCAAACTCCAAAGGAAAACAAAACAGTAAAATAATGAGCCAAAACGAAATGGGAAGTGGTAGGACATCACTTCCACTATGGGAAGTAAATGATAGGGAGATGATGAGCATGTACTTCTTGTTTCTGATATGAAAATGCAATAACTGGGAAAGTACATGTGAGATAGCCAATGAGTTGCAGCCCACCCCCCATAACTTTTTCCCCAGCTTCGGCATCACATTTTTACCCTAAGCAGGATAACCTCATTATTTAGTCTTTTCTTGTGAATCCCCATTTATAATAAATACACAACTATGCAAGTATGTCATGTGATGATAGTGTATGATGAAGGCCTGCATCAACCTGACTGTGTATAACTAAAGTAGATCCAATAAACCAATTGACAAATGGTAACACATAGCTAAAACCCATTCAATCAACTGGTTAGTTGAGACGAACAGTAGAGCTTAAAGTCCTATTTCTATACCATTTCTCATCTGCACAGTTCCCATTTGCACATTAATATTGCTACACACATACAAAAAAGGTAGCAGTTCCAAATATTCCCCAACAGACAACAGGATACCTGGGAACCTTGATGCCCCAATTTGTTCCTCTTGCCCTCCTTCCTCTCCATTTTGACCCCTCTTAACCATTCATGTCAGATTTTGTTAGCGTAGATGTTCACTGCTGTTTGTGATATTTCCCTCCTGCTTTTCAGACCCCAAATCATCTCCCAGAGCAGCTCATGGCAATTTAAAATTCAGTCCACAATGCTAGTGGCAAGCTCTGTACATAAAGTAAGACACAGGCCTTGCCCTCAGGCTTACAAAATAGAAGGACAAAATACACAAAGCCAGGAAAGGGGAGAGGAGGACAAAAGTAAAGGTTGAAGAGGAGATCCACTTGACAACACTAGAATGGAGTGGTGACTTGTAAACAGGCAGCTGTATCACTTGGGGTCAGGCTGGTCTCCCTTTGCTGGCTTTCGTGTTGTGATGGACATGGCGTCACAGATCTCATTTATTTCTTATTCGATTTCTTTTTAGATTTATATTCTGCCTTTCTTCCAGTCAGCTCACAGTAGTGTAAGGAGCTCTTCAGCTCTCCACGTTAATCTTTACAGAAACTCAGGGTGTGCAGAAAACACTGGGCTGAAAGAGAGCAACTGGGCCACAATTATCTTGAGATCCTTGTGGCTGATTGGAAACTTTTGGATCTCCCAGTTCTCTGTCCAGTACTGTAACCACTATGCCACATGGACTGATAGTCTAGCCAGGGACCAGAGTGTCCTCCTTTTCACCACTGAAATCATAGGGATTTGTAAACTGAAGCTTAGGATGCTTTTGAACTTTTTCCTAAGATAGCTACATGCTTCAATTCACAGGCAATGCTCCCCTCTGTGAAGGAAGCCTATGTCTTGAAGGCGGGAATGTTTGTGTGTACATGCCTTCAAACTGCTTGTTGACTTATGGTGATGCCATGAATTTCACAGGGTGTTCTTAGTCAAGCAATACTCAGATGGGCTTTTTTTTTTTTGCTAGTTTCTTCCTCTGAAATATAGCTTAAGTACTAACCAGAGCTGATCCTGCTTAGCTTTCATGATCAGATGGGATCTTGTGCCTTTATTAAGATCTTAGAAGAGTGGAAGACTTGTCCAAAATTCTGTTCATGAAATGTGTTATGTGCAATTATGCCAGCATACCTATAGAGTTACTGGATTGTACCATTGCATAACTGATCCCACAACATGTGTTTTTCCTTAGGACAACATGTGTTTCCCCAGCCTCTGTAGACTACAAAGACTACAACAGCTTACACCAGTACAATAGGGCTTACACAACCATAAATAGGGCACCATCGTTGCACAATCTCTGAGAAAAAACCACCACTTACATAGCAGCATTTACCCTAGATAGAGCCACAACAAGATTCTGCCCCCCTGTGTTCCTTTGGGTATTGAACAACAATTCCCATCACTCCAAACAATGGCTGCCTGGCTATAAATGATGGGAGTCAGAATGCAACAACAAATAGAGGGCACAAGTTTCCCACCCTTGGTTTAATTTACTAACTCATTGAAGCCCAGCAAAATGGTAAGACTCCTAAGAAGGAAGATCAGCAGGGACTTTGAAGTTAGCCATCAAAAGTTAGCAGGAACTGGGCAGCAAACTAAGCAGGCACACAATTTGCCTGAGGAATGGCTGAGAATAGGAACAGATTTACTTCTCCACACTATATTAGAAACTATTCCTTAGAAGAAACTACATGCATCAGAGTGTGCAAAAGTACTTTAGAAATAGGGTTCTCTAGTGTGCCACGAATTCTTGAAACTCCTATTGATTTCAAACAGAATCTTTTAAAGAATGATTTTTCTATTCATGCTGGTTTCTGCAGGAGCAATTTTCCTATACTTTGGTTCTTTTCATAATCTAGGACTGAAACAACAACAACAATAGTAATAACAAAAATGGCAATAGTGCTTATTCCATAATGTTCATTCATAGCCAGCAGCTATCACTGTGTATGCTTGCAGCCCTATTCATCACCATGAATACCAGGTGAAGAAAATTGATCTGTCTGGTTCTGATTAGGTGGTTTCATAATACAATCTGTTAGTTTAATTAGTTAACTTATTTAGTTTGATTATATCACAGTCATCTGTTGAAACCTTGGCTCGTTTTATTTATTTATTGCTCTGTGTTGCGTTGCGTTGTGTTGCATTGCAGTCCAGTCCATTGATCTTACACGGCTTGGTGGAAATACTGGGCCATAAACAATCCTAATGTGACCGGCTTCATAAGCATGCTAGAGGGAAAACGTCATTTATTAAAGGCCATCATACTAATACTCCACTTCTCTTGAAAAACAAATTGGCTTACTGTAGCAGATTTTCTGCTTAGAATCACATATTTTTACTGAGATCTTGATGCCAAGAGAGGGCAAAGGTAGATGTGATGGAACAAGGTGGGGAAAGTGTGACCCATGGGACACCTCCAGCCCCACTTCCTTTCAGCATCCTCTCTATCCCAACAATGCCCTCAAAAAATCAGACAAAAATCACCCATCTAAGGCCTTCAGATGGACTAGAATGTGCACTGAAACACCTCCCACAACTCACTTAGAATACTTTAAAAACAGGTAGGAAAAAAAACCAACAAACCCACAAGTGCAAACTGAAAGCAACTTCTAGGTCACTGTTTCAGTCATTTGGGGAATGTGTGTGAAAATACAGTACTGGTGGCAAAAGGTCAGTGCTGAGCAATGTATCCATTTCCTGAACCTTCTTTTAGAAAATCTGGGTCTTCTGCTGAAAATGCAGATCTTAGAAAAGTTTTAAAAGCTTTTAAAATGGCAGTTTGCAGAATCCCCCAGCCAGTATGGCCAATGACCATGCTACCTGATGGAGGCATGGTGGCGCAGTGGTTAAATGCCAGTACTGCAAGCCACAAGGTTGTGAGTTCAATCCCAGGTGCCCCAAGGTCCATTCAGCCTTGCATTCTTCAGGTTGCTAAAATGAGTACCCAGCTTGTTGGGGGCAAATAGACTACACATTGTAAACCACTTAGGGAGTGCTTAGTTCACTGATAAGTGATATAGAAATGTATTTGCTATTGCTATTGCTACCTAGAGTGTTGGACTAACACTCTGGAGACCAGGGTTTGAATACTTGCTTGGCCATGAAAACCCTCTGGGTGACTTTGGGCAAGTCACACACTCTCAGCCCTAAGAAAACCCTATGATAGGTCTCCCTTAGGCTCACTAGAAGTCCGAAGGCACACAACAACAACAACAACAACAAGTTCAAAAGAATAAATTTTCAAAGCTGTGCATCACATCCCTTCATTTAGACCTGCCTATTCTTCTCTTGGTTATGGGATTGCACAGATTTTCTCCATTCTCCATTTCTGTCAGAGCCAGTGTGGTGTACTGATTTAGTTGTAGGATAAGGATTCTGGAGAACAGGGTTCAATTCCACTGGGTAACCTTGGGTGAGCCATACCTTCGCATCCCCAGAAAACCCCATGATAGGTTCACCTTAGGGTCACCATAAGTTGGAAATGATTTGAAAGCACACAACAGCAGAAGTGGTGGTGGTGGCGGCGGCATGCTATTTTAGCAGTTTGATACCACTTTTGCTCTTGTTGCTCCATCCTACAGGATTCCCACATGTGCCATTTGGTGAGATACTTGGAATTCTCTGCTAGAAATCTCTCCAAAACTATGACACTAGAGCTCTCTGACAAAGAATTCTAAGTATCTCCCAAAACTATAAATTACAGGATTCATATGAAGATAGGATGAAGCCAAGACAGTCAAAGTGGCACCAGACTGCTATAACAATGCAGTGTAGATATAGGGTTGCCATAAACCGGCTGCAACCGGGTCTTTCCCGGTTTTGGCGGCACCTGCCCGGTCACGGCACGGGTGCAGCCAAAAACCGAGAAAAGCCCGGTTGCAGCGGGGTTGCTAGGCAACCCTGGGGCCTCGCTGCCCTCCTCCTCCTCCACTGCGCATGGCCGTGCGGAGGAAGAGGAGGGCAGTGAGGCCTGGGGCGGAGGAGGCTGCAGGGAGGCGGCACCTCTTGGGCGCAGCCGCGCCAACCTCCCCGCCTCCCTGCAGCCTGCTCGCCTCCTTCCTGGTCCCCGTGGGGGCCAGGAAAGAGGCGAGGCCCTGGCGATCGCCGGCACTCCCCTCGTCTCCTTCCTGGTCCCCGAGGGGGCCAGGAAGGAGGCGAGGCCCCGATCCTGGCCTCCGATCGTGGTGAGGCCCGGGGTCCAGGCGGGGAGGGAAAGCCTCCTTAAGTGGAGGCTTTCCCTCGCCGCTTGGCCTCCGCTCCCCGCCGCGATCGCGAGGTAAAATGTAGGACATAATTTTCAAATGTAGGGCACATTTTTGTGTGTCCTACATTTGAAAATTTTGTCCTACATTTTTCCTGGTTTGGAGGTCCGGCGCTATGGCAACCCTAGATACATGAGATACACTTAGGATCTAGCCCATTCTTTGTGTGTGTTCTCTCTGCATGAAAAAACCTTCTGTCTTGTTTTGTTTGTGTCTCTGTGTCTGTGTTTCATTTTGAAAAGTGCATTTTTTGTCAGCATTTTTAAATTTTTTGCCTTATTTTCAGATAGCAATCCTTTCAGGAAGTGAGTATGTATGCAATTTTAATTGTTTTTATTTTTCAAAATCCTTGAAGGTTTAAGTTTCCCAGTCCCAATATGCATCCAATCCACATCCATTTCTGGATGCTGCAGACCTGGGAGATCCACACCGATACAATGGATTCCTTTCACATCCCAAATCAGTGGCTCTATCTAGAGAGTGGTGGGATGAAGACTAAGGCCCTGTACAGACCAGCACTTTGTGCTGGCCTGGGAGCAGAGTCAGGGCATCGCGTCCCTTGATGATGCCACCACGGTGTCATGACACCGCACACTGCTCCAGACAGCGTGCAGTGTCATGACGCCCCTCCAGCACTTTGTCCAGATGATGCAGCACCAAAGAGGCACCATACAGCTGCACCGCCATGTCTATGGCACCCTTTGGAGGGTGCAAAAAGGAGCTGCTTTTTGCAATTCCTTTTTGCCCGCTCCAGAAGCCAGATTGGGGCCACGGCATAAGGTTGCCACAGTCCTGATCCGGTCAGGAAAGGGGTAACTGCATGCCGTCACGTAGGGACTGTTGTGCAACCCCTATGTTTTGTTGAACTCCAAGGAAGAACTTTTGTCAGGTGCAGAATGCTTCTCTATAGCAGTTGCTGGGGAATATGTGTAGGAAGTGCTATTGCTCTCATGTTCTGTTTCCAATTTATATAGACTGCAGATGGGAGATCATAAATGCTTGCTTGCTTGCTTGCTTGCTTGCTTGCTTGCTTATTTATTTATTTATTTATTTATTTATTTAAAAATCCTTGCACTTAGAAATCTGCATGCACACTTTCACCCTAACTCTTCTACCAGATCTGCTAGTTTTGTTTCTTCATAGTTTCCTGCATCCTTGCAATCAGGAAACACTGAGGTCTGCAATTCCTTACCTTGAGTCTAAATGCAATTTAGGGGGGGGGGGAATCATTGCTTCCCTCAATTTGAATTAGTTCTTAATTATCACCCCATGCAAACTCTTCAGTTTCATGCTACAGCTGCTGTTGTCTCAATGGAACAAGACTGATTTAGTAAATTCAAGACAAAATACTCTCTGTTAATGTTGGCATTTTCTATAGCTTTATAAATGTATTTGCGTATGCTCTCTCTCTCTCTCTCTCTCATTCTTTCTCTGTATACATTTGTCCCATGCAATGAAGCAATGAAGCATGTGATCTGGGATGATGGGGTTACAAACTAGTTCCTCGCTCCTATTGTACAAGCAATTATGAGCATGACAAATTGTCAAGTCAAAACGCCAAGCAAAACACAAGGGAAAGGGGAAATATTTGAATGCCCGTAAACAGTTCTATTTTGTTTTTGCGCACAGGAAGAAGCAGGGTTATTTGAAGCTGGAGGGAAGAAAAGTTAGAATAAGCTGCAAGCTGAGATTTGACAGATGAGCAATATATTTATAATACTTCTGTTTGAATGGACAAGGCAGCCCCAGAACTGATGATCCATTGTTCTTCGGGGGCAGCAGAAGAGTAATACACATGCAAAACCATTCCCTCCTTGTCATACAGAATGTGTTTTATGTCTTGTGGCTGTTGGTAAAAAGAGGCCTAGAGTGGATCTGTCTTCTGTGATTAGATGACTTAGCCACTATGGATGGTTTCATGGGACAGATCCATAAGGAGTCTGAAGCAGAGAGCTGATATACTGAATGAAAGGTGGTATAATGTACCAGCTATAAATATTGTAGCTGCAGGATTTGAGGTGGGAAATCCCCAGTGGAAATCTCAGCAAGTGGGCAGAGGCCAGACTCATGTCAGCCTACCCAACCCATCCACCTACTTACTACTTCTGCAAAGTTTGGGAAATCACACCTCCTAGCATCTTTTCCCTTACTAAAGAGTCATGAATTTGAAATCTTGCTACTCAAGGTGGTAGTGTGCAGGTACACATCACAGCTTCTGTGTAGTGAAACCTCTAAGGAAACGTCAAAAATACAGGCAACTGTGCTGACCCTCCCCTCCCTTGTGTGTGTGTTTGGTTGCCAGCTCCAAATATTTTTCATTACAACAGGATAGTTTGCACAAATTTGATGCTGCTTTGCAAATTCAGAGCTTGTAAGGGCACTCAAAATAAGTAATATGTTTCATAAGTCATTTGTAATTCATTACTGTTACTTTCCCCTCTATGCTACCTGTAACCTATTAGACTCAATTCTATTATAAGAGTAGTGGGTCTACTCAAGTTGGGATGAATCAATAAAATTCAGACCATTATGTTACACATTCTAGAACTGCTAACAGTAAGATACCATTTTTTTAAAGGTTAGACTACCTCCCAGCCCTCCTTTCTGAAACTGATATTCCCATTCTCTCTATTGAATGCCAGCATGGTATAGTGTTTTGAGTTTGGGACTATAACTCCGGAGGCCAAGGTTTGAAGTCCCACTCAGCCATGGAAACCTACCAGGTGAACTTGAGCAAGTAACACTCTTACAGCATCAGAGAAAGGCAAAAGCAAACCCTCTTTGAGGAAACCTTTTAGGTTTGCCATAAATCCAAAATAACTTGAAGGCACACAACAACAACAATCTCTCTTCCTTCCTTCTTTTTATCAAACTCCAAGCCACATGAGATACACAAACGTCTCTGAAAGACTACAAATGGGAAATCTTCCAGAAGCTCTAATGGTGTAATTTTCCCTAGGGCGCTCTATAGTAGTGATGTACAAATCAAATGTAATCTGCTCCATACACCTTCCATCAAAGAAACATTGTTCTGTCCACTGTCTGTGCTATATTGCAAATATGATTCTTCTTTACTTACTCAAACTATACACATATCACTCCACTCAACTGTTCACATAATCAATAGAAAATACACGAAAGCAGTGCTGTATGCATGCTGAAATATCCACATGCCCTTACACTTTCTACACACTGCTTTCCTTCTTTTTCTCCCCCAGCTCTGTGCTGAATACTCTTTCTTACTTTCCCTATCTTGAAATTCCATAATAACACAAAGGAGAGGTGTGCAATTGTGATGGAAGCAAGAGCCCCATCCAGTTCCTTTGGATACTTAAACCGCATTTCCAAATGTTCTGCTGAGGTTTTAGGTTATTGCAATACCAAAAATGTGGGGACTCACATAAAATTTCATTGGAGGGGCAGAATTCTTAGGTGAGAGCAATGCCCTAATCCCTTCTTTCCATAGTTACACTTCTACTTTTCATCTACATAGAGCACACACTGCTTAAAATGAATATGAAGTTGGGTGATCCAGTCACATTTTTCCATGTTGCATTCTTATCCTTACTTGATTTAAGATGAGATGGCCTTCACGATATTTCTTTTCCTTTAAAATTTAACATACAGGAGAAGAGGAGAGAGCGGCATAAAATAAGACCCTTAGGATCAATTGCAGTCTTACAGAAAGTCTCAATCATTGTGCTTGAGGTATTGGGGAATAATCTCAAAGTGAATTCAAAAGCTCCTAGTGAATGCCCTCAAATTCTTTGACTCTCGTAATGTTATATGCAGAGACTGATCAGTAAGGGACCCATTGTATTCCCTTCTGACACAATGCTCTTTACACACTCACCTCTGTGCACTTTACCCAAGCTAAACTTTGCAAAAGGTCAAAATAACAGATGAGGACTACATTTCTCCTGCTTCACCTGAGTTCTGCCTGCTGCATCTTGGGAACATCTATTCATTTGTGAGTGGATTGATGTATCAGGCTCAGCCATTTTGTTCTCCCCTGGGAGTCATGCTTAAAAATAAAATAAAATCTATCAGGCTTCCAGAAAGAACCCCTACTAGCAGATATTGAATTTGTGAACTTGTTGTTGTTGACTTCTATGTTTCACACAATTGGCTCAACGTGGGATATTGCAGGGGGCTGACACTGCGGGGGGAATCTGATCGCAGGCATTAATACATATTGCTGCATTGCTCCCTTCTTCCCTGCACAATGAGAAAATCTTATTAGAGTGGTGTGCTACTGGGTTTAGTTTGCTTTTTTGAAGAGTGCACTGAAGATCAGCAGAAGAACATTTCAGCTTCCCAGGATCCTCTGCAGCTAACCTTCACAAGCAGGGATTAGCACAAAACCAGTGAATTTCAGTATAGCATTATTCCATTACCTATGGACACAATCAGGATTATGGGCCTTTTCCTTCTAGAAGCGCTAATTGGTTCCCTAAGGCTGGGAGGTCTGTGATAGAGTTGCTTGCCAACTTCCAAGGTGCCAGCTGAAATCTGCCCATTTCAGATTTTCAAGTTCTGAAATCTCCAGGTCTATAGGGAGAGATATCTCAAGGCACAAGAAAGGGGAAACTATTGATTTTTATGTGTGGCTTTAAAGCCTTGTCACCCACTTCTTCCCATTTCCAATTGATGCCAAGGAACACTGGCTCAACCTGAAGGTATTTGTATGAGTTTTATGTTGGCTCATGGTCAGAATACCAAAAAAGCCAGGAATGAAAGAAGGGGAATGAACCAGTGGGTACAATAGCAATGCCCCACCAGTGGGGACAAATCAAAACACTCCTGACATATCGCATCCAGCTTCTTTTTAAAAACTTCCAAAGAAGGAGACTCCACCACACTGCAAGGCAGTCTGTTCCACTGTTGAACAACTCTTAGCATCCAGAAATTCTCTTAATGTTTAGGTGGAATCTCTTTCTCTGTAGCTTGAATCCATTGCACTGTGTCCTAGTCTCTGGAGTGGCAGAAACAAGTTTGCTGCATCCCCAATATGACATGTTCAAACATGATTATCATGCCACCTTTAACCTTATCTTCTCCAGACTACATACACCCAGCTCCCTAAGCTGCTCTTCATAGGGCATAGATCTTTCACCACTTTGGTTGTCCTTCTCAAGACATGCTCCAGCTTGTCAACATCCTTCTTCAGTTGTGGTGACCGGAACTGTAAAATTGTCCTTTGCTTGTGAAATGCCCTTCTCTTGGAAACCCAGCTGGTGCCAACACTGGTTCCTTTTTGGCAGCAGGTCAAGACATGACTTTTAAATACAGCCTTTGTGGCCTAATTTACTTTTAAGCAGGCACGTGGATTAAAAAAGCAACAACAACCTCTTCTAACCCTTTAAAGCTGTTTAAACTTGCTTGGATTCGTTAATATGCTTTTTTTTCTCATTTAAATTATTTTAATCTGGAATTGTTGAAATCATTTATATTGTTTTACCTGTTTTCCATGCTGACATCTCACAATAAAAGAGGTGGGTAAAAATATTTTAATAAATGCATGCATCAGTTTGGGCCACTGTCATGTGAGCTTTCTTGTTGTGCAAGTCCCAGAACCAGCAACCTTTTGCTGTTGTTACAAGCCTTCAAGTTTCCAACTTATGATTGCCTTAAGGCAAACCTATCATGGGGTTTCTTCAGAGGCGGTGTTGCCATTGCCATGCTGGAGGCTGAGAGTGTGTGACATGCCCAAGGTCACTCAATGAGTTTCCATGGCCAAGCCAGGATTTGAACCCTGGTCTTCAGAGTCATAATCCAAAACTCAGACCACTACACCACACTGGCTCTCAATTTCCCAATAATACTTCCCAAAGTAAAAAACCTGGGTGGTTTTAAAAATTATAGTAGATCTAACAAACAATCAATAGTCCATATATAATAAATGCATAGGCTGGAATCTTTAATGGGAGTTACACTTTCGTAAGTGGAGTTATACCTTCATAAGTACTTATGCAGGAATTACAAGTGGTCAGTTTCATAACATCCATATCCAGTAGAGGGCTGCTGATACATTACTACCTAGCAGAGCCAGCCAAGTGTCCAATGCACATTGTGTACATTGCACAACAAAGCACATCATGCACATGATGCACTCTTGCCACTGTTCCAATATGCATCTTCACAATTCACTAACAGGTTTTCTTAGCACCTCTGCTAGTTAGTAAGTATATGTAAAGTCATATTAAGTTAAAGGTGAAAGTCTATTGGTCTTGAATTTTTAACTGGAAGAAGATTGATGATCAATCTGAATGAGCCTTCAATAAAGTTGCACTCCAACAACATCTTCAGGCCCCGTGATTCTGACCCATTTTCGTCAATGGCAAAACTGTGTACAATGGGGGAATGAACAAATAAATGTGCACCTTAGGAAAAATAAGTTTCAATATGTGGCTGAATGTCCATGAAGGGAGAAAGTTTCATAATCCAATATGACACAAAGAGAGAGGAGAAGGGGGAATTCAGATAAATGTAATGACATTGAGAAAGAGAGATGTTTGTATCCCTAATCTCATAGCAAACTGAGTGTTTCAGATAGAGGGATGGAGGGAGAGCTTCCCCCCACCCAGCTAAGAGAGAGAAAAGGAAGGACTATAACTGCAAATGGAACTGTAGCTGAGTGAGGAAGCGTATGTCTTACATGCAGATATTTGCAAGTTCACTCCTTGGTGTCTCTGGAAAAGGAGACAAAAGAAAAAAGATTAAGTCACAGAAGGTGGAGAAAAGCTCTGCCTTGGACCTCAGAGAGCTGGTGCCAGTAAGAATAACTGATAACTGGGGCAACTGGGACATAGACGAACTGGGTAAATCCCCAAGGGCTTGGAGCGTTACTTTAAAAAAGCAATTAGTTCCAGCACCAAGGTCCCCAAAGTAGTTAGTGGCTGATATATACACATATTATATATAAGCAACAAATATTTAAAAGAACAAATAAGCTGCTCTTCTTATAAGTTTGTTCTGGATCCCAGAAGGAGGCAGTTAATCACTAAAAATACATATTTATTAGAGTGATTAACAAACAGAATTTAATAAATAAATCAGGAAAATATTCTGCCTTCTTCAGTTGCTGAAAACTAAAGTGAGCACAGTGTTCCAAACTTCACCTTGGATACAACTGTTTTTTATTCTCAACAACTGAAGAAGGCAGAAATGGAAATGTTTTCCTAATTTAGTTAGCAGACATGCACACACATATAGATAGTGACTCTTACTTTCTCATTATTTGAAAGTAACTAAAGTAGTTACTCTTTCTTATTTTTTTTAAATCACAAGGTAACTAACCTATGGTATAAAGCACACCTACAGTAACTGGTGAAGGGGCTGCATAATAAAAGTAACAAAAATTGTTACAAAAACAAATACGAAAACAATATTATCATTGAGACCACTAAAATTTCAGAAAAGTGGCAAAATTTGGGGTTCTGCAGAACTCTTCATTCTGAAGAACTTGAAAGTTTGCCACTTCAGAGAAATTTTAGTGGGTTTATTGCTTATCTGTTTTTGTTCATGAACCACATAGGTTTTTTTAATCCAGTTATACTGCAAAAGAAAGGATCCTGTAGTACTTTGCCATCGTAATGAAAGGCCAGCATGGGGGCAGAGTCAGGGCACAACATCCTCACAATGCAGCCTGACTCTGCCCCTCCAAGGGTGCCTTGATGCCATGTGCCGCTCCATACAGTGTGTGGTGTCATGGTGCACCTCCAGCACTGGAAGGAGTGCTATATAGCCATGATGCCATCGCTATAGTGCCCTTTTGAGGGTGCAAAAAGGCTCCTTTTTGTGCCCTTGAAAGGCTGGATTAGGGCTGCAGCATGAGGTTGCTGTGGCCCCAATCCAGCTAGGAAAGGAGTGGCATCCCACCCCCCCTTGGGGTTGTATGCACAGCCCCTGAGTTATGCGAAGGGGAAATAATTAAAAGTACTTCATTAACTGATTACTTCCAAGCACAGGATGGAGTTGATATAAGCTTCCTATGGTGGGGTATCACTCGCAGCCTGAGCCCAGCCAGTAGGTGCAAAAGCTCACAGCCCAACTATCAAATGCAACACTCACGACCTCAGAAGTCAAATGCACACTACAGCCCAACATTTAGCTGGTCAAGTGTGACACCAACAGCCTATCTAGCTGCCAAGTGAGTGTGTTTAGATATGAAAAGGTGAAATAATCATACAGTTCTGGTCTCAAGAATGTTGTTTATTTAAGAAAGTGAGATAGAACGAAGAGTAAAGAATATAGTTTCACAAGTGCACCTTCCAGTTCTCAACAAGTAAATATAAAGAACAAAAAGAAAGCAAAGCATACATAAACAAATAAATACAAATAATATAAAGGGAAAGGAAAGCAATCAGACACCCAGCATCTCTGACCAGAGGCATGCCATGGCAGACCACTTCACATTCATACATTGTCCATGCAGGGCTGTAAGCTTTCCTGCAAGGCAAGAAATCTTTGTTCTTTACTACCTCATATACCCTTTACTACAAAGCTGCTAAAACATCATGCCATCTAGCCTGTAAAGGGTGGGCCCAAGGAAAGGGGGAAAGCTTCCCATACCAGCTACCAAGTTGTTTATCCCATCAGCAGGTGGCAGGATGAGCTGGGAACTGCTTATCTGTTAAGTCGAAGGCTTTCATGGCTGGCATCCATAGCTTTTTGTGGGTTTTTCGTGTTATGTGGCCATGTTCTAGAAGTTTATTCCTGATGTTTTGCCTGCATCTGTGGCTGGCATCTTCAGAGAATGTTGGCATGTGGGGTATGTATGCTGTGTGATCCTTGGTTGGGGGAAGTGATTTACCTATTAAGCTGTGTTGGCCTGTTGGTGAATGGCCAGGCCTCAGGGTGGAGAAATATGCAAGAAGCTTTGTGTCTTGGTCACTGACCCTGAATGATGTTTGTTTGCATGTGCTAAGTCTTGATTTTGGTGTTTTTCAGGACTGGTAGCCAAACTTTGTTTACTTTAAGGGTTCCTTCTTTCTTGTTGAAGTTGCCCAGGTGTTTGTGGTTTTCAATGGCTTTCCTGCGCATTCTGACCTGAGAGTTGTTGGTATGGTCCAGAATTTCAGTGTTTTTAAATAGCATTTTATGCCAAGGTTGGCTTATGACGTGTTCTGTTGCTGATGATTTTTATGGCTGACCTAGCCTGGAGTGTCTCTCGTGTTCCTTGATTCATGTTTGAACATTGTGTTTGGTGGTCCCAATGATGGCTTGTCCACAGCTGCATGGCACACATTTGAAACTGATAGCCTGGATTCTGAAGGTCTGCCACTCCATGGCCCAAAGGAAATGTTTTCATTCTTCCTCCCCACCTTCCAGTCACACAGAGAATATGTCCTTGATCTGTTCTCTGCCCTCAGTATTTCCTATTTAAGCATAGTGTGGGCACCTTGGAAAAACAGAGCAAAAATGCTCTCTTCATAAAGAAAAAAAATTAATTGTCCTTTTCATAAAACATTTAATACACAGCAATACACTAAACCTCCAAAGACACGGGTTACCCGCTCTGCCATAAATTCCCTGCTTATAACCCTACGATGAAACTGGCAAGCATAGCAATATATAGGTTTTACATTTAGGGGCCTTTTAAAGGTACATAAACTGCATGTCCATGCCAAGAGTTGCCTGTGGCACGTTTCAGTTATATAGTCAGCTTTTTTTAAACCCCTATAAATGGGTGGTAGTCATCTACTTTCCGCAAGTGTTCCATCAACCTTTGCTGTAGAAATCCATATCGCAGCAATAAAAACAGTTCTCCAAAGGTAATTCTGACCCTCTGCTCTTCCAAATGGTACATCCATCTATCTTTCAAAGGCACTGAGTTATGATTTTTATAGTCCTGTCACATACATCTTCTTTGGGATGTCCCACACTTTTTGTTTTGATCAGAAATGGGAATGCAATCACAGTGGTACCAAAATCAATTAAATGAGGAGCTTTCAAATACAACTGGTGTATATTAATTAGGCCCCAAAGGCATGTTTATTTTTTAAAAAGCCATGGACCAGAATGGCACCAACATGGGCACAGATTGGGCCTCTAAAGGAAACTATTCCATAACTGGGGTTTCACAGCAGAGAAGATCCTCACCCATGTCCTCCATGGTGGTACCCATACAAGTCCTAAGGATACACAAGCCAATGGCTAGTAGTCCACTGCTTTGCTGTAGGTACAACATACCATGCATGTGGCATGCATATGAAACAGGACTGAAGTCCATCAGCCCATCCTCAAGCTGAAGCTGGTGATGTCTGTTTGCACAATGCAAAGCAACTTCTGAGGAAATACTGTGGGTTTTCCCCATCAACTCGACTTTGTATCAGAGTGGGCAGCCTCAGGCTAGCACTAGCAAACCCCCTCTGACAAAACTTGACATGATATTTTCTTCTTAGGCTCACCACGAACAACTTGAAGGCACACTCTCTCAGCCTCAGGCTAGTAATAGCAACCCCCTCCCTTTGACGAAACTTGCAATAAAACCCTGATGGTTTCACCTTTCAGCTCCTTTTTCTGTATGTGTGAAAGTAGTGCGCTGTGGGTAATGTAATCAGTGGTAGCAATCCTCACTCCTGTTTCACTATGCATTCCCCACTGACTACATTACCCGGAGTGCATTGAGAAATAGGAGTGAGGATCACTACCACTGTCTACATTACTCAAAGCACATTGCTCTCTCGCTCTCTCGCTCTCAATCTCTCTCTCTCACACACACACAAAGAGCTGTGTTGTTGGGCCTCCCTCTCTACTGTGCCGGAGTTTCATCTTCAACTGTGTGCCTCAGACACGGCTTTGGGTGCTGGAAAGGGCATGCATGGCACAGGTTCGCCACCACAGAGATAGAGGGATCACCGATCATAGGACTAGGACCTTGAAAACACCAGCCATATGATTGGGAGGTGTGTGTCCTTCTACCCTCTCTTTTCATTGACTGCAAGAGTGGGCCTACTCTCAGGAGAATCAGTGGTATATTAGATGACCTGTCCTTGAAGCTCTTGTAATAGGGAAGATACAGCAGTGGCTCTAGGGACAGGGGGCAGATGTGAGTTGGCCCGGCTGACCTATGCAGACAGTGTTGTGCTACTGTACATGGTTCGGCCCAGTGCATCCAGCTTTCATCATGGTCAATCCAGGGACAGATCCAGATCGTGAAACTTCAGACTGGCCCTGGACTTATGACCAGCATGGACAAGGCCAATGATAGTAATTTAGCAAACTCAATTCATTCAAGTCCAAGTTTTGTAACTTTATAGCTGTTGTTTGTGGTTGAAAGCCTGAGATGACTTTTCTTTTTATCAGCCGTCCTGATGTAGCTTGGCAATGCATGAAATAGCTTAAAGCTATCAAAACACTTTACATTTCATTTTACATTTATTTTTGTAAGAAACCCTTTCTACCTCTAAGCTCAGCCTCCTGCTTTGCCTCCCAAACTTGCTTGCAAACCATGAAAGATGGCAAAGGAATATTAAACTGTGATTTGAACGGCTACCTCGACTGCCCATCTGAATGCTTGCATTTTAATTTTTAATAACTCCAGTAATAGTTTTTTTCATCCTGAGGAGAAGTAACTAGAATAATAATAAAACCTTGATGACCTCATTACAAATGAGGCACAGCTTTTGACTTTTAGCAGTGCTCAAACCAGATCCTTATAGGTGCTCTACTCAAGGCACAAAGGAGCTGCCAAGTTGGATATCTTGCTAAAGAAACGTTGCACGTATAAGAAATGGATTTTAAAGTGGGAAGCCTGAGGCCAGTGTTGTCTAGCCGGTCACTATCTGGGATAGAGGAACCTTTCTATTTTTCTTTTAAAGAAAGCTCAAACTCTTTCTTCCAAATGTACAAAGAAATTTGGGGTGGTTTTTATTTTTTAAAAATGTGCCAAACAGAATTATCACACATTTCTGCAAACTCAATCCACCACACCTTTCTCTGAGATGGGATCCAAGGTGGATTGAGAGAGAGTGGGGGATAATCTGAAAATTTTCATAATCCAGTAGGATTGAGGAACCAGCCAGAAATGAGGAGAACTGAAGAACATGCAAGGATACAGAAGAATTCTAGAACTCAAGATCTTGCTGTTCCAACAAGGCTCAGCTGAAACTACTCAGGTTCCTTTTAATGAAAGATATCAAACACAGAACCTGAAACTTTTGTCTGCTGGCAAAATACTGCTGCCACTTAAAACAACCACTCATTTAATCACATCAGCCTTTCTTGACTTTCCACAAATGAAACGTTTGTGGGTATGTAGGCATTCACACTTGCAAAATGCTTGAGCTATTCTCATAATGTGGCTAATCCTTTTTTTAAAAAGACATTTTATTATAAAGACACAGCAAGGATGGCGCTTTGATGATCCTACAAAGTTATTTTGTTCCAAATGGAAATCATGAAGGAAATTGATTTTTATCTCTTACGTCTCTTCTCAATCTGGCAGAAATAGTCTGAATATACTGAAGAGCTTCAAATGAACGTCTCTGCAGGGACTTTTTTTTTAAAAGAGTAATATTATGAAGTATTGATTACTCATGCATGGGATTGCCAAGATAGGGATTTTCATACTGGCACATGCTAGTAAGAGCTACTAAATTATGTTTATGCCAATCCTTTAAAATGATAGAAGGGAAGATTGAGAGACAGACAAAAAGAGACACACAGAGAGAGAGAGAGAGAGAGAGAGGAAGACAGAGAGAGAGAGAAAAGGGTAACCTGGAGGTTTTCATAATTTAGCAGCAGTCAATACCAGATCAATGTGGTGCCTTTGCACATTTCACAAACTCTCTAGCTGTCAACAAAAGAGAGCTGAAGCAAAGGACAACTATTTTTCATTTAATTGGAATTCAATTTTAAAATAACAAGGCAATTCAGTCAACTGCTTTGGTGGGAACAGAAACACAATGAATGAACAAGATAGGTAGGAAGGTAGATAGGAACATATATGATGGCCAGTTGATAGAAAAAATGTGTATATGTGTTCTATACACATAAAGTGAATGTAATCCTTCACAATGTTTATTAATGTAAAAAGCTAGTTTTATTTGGCCAAAATCAGGTGTAATAAAGGCAAACTGAGCATGGCTCCCCATAAATAAATACATGAGATAGTGGAAACTCCACCAAACTGAAAATTCTGTTATCCTCTATCTATATTGTTTCGGTGTTGCCTGGGGTGGGAGTGGGGAGCGATGCAATGTCTACAAGAGTTATACTGAGATGAGTGAGTTTCTTTTGCTCCTGATCTCTCGCTCCTATTTTAACCCAGGTCTGCAAAAAAGATAAGGAAGTACTTTCCCCTTCACCACCCTTCCCTTATCTTTTAATTAAATCAGAAAGCAATATGCATGTTACATGTGCACATCCAGTGTTGTTACCACTGTGGAAGTTGCACGGAGGGCAGTTCAAAAGATAGTGGCTGGCCAAAATATGCAAGCAGAGATAAGGAGAATGGTATAGGAGCCAAACCTTTTGGCCCAAATTCTTTCCTCCCAAACCCGTATTTTGGCCCATGGAAATAAATGAAACCGCAGGCGTAGCTGTGATTTTACAACCACTGTGACATTTGCGTCGTGTTTTTCGTGACCTCAGTAATGTCATAGGATGAAAATGCTGCTGCTCAATGCCAGGCAGGTAAATGGTAAAACACCACTGATCTAGGACTTGATCCTGGATGAGCATGCTGACCTGGCTTATAGTATGGAGACCTGACTGGATGAAGCTGGGGAGAGGTAATCTCTCCCAGTTTTGTCCACCTGGCTAGGCTAGGATGGGGGGCAGGGAGTTGTAGTTGCAGTAATCTATCAGTATTCCATCTCCTTTACCAGGTGCCCTGTCCCGCAATCTACTGGGTGTGAATGTCGGGATGGAATAGGTATTTTGTTGGTGTACCGACCACCCTGCTGCACAACAGTATCCCTTCATGAGCTGACGGAATTGGTCTCTGCAGTGGTGTTGAGGTGGAATTTCTTTTCCTGCAGCTTGCATCCATTGTTCCTCCTCAATATGACATCCCTTCAAATATTTAAACAGGGCTATCGTATCACCTCTTAACCTTCTCTTCTCCAGGCTAAACATCCCCAGCTCCCTAAGGCGTTCCTCATAGGGCATGGTTTTCAGTCCCTCTACCATTTTAGTCACCTTCCTTTGGACACGCTCTGGTTTCTCAACATCTTTTTTGAATTGTGGTTGTAAGTTATTGGTGTATTTGAGAGCCCAAAAGGAGGTATATTCGTTTGGGGGGGAGGAGGAAGTAACACATTGCCTCCAGTAAGCCATTAGCTGGGGAGAGAGGGGGGTAAAAGTTTACTTTGGATACAATCTCTTTACGAAAACTTTACATCAGAATTCCCCAATCCAGATGTGTTGGACTACAAATCTCATGAGCTCTAGCCATCATGGCAAGGAATACAGTGGCTGGGATAACAGGAGTTGTAGTCCAACACACCAATCAGGGAAGTATGTGGGATGAAATTTTGAAACTTCTGGCACTTTAGTTTATTATTATTCCTTAATTAATTAATTAAGAGCATTTATATGCTGCATTTCATCCAGTAAACTCAAGGCATCATAAAAGATTTATGTCTCCCTATTTTATCATCACAACAACTCTGCAAGTTTGGTCTTTGTGAGAGACTGTCACCAAGGTCTGCAAATGTGTTTCCATTTTGCATCTTCAGCAATGCCTTGGATGTATTGTTATAATTATTGTTATAACCAAGACTTGGTCCCTGTTTTCCAGTCCTCAGGGTGAAGGGTACGAATCTCAGGATGAGAGCATTGTCTGGGAAAATCTGCATATATAAAAATTTATTTACTCACTTATCAGATTTTGCCTTTTTTTGATTGAATGACATAACCTATGAAGCTGTGGTTGATATTGACTGTATCATGCTTAATGACATCTCAAGGGGATGCTCTTTGTAACATTCCTCTTGTAACATCACCAGGGTTTCCCTTGATCTCAAGTTTTGGCCCTGAAAAGCCCAAACAGGATAGTCCTGATTTAGCAATCCTTGCACCCATTCACACTACACACTTATAGCATTGTTATTCTAGATTGACTGCCATGGTTCCATCCTATGGAATCTTGCAACTGGTTCTCTGATAAGGAACTGGAGTGATCTGGATTAGATGTCTAAATGCCTCTCCCAAGACTGCAGATCCCATGATTCCATAGGGTAGAACCATGGCTGTTAAAGTGAAACAGTAGCACAATTATACAGTAGTGTGAATGGGCCTCTGGTAATAACAGTATTACACTGCTGTAAAACTAGCAGTGCCTGTGCATGTGTGTGTAGATTTGAAAGGTGGGAAATGGTAGCAGCCACAAAAGGAAACTTTTCAGAGAAAACACTGCAAAGTGGCCTTCTCTAGAAGCAGGTGGTGGATGGAGATAAGAAAGAAAAAGAACTTCTCAAAACTGAAACTTTGATTCAGCTCTGTACTGTAGAGCTGAATGCTCTAATACCTGGAAGATAGGTCCTTTGGCTGCACTGCTACCAGTCTGGAGTTTCCCCAGAAAGCAAAAGCTTCTTTGTTATTGCGATATTTCATAACCTTCAAGACTTGCTAAAGGAAATGCATAATCCACCCCACCCCATCCCACCTGCCAAGAAACAAACTCCCCTTGTTAAATCTGTAGGCCTCGACTTTCCTTGTCGCTAATCAGTCCAAAGCCAACACAGAGAAAATCCAGATACAGACTGATAGCACGAAGGATTAAAAACAAAGGTCTTTTCAAGATTCGGAGTTCCGCTGGCCATAATTATGTTTCTGATTTCAGCAGATAACTACCTTGGCAAGTAGAAGAACCCCTGTAATGTAATGTTAAGAATCAGAAAGCGTTTCAAGCCTGTGAAATGTTCACATGGTCAAAATAAAAGGAATGGAATTTATGGGGAGGAGGGGAAATACTCCCTCCTTACAACTCATCTGTATGTTTTCAAATAGGCCAATCTGACTTGAAGGTATTGACTCAGTTTGATTTATGTGTCTAAAGTAAGATCAATTCTGCCATGGGGAAAGGTGGAATAGTTACCTTGCCTATCTGCCCTGACCCCCCATTCCAAAGGATTGATTATGACATTTGTACTAGTTACGAGCTTTAAAAATCTATACAGCTTTTTTTGAGGTCCAGTGTATCTGAAGGTCTGTATTCTTCCATATGAGCCTCCCTGTGTTTTCAGATCCTTTGCAGAGGTCCTTCTCTCTATCGTACTATCGCACTGGTGGGAACACAGGAGAGGGCCTTCTTGGTGGCTGCACCCAGGATCTGGAACTCAATTCTGAGGGAGGTTAGACTGTTACCCTCCTTGACATCTTTTCACAGACAAGTTAACAAGGTTTATAATGTCATCCTGTTATTTTCTAGAAGTGTTGATGTAATTGTATGGTTTTAATCTTCTTGTATTGTTAATATGGATTGTGTGTGTTTTAATTCTCTGTAAGCCGCCCTGATCGTTGGAAGGGCGGGGTATAAATAAAATTTTTATTTATTATTATTATTATCAGGTCTTTCAAGACTGACTGCTTAAGAGGACTGGGCCCTGCAGAATTGTGCTTTACTCTTTATCTGTTTTATTTGTTGCTTTTAATAGCTATGTTTTTTAAACTGGCTTTAATTTTAGGGATAGTGTAATTAAATAGATAGATAGATAGATAGATAGATAGATAGATAGATAGATAGACAGACATAGTAGATAGTATTCCACAAAAAATGTTTATAAAACATTTATGCGACTAAACACAACATGACATCAGCATAACATAACATAACATAATATACCATTACACACATAAACAGAACATAACAAAAACATAACATATTTAGCAAAACATTTCCTATCATACGTATGTCATTTGTAGATATCATAGAATCATAGAATCAAAGAGTTGTAAGAGACCACAAGGGCCATCCAGTCTAACCTCCTACCATGCAGGAACTCTCAATCAAAGCATTTCCAGCAGATGTCCATTCAGCCTCTCTTTAAAGACCTCCAGGGAAGGAGACCCCACCACTGTTTAACAGCCCTTACTATCAGGAAGTTCCTATTAATGTTGAGACTCAGTTTCATATTGTTCAGCATTACATAAACCAAAATGGAGATACCATAGTTTTCACACCAAAGACTGCTGCTTCAGAGGCAATCAAAATTTCCTTCATTCAGCCTTTCCCATTCAGATTTGGGGACTCAGGAGTATGTCATGTTCTGTCTGGATTAGTTGGATGAGAAATTCCTCTTTGCTGTCATTATTTCTGAATTTTGTCCAAAGGACTATCCTCAGTATGCCACAGCTTTAAATTCATTTTATAGAACCACAACAAACTACAAATCCCAGAATTTGCAGTTCTCTCTCTCTCTATCTGCCTAATACCAAGGCCAGCCATAGATAAAATGGGAAAAATCTTCTAGTCTCTAATTACTGTCTCAACCTCCCACCAGACAATTCACCCCCACAGTCACAAACTGCTGAAAGATCTACTTGTCTGTTGTATGGTGTATTAAATTAAGCTAATTCAATCTGCAATAGCTTGCCTTCTGCTAGTTTAATAGCCAGAGGGGTAGCTGTTCTTTTTCAATGCATGCTTGAAATGCATGACTATTCTAAACGTTCCCAGCAATTTAAGGATCTATTCCATCAGCTGTAGCGTGTGTGATATGGCACACTGTGTGCTACACAATGCCTGAGCATCTGTATGTATGTATACCAGCCTTCCCTCAACCCCCAAACACATTGGACTATGAAAACCATCATCCCAACATTGAATTTGCAGCCTGAGCCCACTGGGAGCAATAGTCCAAAACATCTGAAGAACACCAGTATGGGAATGAATAGTTTATAAGGGTATTCGTTACATTTGCTACTAACATAAGGCTCTTGCCTGGCATCAAAACAGAGCCCTCTGGTCTCTCTACTGTAGCTCACTATCTCAACTTTTGATCCTCCAGATATTTTTTGACTTCAACTCCCAGATATTCTAGCCAGCATGGCCAATGGTCAAACATTCTGGGAGCTAAATTATGGAGAACCAAACTTCATGAGAACTGCTAGTTTAAACCAAGGCCAAGGAACCCATGGCCTTCCATATCTTGGTAGATTTTAATTCCCAAGCCCCTTGTCAGTGATCAGTATCTGGAGGGCCACAGATTCTGGTTCAGTGGTCTACAAAATGACAAGGAACAGTTCTCCAGGTTTTGAAGCAGAAGTCTTTCCCAGTTTTTCCAGCTAAGCCTAAAACCTTTAACAGGCACAACATGTGCTCTATCCATCTGCTATGGACATGATTCATGTGTTGCCTTTTAAATGCCAAAGGCCAGAGGTATGGATTCGTGGATCCTGAAACAGAACTCTGAAGAATGAAAGGCAAATCACACCAATAGAATGTTAACAAGGCAAACCAGCTGGGCTCAACTGTCATAATGCAGGCATAATTTTTGGACTGCATCTTCTCAAAACCCCAGGGAATTCTGGGAGCTGCAGTTTAAAAAGTAACATTTCTGGCTTGGGTCACCAGTGGCCACATCCCACTGTGTTACTAAGTACACAGAATGCCTTGAAAAAGTTCTGCGGCTTTCATTTTTTGTTTCCCGGTGTCAATTTGTGGGGTCTTTCGTATTCTTCCTTTGCTTGTTAAACTTCAATATATGCCACTGTTAGTTACACTGCGGATGTTTCGAAGAAAAAGTGGACAATTTTGTGAGTTTCCTCCAGATTCAGCTGCTGTTTTCAATGTGCATTCACATTCCTTATCCCATTTTTGTTAAAAAGCAACATATCAGCTGTACATCTTGAAAATGACAATTACATCCAGCTGCTAATTAGATAAGTGACAGATGTTTGTTCCCTACTTTCCTTCCACAAAATGTGCCACTTGAGACTTTTCCCTCCACTGCAGTGAGCCATACTTTGAATTCATAGTGGGCACATAGAATTCTCCCTGGATAGACAACATTTTCCCTCTATACACACACATAGCATTTTCTCTGATCTGCATGTTAATTGGTATTGAAGATCTATGCATGGCAGAACCTTCGAATACACTCTGACATTGAGACCACCACCTCTCAAAATCAATATGCTACCAGGGCCATCCCTTGCCTTTAGAGAGTGAAGCAGCCACTTTAGGCGATAGCTGCTGCAATCCTGTATGGCTCCACATATTGTCATAGATCTACAAGTAGACCCACGCTAGCCTGAATCATATACTCCCCCTGACTTACTTGAACAGCCTCTGAAGCCCTCCTCAATGCCTGGACATTCCTTGCATCATGTGCAACAGGCAGAATCGTAGAAGTGGCTGACTATGTCCCAGTATCCAGATGCAAAATGATTGCAGCTGCACAGAGACTTCCAGAAAACACCAGAAGATTTTGACACTCCGATGTTGTTTGGGCACACACGTCCCCATTTATTGAAAGAAATACTGTAGTTTGCTAGCCTGTGCCCGACAATATCCTCCTCGAGGACTTCCGAATCTTTTTTCCCCCAGGCTTTTTTCCCAGGCTCGCTCAGGCATAGAAATATTTGTTCTATTTATTCTAACAATGAGACTGCAAAGTGGTGACTTGCCTAGTGTCACTCCATGGGGATTTGACCCTAGGGAACTCAGGCTTAAAACCCAATATTCTTTCCACTGGACTGTATTATAATTGCCATTTTCAAATTCAGATCTTATACGCTGGAATCTGTTTTCCCCATGTATTGATGTTTTCTTTCTTTTACTGTTCAAGAGATATTATACCCATAAATGACACAGAGAAAATGTTTTTTGTTGCAGATTCAATAGACCTGAGGAGCTGTCTCACTTCCCTTCTTTCCCACTCTCTTTTTTTGCAAAATAAAGAGGATTTTGGACACAGGTAAAGAATCCTGCTGTTGGTAAAATACTTATTGCAGCCAATTATAGCTTGATTGACCTGTCTTGGCAACCAAATTGATTGGGGACGGTTCAAATGCCTAGCAGAATTTTCTCTGTCCTCAAAAGGTGGACAATTTGCTTATGTGCATATATTTGATTTGGGAGGCTGTTTTGTCGATGGCCCTGTGTGTGCCAATTTACATCAGGATGAAATGTTCATTTGGGTGGGTGGATGGGTGGGGGTGGCCCAAATTAATCCTTTCAGTGATAACTAAATTACATGCTACATCCAACTAACTTCCAATTAAGGGAACCAGGCAGGATGCAATAAGGAAAGATGGATTTACAGCTGCACTTTCCAAACATGTATGAAATGCAGTAAAAGGGTTTGCATATCTTGGCTGTACTTTAATGTCAAATTCTTTTGAACACTTGACCACCAAGACTCACCTTATAAATTCTGATTCTATGATTATTCATATTTGAATGTAGCTGTTCAGGTCTTTATAGAAAAGGTTCTTCAACTGTTCATAGAAAATCAGTGCACAAGGAGTGTCCCAGTTCTACCTCCTCCATTGTTGCTTGGGCCACATTAAGGTGGCAGACCTTTGGATATGATAGTGGTTGCTTCACTGTGGATGAGAATTGGATTCAGTTCAGTTTTGGTAAGAATGGATTAATATTTGCAAGTACAATGTTTTAAAATAAGACCTTAATATTAGCTGGAAGAAAAATGAATGACAAAATTAGGTGTTTATTCATCTGAAGCATTTATACCATGCCAGTGTAAAGTAGTAGTTTGAGTGTTGGACTACTTCTCTGGAGACCAGGGTTTGTTTCTTGGATTTAAAATGTCAGGTTTTTAAATGTTAGTCTATTTAATATATTTCTAATCTTGTTATTATTAATTGTTTTAAATTGATTTTATCATAAGCCACCTTGAGATATTCAGATAAAGGGCAGGATACAAATAGTTTACTAATTAAATAATGATATATGAAAGAGTAACACAGCTGACCCAGACCATAAATTGGCCAATGCTACATGGGGAATTCATCATATGCCTTCTCAATTGGTTTTCCTTGCTGGAGTCATCTAAAAATCCATAAATAAGAACCCATTGGTAGATCTGTTCCATGCAACTCCTGAAATTTCTAAGAATTGGTATGGTATATACTTGCGTGTATAATAGGAACTATTTAATTTTTAGGCAAAATATTCTTGTAATGCTTTATGTGCTGTCACGAGCATTGTATTCACAGTAAATGTGTTTTTGCTTATTTTAGAATAGCCCCAAAGAAGGCTAATTGGTGATAAGACCAAAACACATTGGGGGTTTTAAGCAATATAAATTTTTGACCATCATATCACATGGGAGACTTTGTCTCCTTGCATTTTTCCACATAGTGGACTTCTCCATATGTTATGTTAGAGTTCTTGATGGGAGGATTTTTTAAAGATCCACTCGCCACAGAGATCATGGCAGGATGTTGGGAGTACAAGGACTGACTCCAGTTAACTTTGAATGCCTTTAATAGAATGACTAAAGGTTGATCGGTAACACATTCCCACCACCATGTATGGAAGGGAGAGTGGGGCAGTGTAGAAAGCAAATAGGGAGAAAACTAATTTGGGATGTGGTACTGGAGAAGATCGCTGGGGATACCATGGATGGCTCAAAAGATGAGTCCTAGAACAGATTAAGCCAAGATGACTAAACTGAGGCTGTTAGATGACTAAACTGAGTCTACAATGCTGGGAAAGGTAGAAGGTAGTAGAAAGAGAGGAAGATCACACACTACATGGATAGACTCAATCAGGGAGGTCACGGAAATGAATTTACAGGACCTAAGCAGAGCAGTGGAGGACAGGGGTTCTTGGAGATGTCTCATCCACAGTGTCATCATGAATTTGGGTCCACTTGAGGGCAGTTAACAATGACAACAAAGGGTTTCAAGATGAGCCACAGACAGGAGGAAGGAGGAAGAACTCAGTTTATGGAGAGAGAAAAAATAGGAGGGAAGGTGAGGGAGAGATTATGTTTTCTCTTGTGTACATACACTCTACTGGCCAAAAGAGCTCTTCAGGAGCAAAATCCATTTTCATCATCTCATTTATTCAACAGCCGTAGTGCTTTTAAGAGCCCTCAGATTTTTATTTTTTCATATTCCCCTTTATGCAGAGAGTTGCCATAAAAAGCCTGTCTACAGAGTACGATGAGTGCTATGTTTCAAAGAGCTTTGCAGTGAAAAGTTTGAGGGCAACAGTGCACTGGGCCCAGCAACCCAGCTGGTGTGTGTGTGTGTGTGTGTGTGTGTGTGTATTAAACTGATAATTACAGCAAAACATTTCAAGTTCCAGTATGAACATTCTTCCATTCAACACCACAAAGGCCTTCTCTCATTATATATATATATATATATATATATATATATATATATATATATTGCACCCAGAATTGTCCAGAGGTGAGTAAAGGGTAGGACACATACAAATGGTAAGGAGAGACAGAAACTGATGAAATACTTCATTTATAATGGGGTGCCAGAGTTCAGTTTTCAATAAGGCGAAGAAGGCACCAAAGCATCTTAAGGTACAATTTTGATTTTTTATTACTCACCATAGCGAAACAGAGAGACATTTATGGCTTTTCGGATCTGTTGGCTTCCAGCTCCCTAAACTGATGGGCTTGGAATCGAACAATAACTGAAAGGTCAAAGGTTTCCCATCTGTGGCTATAGCTAAAAGCTCACAGGTCAGCGTACAATTAAATATAAACCAAATCAGTACAGTAGTCCATTAAAAGCAGAAAAGGCTAAAACATACGTCTTTTTTAAAAATCTAAAATATCATAGAGATTAAGGGCCTATACAGACAGGCCAAAATAAAGCTGCTTCGGGTCACTTTGTAGGTATGCTGTTTAAATGATGCATGCATCCTAAGAGGACAGGAGCTGCACTAAAGCTGTGCTCCAGCCCTTTATATTGGCCTGTCTGTATGGGCCCAAAGCTACTTTTAAAATCCAACATAATCCTAAAGGTGAACCTACTATCTTCCATGAGTTAAAAAAAAATGACCTCAGTTTCTTCTTACATAAGGGGATCTATTAAAAGATCAGCACTACATTGCTCTTTTTTCCTTCCACCTTCCCACCCCAAACCATAGACTTTAAAAATAGATCCAACTTAGATCTGTCATATTAGAGAGAGGCACCACTTCAGGTTCTATGACTCATTGCAGGATTGACTGAAGTTACATAACATAGGTGGAAACCAGCAAGTAATCCCAAGCCAAATTTAAAAGCTCTTCACCCTGCTGGAACATGGACCTTCTCCATCTTCTCTGATATAATATAACTTAGAAAAAGAGCACTTACATCTACAAGTGTCATCCAGTGATGTTCCATCTAGATATCAATGGCAGGCTTCTGGAATAGTGGATTCTCCAAAAACCTCTGGTTGAGAAGAACAACCAGCAAAGTGCTTTTGCCTTAGATAGATGTCTTGCTCCCTTTTCCAACAGCTCCACTGGTTGCCAGTCTGTCTCCAGACAAAGTCCAAATTGCTGGCTGTGACATATATGGCTTAGGGCCAGGCTATCTGACCCACTGTATCTCCCCCATATAAGTCTGCCTGGACCCTGAAATCCCCAGGAAAGACCCATCACCTTCACTTGGTGAATATAACTATTATTGCATTGTGCAGAGCAACTGTGTGGAGGCCATTGGTCAATTTTCCCCCAGACCCTCCCCTGAAGGCCTCCCCCCAGTACTTCCATTTTTCTTTGCAGTCCCTCTCAAAATGGTGACAAGAAATGACTTTGTGTTATTTCCCGTAATCATTTTAGGAAGGGGAGAATATGGGTATTTGGAAATAGTATGGGTTCTGGGATGAAGTGAGGGTGATGTGATATATAGCTTCCAGCACATGGTATTCCTTGATGTTCTCCCATCCAAGTACTAACCAGGGCTGACCCTGCTTAGCTTCCAAAAGCAGAAAGGACCCTTTAGGGTCTTTAGGACTACTCTTCCATAAATGTCCACTGCATAACCATAGTTATATTTGATAGAACTTAGAAATATTGCCATTTTTGGACTACAGGTTCTGGAATCATTCAGCCAACATGGCCACTGACCAAGCTGCAATGTTATGAATAGGGGAATTGAAGTGTTTTCCAAGTTTTGATTCTTGATTGATGATTTTCCTTCCCTTCTCCCTTCCTTCCTTTCTAATTCCAGCAATTAACAGATTTGCAACTGAGGACTCTTTTTTTAAAGGGATGAATATAATTTCCTCCCCCTTTGAGACATATGATTACTGGATATCATCCATTTCATATCAGGAATAAAGTTCTTTATTATATTAGTTGCCAATCCCCTATGTTCCTATTAGCACTGGCCTGCACAGAGTTCATTGCAAGGTGATGGTGATTTTTCATTCTAAAGAGCCCCATTATCTCATCCTTAGATGGGAACCTCTCCCATATGAATCTTTTTAGACCAGCTGGTATCTTCATCCTTCAGATCAAGGGCTTTATGTCACTAAGAGTGTGATGTTCTGAGTGCAGAGCTATAAAAGAGACTTTCAAAGTTATATTATAGAAACAGGGTTCAGTGGGGAAAGACCACTATAGAACAAGAAGGCACATAAACACACATTTGACTTCTCCCTGCTTTGCCAGAGAACTGAAATTGTTATAGCCTATTGGGGAAAGAATAATTATGAATGAGTTAATGGACACAGTCTTCATGGTGACTTAGGCTGCTGTAAATGGTGTAAGTACTTTTTTGGACATTGCACAAAGAAGTATTGTGGGTAGCAAATTAAAATTTAAGGAACTATTTCCATGCCCTGGCTGTTTTCTTATGCTATAAGTACAAAAGCAGGTCCCCATAACTAACTAAACCAAGGAGGTACCAAGGAGGTAGAGTCCAACGACAAAAAGACATCTCCTTAGTCAGACATGTAGACCAGTATTCTGCATCAGCTACTTAGCTGGGTATATTTAACTAATACTCTTTCTACATCATAAATCCCCCCCTTTACCATTACACTACCATTGGATATAATACTGCATCATACCCATTTACCAGACTATATCCTGCCTTAGCCACCTTGGGTCTCTTCTGGGAAGAAGCTGGGATATAAACACAATATATAAGTAATAAACAAATTGGCCTCCCAAAACTTGTTGCTTTTAGTCTTATACAATGCAATCTTATATGTGAAGAATCAGCAAGAAGCACATTGAACTCAATGGGAGTTACTCCTGTGATAGTATGTAGATAAAGTTATCATATTGCCCAGTTTGGCCAGACTTCATCCCAATAGCCATTTGAACCATTGATTGGTTTGGATTCCAAACTTTCATCTTAAAAAGGTAAGTCTCAGGCTCTTTTCAATGTCAAGAATGATGCAAAACACGTATCTCTGTTGTTTTGCCTGAAATGAGCCTTCCTACTGTCAATTTCCCAGCTTTGACACTTGTTGGAAAAATTACCCTTTTCCAACTCTCCGACTTACAATTTGGGAGAACATCCTTGTCTGTTTCCTGAGAACAGATCCACCTGCAAACACTGCATAGAAAGCAATGGAAATGAGCCATAGGAATGAAGAAAGCAAAGTACAACCCAACAAAGTACTGTGGAAAAGCAGGGTAAAATGTTATAATGCCACTATTAAATTAATAGTATTTAAGATGCTATACAATTAATTTTTCTTCAGGCTTGTCATGGCATTATTATACATCTTGAGTGAGTTTCCAAAAAATAAATAAATGCCAATTCCACAAGCTTCTTGGGAACTGTTGGGAGAAGACAAGAGGAGGGGATGGGTGGCTGGACTGATGGACAATAGTTTGCTGTGGATCTTAGAGTTCTGAAAAATGGCTTCAAACAATAAAGAAATGCTAATGTCTTTTTGAAAGAAATAACTCCACAGTTACTTGCCTTCGGTATATGCTCTAGGCCATTGAACTGTTTATTCTGACGCGTGCCTTGCTAAATTAAATAGCTCTTCTACCTAAGTAAATGTGTCCAAGAGATGCATACATTTGAGGGGATTTATAATCCAGCCTGTTCTCTACCACAGTGTAACTCACAACAGAGACACAAAACAACAGGTACAGGGGGACCAGGATTATAGCAGTGTAGAAGGAATTTGTCATGAGGAGAGGTGAAAGTAAAATATGGGAGGCTGGTATTAAGTGGGGAAGGAAGTCCTGCCACATTGGATTGGTTCTTGCTTTGATATAAATTACTTGCTTTGAAAGATACACACCTTTCAAAAATTTCTGGGAGGCAGCTATTTGAGACAAGCTTATTTGGCACAAACTTTTGTGAATAGTGTTGCCCAAGTTCTCCCTCTGTCTGAGGGTGAAGGAGTGCCACTGCTGCTGCACTCATCTTATTGCCACCTGCCCTTGCCACCTAAAACCTCCCAGTTTGTTTTCTTTTAAAGGCCATCCTAATCCTGCCAGCTCTGTGTAGGCAGCAGTCCCATCCCAGAGAGGATGGGATACCATGATTAGAAGGATACCATGGTCAATGGTATCGAAAGCCTCTGAGAGGTCCAGCAAAACCAACAGGGATACGGTGCCCCTGTCCAGTTCTCTGCATAGGTCATCCACCAAGGTGACCAAAGCTGTTTCTGTCCCATAACCAGCCCTAAAACCAGCCTGACATGGATCTAGATAATCCATCTAATCCAAGAACGCCTGGAGTTGGGAAGCCACCACATGCTCCAGCACCTTGCCCCTAAATGGAAGATTGGAGACTGGCCTGCAATTATCTAGTACAGTAGGATCCAGGGAAGTTGGAACCCTGCCTTGCTATAGAGAGGCACTGATCACTTCCCTTACCCACTCCACCAGTCCTCCTTTGGCCTGTTTAATGAGCCAGGAAAGGCAAGGGTTTAGCTATACATGTGGTGGCTCTCACCTCTCCAAAGATCCTGTCCACATCCTTAGGCTGCACAAATTGAAAGGTATCCATCAATGCTGGACAAACAGGAGCCAAGGTTACATTCACTGAACTTGTATCAACTCTGGTGTCTAAATCAGAGTGAGGCCCTATCAATGGGAGAGATGTGATTAGCTATCATTTTATATAGGGCATCATTAAAGAAGGGATTTGAAATGACTGGCTGAAAGCTGATGAAAGAACTAGGCTGAAAATGTGCCCCTTTCCCCTGTATATATTAGCCATTTCATCAACCAGCCTTATGATTCTGTCACAAACCTGCCAGTCTGGCCAGCTCATTGCTCGTGCTTTATCACCAGCTGAACTTAAAATACACAGTCCCATGAATGCTTCAAGCTAGGGTTAAGGGCTATGCTGGGTAATAAAGATAGCTTTTCTAGCTCCGGACATAGTTATTGCTTTGCATCAGACAATGCAAATCATCAGTTTTTATTGCAGGCTTCTTTTTATTGGACATAGGGGAGGGAAAGGAAACTGTGTGCTCTCTCTACTTACTGAGCATTTGTATTGATATTTCATAAAGGGAAGCTAGATGAGTTGTCATTACATGGGCTGGCTGCCATATTAGATGCCTGGGTCCAACTGAAATCCCTTCCTTCAATATTCCTCTGGTAGCCATCAGAGCCTTCTTTTACTTAGGACTCAGCCATTCTAAGTGTTAACTAGAATCCCAGTTGCCGCGGGGTAATTTGTAGTGATCTATGAAAATAATAAATAACCCAATACTTAATGCAACTGTGTATAGTACATTGTGCTTTGTTGTTTACCATATTAAACAGCTGTCAAGCCGCCATACTTTATTGTGTTTCAGTAGTTCAACTATACTTTTATTAGACACTTGCCAGTATTATTAGGCAGGCTGTAAATTACCAGGAAGGGACAAAGACAATATATCTGGTCAGAAATCACCATCATAACTTGGATCACAAGGAAACAACTAACCTTGATGTTTGCAAAATCAGCAAGTTAGTGTTTTTGGATGCCATACAGACATCCTCCAGTCAAATTTAGGCACAGTAAAAGCCCTTCTGATTTCAGTACAGAAATTAAGCATCTGCTTATCGCTTACCCACTGAAATCAGTGAGAAGTCAAACTGTTTATCTGGGTTGGATTCAAGGGATTTTTGGAGGGAGGGGTACCTTTTTTAGGCTACAACTCTCAGAATTCACAGCCAACATAGGTGGTCTAGGGAAGCACTATAGCTCTCTGGCTGCAAATTCTAAATGCCCTTACCCAAACTGCCAATCCCCAGATTCCATAGGATGGGGTTATGCATTTAAAGTGGAATAATAGTGCTACAATTTTGTAGTGCTAATGGGCCCCTGGCCAGTGATGACTCAGGCAACCCAATATAAAGAAATAAATAACAATTCTGAAGAAATTTGAAACCTGCAGCTTTTTCTACCTCTCCCAATGTACATGGCAGAGTATCCTGGATGTCCAGAAAAGGCCTGTTTCATTATATTAGATGGCAATACATTCCCTTGGTCCCATGTATAGGATGGTTAGATTAACCTAACCGTCAAAAACACATAAAGCCTGTTCAGTTTGATATAGAATGACAAAATGCAGAGGTTAACAATCTCATAACTTTCCATTAGCGTGTAACCATTATAGTCCTTCCACACCCCACCCTCATGTTCTAATAAAAAGAGTCGCCAACGTCGCTGTCAAGTTTGAACTCTCCGTTTTTCTTTTTGTCTTTTCCTGCAGTCAGCTCAGCACAGAAGCTGTAGGACTTTGCTCACAGCTGCCCTTCCTTTCATTCTCTGGTTGCTTTGGCCTTGGCAGCTTAGCTGCAGTTTTGAAAATGGGAAGGCATTAAATGTTCTACATGTAATACTGAGCCTTGCTGCCCTCTTCACCCCCATAAACAGCCTCAACCCAGCTCTTAGCAAAGTATGCTGTAATTGTAGTGGGATAATATTATTTAGCTGTCATTAGCACAAATAAGACAGAAAGCTGATTAAATTCTCCCTCTTTCTCTCTCTCTGGTTTTTTAAATGTTGTAAACATGATTTAGGATAATGATCACCCTTTCCTTGAGTCTTCATTCAGTGCTTCCAAATTAGTCTGCCCTTTCAGCCAAAGTCGAGAAAGTGTGGAATATAATTTATATGTTGTCCTGTAGGAAACGGGGGTAAAAATCAGATGTTTCTGTCAATTCTTGCTTCCAGGATTTTACAAGCAGTGTAAATTAAGTGCAATAGATGCCACTGCAGCCTGCCTGCCCCTGACAAAGGAATCTGACTTGATGGACGTCAATATGCCATGGGGAATTAAAACCATTAATTGAAGCCCTGGTGACTAATCCATTACCTCGCCGGCTTCATGGATCCTGACTTAATGGCTCTCCTGGCAACTAGAAACCCACTCATGCAGATGTGGTGCAAGCTTGGCTCATGATCAAAGAGATTTATTATTATTATTATTATTATTATTATTATTTCCCCGTCTTTGACTGACCGGGTGTGCAGCAGCCTTGGGATTATAACCAATGAAATGCATGCCCTGACAGATTTCCTCAAAACAATTGCCTCAACTGTAAAATCACCATCTGACAAGAACAAACATCATTAAAGTCTCCTGGTCATTGAGGAGCAGAGAGGATGCGATACTCTGGTTGTTTCAGGGGAACAAGCATACAATATTAACTTTATTAGACACTTTAATCATGCACTTTGCTTATATTTATGGGCATTATATGCAGGTATTATATTAATGTCAATTTTGAAATTAATGGAGCACAAATTATTCTGTTCCTGGATACTGTTTGATGGCCAGGAGTCATGAAGATCAAAACCAGGAATGCCAGAAAGCCCCTTCCCACCAGACAGTTGTGCATAGCCAGTGGCTTTTCTAACATGTGTTAGGTTGTTGTGTGCCTTTAGACCATTTCCAATGTATGGTGATCATACAGCCTAAAATAGGATTTCTTGGCAAGAGTTATTCAAAGGAAGATTGCCATTACCTTCTTCTGATGTGGAGACAGTGTGCCCTGACCAAGGTCACCTGGTGGATTTCCATGGCAGAGAGGGGATTTGAGTGCTAGTTCACAGTACAAGTCTAATAAGATGGCTAGGCTATAACATGAAGGGTCATGATATGGCAACCTTGATGAAACAAACAGATAGGCCAAAATAAAGCTGCTTCGGGTCACTTTGGAAGCATGTTGTTTAAATGATGCATTCATCCTAAGAGGTCGGAAGCCATGCCAAAGCCAGGCTCCAGTCCTAAGGACTGGCCTCTTAAGATGCATGTGTCATTTAAACAGCATACCTCCAAAGTGACCTGAAGCAGCTTTATTTTGGCCTGTCTGTTTGGGCCCTAAGAAGATCATTTGGTCTTATCAGCAGTCTTCTGATATTTTGGCTGCAGTCCCTGTTCCTATCAATGCTTGATCCCAGGTATGAGAACTCTTTTATTTCTCCATTGCCTAGAATCTATCTAGAATCTCAGTCATCATTATTTAATAGTCCTGCCTTTGCACTTTCTTCCTGGATCTTTCTCAGTAGGTCTATGAGGTTTTCTCCTAGTATTATGTGTCATCTGCTATCTTAGATTGTTAATATTCCAGTTCAGTCCTTCAAATAACTTGGACCTGAGCCAAATGTGTATGTGTGCCTTTGGGTATTCATATATTGAGCTATGAACAATCCTTCACTAGAGAGTCAGACCTTAAAACCAAGTGCCAAAAAGTGTTTCGTGAAAGAGCCATACAGGCCTTTCCAGGGATAGCATTCCATCACAACCAAAAAGACCACTGAGCATGAGTGTCTATCACATGATTTTAGACATTAAATGGGGTGTTCAGGAGGGCAAAATATGTGAAAATCCGACACATTCTTCACATATACATATTCAAAGTGTTGTACAAGCCCCACAATTACAAACAGGCCAATTCTCATGCAGAGCATATGTTCACATGACAGTCCAAGCGGCTGAAAAAACTCACTGTGAGCTCTAAGAGTCAATGACTCTGTGTAAATTATGTTAAGCAAAACTGTCGTGCAAAGTTTACATCAAGGGTAAGCCATCAGATCAAAAAGAGAGAAAAGGGAAAGAAACAAGGTGAAACATTAGCATAAGGAGGATTAATACACATACATCTTCAAAATGGCATGTGCATTTCATGTCTTTTAGTGTTGAGACATATTGGTGATGGGAAAAATAGGAATTTATTCTACAGCTCAAGGGCAAGGCTGATTAGCAAATGTTAATGTTAAGATAAAGGAGGTCTACAACACAGAGACATAAACATTGATCATGGATTTGAATTAGATTGGCATTGACTAGGAGAGCAAACGCAGAATTGTAATGATTATGAATAATTGAGCTACTCCATGTTCCCACCTCCATCATGCACACAAAGCTTGCTAAATACAAATAAAGATGAATGATGGGTTTTGATGTAAGGCTGGGTGAAATGTGTCATCTAACTCTTCATAATAAATTTAAAGACTTAAACCCAAGGTAGTAAGCTTCAGTAATATTCGCCCAAGGTGACTGTTGAGAATGATCAAGACCTGGAACAAGGCAGGATAGAAGGAAAGAGTTGAAAAACTGCACCTGAGATGTGTCATAAATCAAGAACCAGCACCCAGTCTTTGGAGGAAGAGAGCACCATTTTGGAAGAGGCATTGGACTGGAAAAAGAATTACCTTAGAAGCAGACCTAAACATTTCCACTGTTCTAGAAGCTCCAACAGAAGAGAAGCTATTTAAACAGCACCTCTCTGGCTACGGAGATGGTGCTGCCCTTCTCTGGCATGGAAGATATCAACCCAAAAGTCTATGTTTCTATTACAGACTGTTTTAACTGTCATGGAGCAATGCTACAGAATTCTGAGATCTGTAGTTTTGAGAGCTATTTAGCCTTCTCTGTTTGAGAGCTCCAGTGCCAGAACAAACTACAGATCCCAGGATTCCATAGGATGGAACCAGGAAAATTAAAGTCATATCAAACCATATTATTTCTGCAGTGCAGATACAGTCTGGGATTGCATGTTGTTAAAGCAGCATTTCAACCTTTGGAGCTGTCCATGGTACTTTCTTTAGCCTTCCTTTTCCTTGGACATACTTTGCTTTCTTTGCTTTCCCAGGATATGGACTTAATTTTACTCTGCCCTTATTGCAAGTTGGGCTTCACTTTGTGCCTCATCTAACCCTGACTGTTTCTGACCTCTTGCTTGGAACAGAACATACAGATCTGTTATTTCACTAGATGAAGCCATCTCCTGTAAGGATACTGCTGTGATTCCCATGCAAATTATCCCCTAGATTTTGGAATTCCATGTTACTTGTAATGTTCAAGAATTCTTTAGGGGATAATGCCCTGCTGGGATATGTAGAAAAGCATTAATTCCTTTTCCTCCTGTTGAGCTGTCAGTGACGACCGTAGAGTAAAACAGTACACAAATAGAGGTGATGAGGGAGCCTGCATGGTGTAGTAGTTTGAGTGTTGGGCTGTGATTCTGGAGGCCAGGGTTCGAATCCCCACTCAGCCATGAAAACTGACTGCGTGGCCTTGGACAAGTCATGTTCTCTAGGTCTCAGAGGAAGGCAAAGGCAAACTCGCTCTGAACAAACCTTGTCAAGAAAATGTCATGGGTCACCATGTGTGAGAAATTATGTGAAGGCACACATACAACAACAACAACAAAGGGCAATACAGATCCTGCTGGCTGCTTACTAAGCATCAAAACTGTAACCTTGCCCCTTTATGCCAGCTATCCAAGACTCCAGTCCTTGACATGACAGCAGTCTCTTAAGAATGGGCAACCTCCAGAGGTCTGAGGGCTTCCTTACTCTGCTAGAAGGGCTTCACACAACCTTGTTTATTTCATAAGCTTGTGACAGTCAAAATTTATGACAATCAGGAATCTCTTAGCAAATTTGTGTTCTACCTAAATACTGAAATGAAAATATTAACTCTGATATCTATTTCTCTGATGATCATCATCATCATCGTTGTCGTCGTCATCATACCCATCATTATTATTTTGCGATCTTACTTAGTTTATATAAAAGGAAATACTTTCAACCCTCAAATGGTGAATATCCATTATAATGGGAGCAACTTGCCAGCCCAATGAGAGACAAGCTTTCTGGCCCTGAAATAAGTGTCATCCCTCTTAATAAAGTGCATCTAGCAATCCTGCTCTACTTGGAGGTTTGTTATGTAGCTTGCCATTTTGATTCCATTTTACTTTTTCAGAGAATGGAAGGAGAAGGCAAAGACCATGGAAAACAAAAATGGCTTTGGGGTACTGACAGCCTTCAGGCTTAACTTTGCCTATCCCTGTCTTGACTGGACAGTTCTATTTGTAGGCCAGTTTTCAATTTAAAGTGTCATTAATTCATCTAATATTTCCTCATTTTCCATACTGATTTCCAGTTCAAAGAGTGGAAGGTTTCTGTGGAGTGAAGGGGAGGAGGAGGTGAAAAGGGGGAAGGAATCAGCAAACATAATCAAATTAATCTAAATGCATTTGTATGCCTATTAAAACCCACCTGTCCTGGGCTTTTCATTTATCATGATTATGACTGAACAACCAAATGGAGAAAGGTGCTGCTTCTTCATTCACTGTGGAATGATGATTTATTACCCTGCACATCCTTAGCAATGGTTGAGATCTAATGGACATCTCTGCATGACAAATCATTCATCCTCCAAGTAAAATTAGACACGCCATCCTTTCATGTAGAACATTTCACAGCAATTCATGAGAAATTGATATTATTTTTGTTGAACTGCTCAGTAATTGCCCACAGCACCTAGTCTGCAGTGCAGATTCAAAAGAACATATGCTAATATTTATGATTATAATGGGGCACATTAACTATGCAGCTTGACCTCGCCGTTTGTAAATGTCAACCTTAGTCAATTCTTGGGCCCGTTTTATAAATGCAACTTTATCTCCTGGAGTAAGATGGGAAGAAAGTCAGGATGGCTTCTCCCATCTACTCTACTAGTATAGATGAAATATTTCTAGATGGGAATAGAAACAAGGAAATAGAGCTAATAAGAAATACTTTCTTTAGCATCTGGGGGAATGAACTGGAACAGGCTTTTGCAGCTTTCAGATTCTGATTATACACTTCTCTAATTGCCAATGTAGTGTTATTTTGAAATGAACAGACACAAATCAAACCTTAGAGATGATAACATATTGGGTGAAAACATCAGCTTCCCAAGACAATCTTTTTCTGAGCTGTAGGTCTCCATCATTCAAGAAAAAGAAGAAAACTGTTAGAGATGGATCATCCATGAGATCGCTGAACTGGAGTTCATTTGCAGATTGAAACATTTTCATCATGCCTTAATTGTGGCTTCGTTTGGTTCCTTGACTACAAGTAGTAATCATATGGTGTGTGGTAGTTTGCAAATCCAACCCCAGCCCACAATGGCTGGTTTGCTAGCTGCTTATTACAGAGGTTTGTTTACTTGGATTGAAGGACTCAAGAATCAATAAGGGATGCTTGAGGAATTCAAGCCATGTGCATTTCCAGACAAAATGATCTGTCTGCACCTAGACTAGTTTGGAACTGAGCTTTCCTCTGTATTTCACAGATTTTCAAACACGGCCGTCCAGGTTTTAGCAATTTAAATTGCCTCAAAATAGATGTCTTCTGAGAGAAAAGGCCCGATTTACAGATAGCCCCTGAGACAAAACAAACATTTAAGTATGCCTTTGATGCATGTGTACTCAAATACTGTCTTGAGAGAAGTGCGTTTTGCTTTGTTTTCCACGAATTGCAGATTAATGAGGAAATTAATCAAATTGAATAAAATCACAGGAAAGTGACATAAAGCATAAATTGACAGTTTTGTCCATCCTTACTTGATTGATGAATAGAACTCTATTTTCAGTATATGCAATAAAAAAAAGTCTAATTAAAGAAAGGAACAGTGATATCAGATGCAGCAGAGGATGCTGCTGTTGATCTCTCCTTCTGTTCACTGGTGGGTAGCTCAGCTTTCTTAATGATTGGTTGGAATGGTAAAATTTAGCCAATGGAACTACAAACTGTGAGAGGCGACAACCTCTAGCCTTCCATTCTGATCCTTCATATATACTAGAATTTGATTATAATAGTCATCTTAATGATCACAGGAAGGAGCGGGATAGAAATAAAAACTTTATTATTATTATTTAACTGGTTACATATACAAAATATTAGGGATTTTAAGCTCACCCAAGAAAATGGGTTACCCATGATTAGCTGGATGCACTCAGTATATTATGATTTTACACTGTTCCTTAGAAGCAGATGAAGCAGGATTACATATTGAAAAGAGACTGTTTCTTAGCCTCTGGACATCTTACAAAGTGACCTAGAAAATAATCCAATGTCGCCCCTCCCCTGAAAAAAAAAATCACATTCAAATGCACCTTGACAGAGCATCCTCATTGTGTCCATCATTAGTCATAAACATCCCAATGAAGTCTTCATATTGACATATTTATCAGCCATAAGAGCATGACAGAATAATTGCACCATCTCCCAAACAGCCCACTGCATGCTCTCTGATAAATTCCATTCATCAGACATGACAGAAACATTTCCCAGTCATATCCATTTGCTTACCATTTTTTTGTGAAGAGTTTCAGCTACAAGAGATTTAAACTTCTTGAGGAATGGCATTTGGGCAGAAGTATATTCCTTCTGAAGTCATTAGCACCCCCCAAGACCATGTTTCAATATAAAGTGGAGGTGGAATTGAGTTCTAAAAGGCTATGTCAGAGGTTCTGGCAGGTTCTATCAAACTGGCAAGGCTTTGAGTATGGTCCTGATGACAGGCTAAATTTCTACTAACTGAAGACCAGCAAAGCTAAATACAGAGAGGCTTATCACTAGAAGGCTGGCCATCATATACTGAATTTGACCACAACAAGTGTGAACATTATGACAGTGTGGAATGACTGTGTAATGCATTTAGTGGAGGGATTACACATACTGAAAAAATCAGGGGTCTTCAAGGTGATTTGTCAACTTTAAAGCTGTATGATAAATGTTTAATGGTTTGGACTGATGGTTAGACTGGGCCAGGTCAGAGCAGCCATGCCACCAGTTCAACAGCAGTTGTTGTTTTGTTGAATAAAAATACATAGTGGTTGGGAACAGATAGGTAAGCCTTTCCTGAATCATGTATCAATTCCATTTCTACTGGTTATTTTTTCCTAACATGTGTGTTGGCTAATCTAGGAGTAAGATTTGAAAGACATAGCCATCTTAGTCTAGATCAACATGCAAAGGGATCTTGTAGTACTTATGAGACTAACTAACAGAAAGAAAGAAATTGTTAACATAAGCTCTCATAGTCTTAAGTCTACTACTTCCTCAGATGCAAATATAAGAAAAATGATATGGATGATAAAAGTGATGTGAGGGGAAAAAAAGAGATCAGGAAATGAAAACAAAGAGAGGAATGAGGTCAGTCATTAATGTGGTGGTCTGGTAGGAAGGGATGAAATGTAGCATTTGTGATGATATGGGGTGGAGTGAACTACCATTGAAGTGGTTTGTCTTTAGGTTTGATGAGCCCTTGGAATAGATGCCTTCAATCCTCTCCATATTCCTCCTTCTTGTTGCTTTTGTTGCTGCCTATTTGTTTGCCTGCTCACTTTGAGCCAAATCTGCACAACTGTTCAGATGTACAGGTCAAAACAAGGAAGCAAGAAGTAACAGATGGGCAAGAGTGATAGCAAAGAAAGGGAGAAAGAGGACAAAAAGGTATCTGGTGTTGGTGGTAGACCTCTTATGGGAGTGAGAAACCCCTGGAAGTGTCCTGCAGTCCCAACCATTCACATCAGCCTTGACTGGTGAATCGTTTCTTGAAAACAATTGCAAGACTCGTGCTTAATCTTTCCTCTGCTAGCAGGATGCCAAATGGGCAGGCTCCAGCCCTTCAGATGATGACAATCCTGTATAACTAATGGTTTCCGTCCATTTTGTGATTTGGGTGGTCTTGTTTTTAAAAGCTTCACCCACAGACCAAAATTGTTCTTTAGAAAGCACTTACCTTCTCATCAGTAGCCAAAAGTTACTGGAGTAATGCCTGGTTACTTCAACGAACAGGAAAAGAAAAGCTGTTGACATCTTATTGAATTTACAGGTGAGACGTAAATGGTGCTGAATTAATAATGGAAAGAATCCATACCAAGTGACAGGTTTCAAAAGTAGCACACAGAGGAAAGAGGTTTAAAAAGCTTTTTTTTTTCCTGGTTGCTTGTTTCAATGATCAAGGTTTATTATTTGCAGGATGGTTAATTTAGGAATGGGAGAAGCTGGTGGAGTGGGGCCAACCATGGATAGAATCAGGCCTTCTCTTAACACCCATCTTACTGATCAAGAGCCCTCAAACATTTTGCACAGTCCTGCCAATTTATCCCATGCACTTTCCTTTTAGATTGCCACATAGTTAAGAATTTGCTGGATGTTCGACAATATTCTACATGTCTTGAAGATGGATGATTTCATCAGATTCCATCCCATGTTTATCATAAGTATTCCACACAGCCTTTGTAGTCATAGCACTGAGATGCATTCGTCATCAGTTGGCCAAGCTGTTGGTGGTAAACTTCTTTGAATTTAGCTAAGCTGGCCCATGGAAGCCAGACCAAAGTCTGCCATCGATGTTTAAACCTTTACCAACTTGGAAGAATGTGCCAGAGCTCACATTCTGTTGGCCTAGCCTTCAAGCACCAAGGGCCACCTCCATCTCACAATGTATCAGCAGAGTAGGTTCTTGTGGAAGTGTCTACAATCCATTTAAAAACAGATGCAGCACATTTTAAAAATGCAGAAACCAGGTCAATTTCATTGCAGAGTAAAACACTATAACACATAAAAGCAAAGAATAACCCCAGAAAAAAAATAGAAGATGGCTGAGAACTAAAAGTAAACACAGACCTACAAAAGTTCTTATACTGCCTAAGAGAAAAAAAGTTCTTCACCTGTTGCTGAAAACACTGTATCATATGTACCAGGTGAGCTTTTCTGGTAAAGCATTTGAAAAATGTGTTGCCGCAACTGAGAAGACCCTGTCCCTTATAGCCAATCAGCTTTCTTTATGATGACCTTACAATCTTGATATGTATCTTTTTATTTGATTTGATAACTCATGTATCATACTTTCCTAAACTCCACAATGTTGAAAGAGGAAATTATAGGTGTCTATGACCCAGGTAAAAAGAGGAATCATTTCATTTATTCACTTTCTCCCCACCATGCTTAATTTCATTAGAAACATGCATATCTAAAATATTTACATCTACTTTTCCCAGCTTCTTATCCAATTGACTTTGAGAGAGGAGAGATCCATCCCTTTCTCTGCTTATTTGTGTTCATATTTTAAATCAGGGTAGCATTTAGGTAGCTCATAGGTGAATCATTCCTCTATAGAGTGTAATTTTCCTATGAAAGGTATGCCCTCACCATATGTTGTTTACACACAAACACACAGAGAGAGAGAAACAAACTTGCAGTCAATTCTGATCAGTTTCATTGGAAGGGGCTGAGTATAGATAAAATGGCCCCAAGAACTCCAAAGCTGACCCACTCCACACACAATGCGAAGTTTATGCTTTGGTTGGACTCAGTGCAGACATTGATGAAAGCGAGGGTGGGCCACTGCAATGGTCACAGTTCTGACTCTAGTGGACCCATGATGGACTTTACTGTCCCAGATGAGCCCAAAATCCAGACTGGAAGTTACTAGAAGTTTACTTCCAGTTGAGCTCTGGCCTACCATATGTACAGTATTTCTACCATTTCAGTGATTGATCAGATGGGATTGGTCAAATGCCCCTCTCCTTCCACTCCACAAACATCCACTCCACAAGCAGAAACTATGAATCAAGTCAAGCTCTTCAGACTTCAAATGCGACCTTGGATTCATCAAACATTCCTAAATTTTATACCCCTCTGTCACAGCTTCCCTTACTTATCTTTATTTTCTAAGCTAAAAAGGCCCAAGGGAAGGATGCTACCTTTTATTTATATATGATTGTGGTGTACTGGCCAATCCAATCCCGCCTTTTTTAAGAAGGAGAAAGGAGACAAAAAGTTGTGTTTCTAGCAGTATATGTTGAAGCAGAAAGTTGTAGTTCTGCTCTATGGCACTTAAAGGTGTGGGGAAATGAGCTGGAGGTGACTTTTTCTTTTCTGTGCTCTTTTGCACTACAAAACAAGAAAGAGAGCTGGATAAATTTTATTTCAAACTTGCTAAAAGAAGGCTATATCCAAGAGGAATTGTCAATTATGATGCCTGCCTGAAGCAAGCCATGTCCATCACAGACCAGCAGAAAGTGTAACCTGCTACAGTTATTATTCCATAGACGATTATTTGGGATGTCCAAAATGTTAAAGCTGAGACGTATATTGGTTACTCTACAGAAACGGAAAAATAATTTTGGAAGCCTTAATCGAGATTGTCCATCATGAGATGCATGTATAGCACATAACTATGTTTCCATAGCTACTTCTCCAAGATATCTCATTAGGATTATGCAAATATTCCAAAACTCTTCTGGTCCCAAGCATTTTGAGTAAGGTAGACCCAACTTTTGGAAACGAATAAAAAATAATAAATAGAGATGACAATAATGAAGACGACAGCAATTGTCATCATTTTACACCTAACCAAATACTGTATTTTAAATCTGTCTCATTGAACGAACATGCTTCATGGACTGATATTTTTGACAATGATATCATGGGGTTGGTGGGAAAGGAGGCTATGTTTCATTCCTTGCTATTCTATTCTTTTGAAACAAACAAACAAAATAATAATAATAATAATAATAATTATTATTATTATTATTATTATTATTATTATTGATCTGGCAAGCACTTTTTATTAAAGGAATATTTCAGACTTGATTACTGTTCTTTTTGACTGCCTGCCTAATTCATGCATGCAGTGCGCCTTGGGAAATTATACATAGTAGTTTGGTAGCTTTATTATGTCACTGTCTGAAAACATTATTTTGCTGAGAGCATAATTAGTCACATACAAAGCTACAGGCTTTTAAACTAATCTCTGCCATCTTCCTGTGTTAATTATGTGGCTTTCTTTCCCTCCCTCTGCAACTCCTACTCCCCTTAATTTATTTTCCCCTATTCCTTGCTGCAGTATTTTCTTCTTCAGATCAAAAAAAATTTATTGAAGAAAAGAAAACAGGTTTATCCAAAACACAGCTAGGACAAGAAAATATCTTTACAGGCGGTGAGTCCAAATATTAATTGGAAAGGAGGTTATTAATTGGCATTGGCATGATGGTATAGTGACTAAAATTTGCTACTCGCCTTTGAATTAGTAACCAGCAGGGGATCTTTTCATAGAGAAATAGCTTAATGTAATGTAGGGATAGGGAAATCAGACCTCATAATCAAGCAGGGCCTGGTTAATAATACGATCCTCCTTGACTTTCCAAAGCCTTGTTTGGTAAAAGTTTATTTTGGAAGTGTTTTTCTGAGATCAAAACCACCTCACTTTGTTTCTGGGGTTAGGACAAATGTTATTACATCTTCCCACAAAATTATCAGATTTCCCAGCCCCCTCAAGTTATAAAAAACCCTGCTGGGAAGATTGCTTCAAGCATTCTTTCATCATAAGGCTAAATGAGCATTGACTGTGCGTTCCCAGTAGTGCTTTCCCAATATCCATGTCTCAGTCAAGGGAATGATTGGCTAGACTTATCTTGATGTTCTCAGTTTTCATTTACATAACCCTGCTGCCAAAAACATACCACCCTGGAATGAGAATTTAACTAGGTTTTTAACAACAACACATTGCTGATTCACGTGACTCATCAGCCATTACTTGGGTACCCAGTATCCTGCTCTGGTCACTAAATGGCCATGGGGACACCCTGGCTGTAGTTCAGAAGGTAGCATGTCTGAGGAGGCACAAGGAAGTATAGTTATACCTGGTGGAGCTTTATGCTCTGCCGGTAGGATCTAGGACATTGGCCTTTGCTGTAGATCTCACTGTTAATGCACATGAATCTGATTCACTAAAAGGCCTAGAGAAATAAAGGGTTTCACTTGATGTAAGGAAGATATCAGAAGCCATGACATCAGAGCCTCATGCATCCAGAGGTAGCACATGGTCTGATGGGGGTGTACATCCTCCTGCAAATGGCAGAGTAAGCCTCTCCTCTCTCCTGCTTAGACCATGAGCCCAAAGTTAATGAATCACTACCAAGTAGACCTGAGGAAGATATTAGTAACTGGGCAGGTTCTTGTAGTTGACTATTGTTAAGCCATGCTAGTTCCATGCTATTTATGACATGAAACATCAAATCATGGTTTAACGTTGGTCTGTTATCCCAGTTCCTTTTGAACACAATGGACAGAACACTGCAAGACAATCTCAGATGATTTTTGTGGAATATCAGTTGCTTGATGAACTTGACCAAAATAAAGGTCATCGGCCACATTTGGAAAATTGTCAGATACTAGACAAATCCTGCAGCTTCCACAACCCCAGAAAGACAGACAAAATGAAAAGCATATTGCAGTTTCGCCAGGCCACAAGACATGACTGGTGGGCTGCAACTGAGCGAAAGGGTGGAGTGAACAAGGTGTGTAGGCCTCTTTGTCTAGATACAAATCCCCTTTTCTTGCCTTTTTAACCACAAGCTTTGGAGATGCTAATCATTTTTGCAAAGAAATCAGGAGACTGCAGAGTTGAAGACTCCCATGCCAACACTTTTCTTCCTTGCATCACTTCTCAAACCAATAAACTCATTTGATGAGAATTGTACCTTGTCTCCAATTGCAGCTGAATACACAATAGCTCAGTAGCCACCCTGTAGTGATATATTGATCCAAGTCTCCTCCTGACTGCTGTTACCAGAGAAAAAGAAATCTGTTATTCGAAACTCAGCATGGGTCATCATTGGAAATATACTGCAAATTGCTCCTGCTCTCTTTTTTTTTTCCTGGAGTGTCATGTGAGGTGCACTGCAGAATTCCAAGAGGTCTGTCTAACTTTCATTTTAGGGGAGAGAAAAAAAGGAACACTTTGAATAAAAGGACTGTATCCAGATTTTGCTGTCAGGATGCTGCATGCAAATTAAATAGATTTACACCCACTATAATTTATGCAAATGACAAGGCTTTGCATACCTATGCAAAATGACATGAGTTCATTTGCACAATAAGGAAGAGGTGACAGAAGTTGTTTGGTTGGTTTTGTTTTTAATGTTAAATAGAGTGGAGAATGTGGGAGAAAAATCAACAGAAGAGACATGGGTGCATTTCATATACTGCAAGCAGTGGCATAGTGGAACCAGGGCTCACAAAATGTCAAGATTGCTTTTCTAATGAGCAGGGATAATTTCATCATCTGCTAGTCCCCCTTTTTTGCTCCTCATCCCACTTGAGTTTAGTTGCAACTGTTGCAGCATCTGAAGGCAGGGAGCAACCCATAACATTGTATTTGACCTTACAAATGCCTCTTGTAAAGTACATTGTGCTGTGTTGTTTTTGAATGGGTAGTCAAGACTTATTAGCTTTGCAAAAAAACTGATCCTGATAGTGGTGAATACTGCTTGAATTGGTTTGTTGTTATAGAGCGACACATGTTATAGAGTCCCATCATTTTCAGACTCTCTTTGCTGTGTGATGCAATAGGGTATTATACATGATGAGCACTTGTAACTCATCTAGTCAAAGGGCAGCATTGACAGCGTTGTCTTCACACTGTTTGAAAACAAGTTGGTATTATTAAGATTGATTCAGCCCACTTGGTAATATTAAGCTCTGGGGTTTCTTACAAATCTGCAAAGCCACAGATCTTTCAGAGCTCTCCTTGCTTTCATTACATCTGAATTAAATTCCACCCAGACAAGTTGCAAAAACAGATGTTCTTGAAAAGCAGATAACTCTGAAGTATTTGCAAAGGCTTCAGGAACCAGACTTCTCCAGTATGTTTCTAATGTAAATGTCTGGAGGCTCATCTTTCAAATATTTCCATTTCTCTTTTGATGGATGATGAATAATGCTCAGTGCATCTGTTTTTAATTCCTAAAGGTGAGCCACTGTGTTCTCCTCTGGCAAGGAGGAACAAGACCCTTTGTTTTGAAGGGGAAAGTGGCTCTCAGTTTAACAGTAGTCCAGCCAAAACTGCCCTCGATCTCGACTCATGGTGACCCTGTGGATGAGATATCTCCAAGACTCCCTATTTTCTACTGCTCTACTTAGGTCCTGATGGTTGAGGGATGATATGATATCCTTGTTTAAGTATTTCAAGGGCTGTCATATTGAAGATGGAGCAAGTTTGTTTTCTGCTGCTCCAGTGACTAGAACATGGAATAATTGATGCAAGCTATAGGAAAAAAGATTCCAGCTCAATATTAGGAGAAACTTCCTGATAGTAAGAGCTGTTCAACAGTGGAACAAACTCCAGAGACCGGTGGAATCTTCTTCTTTGGAGGTTTTTAAACAGAGGCCGGATGGGGATGTTTTGAGTGTGAGTTCCTGCATGGCAGGGGTTGGACTGGATGGCCTTTGTGGTCCCTTCCAACTCTATGATTCTATGATTAGGATGTAAGAGCTTGTGGCTCAAAGCTCCCATTCTGTTCAGATTCTGCTGTCAGGGTGGAGAGAGTAGTGTTTTTCTTTCCCTAAATAAAGTCGGATCCTTGATTCACCAAGACTGGTCTTCTACTTTCTAAATCCCATTCAATTTGTTGTTGTTAGCTGCCTTCAAGGAGAGCCAGTGTGGCATAGTGGTTTGAGTGTTGGACTATGACTCTGGAGTCCAGGGTTCAATTCCCAGCTTGGCCATGAAACCCACTGGGTGACCTTAGGCAAGTCACATGCTCTCAGCCTCAGGGGTAGGCAATGGCAAACCTCTTATGAACAAAGCTTGCTGATAAAACCCCATCATAGGTTTGCTTTTGGGTCACCTTTAGTCAGAAACAACTTTTGTGTTATAGAGGCATAAATATGTTATAGAGGCATAAAGAGGTACACAACAACAACAATAACAAGGTTTCCAAAAGTAACATTCTTGGCCGGAAACTGGGCACAGGGTGAAAAGTAGAATAGGACTGGTGTAATGTGCAGTTGATCAAGGAGGTGGAAATTTGTTTGCTACACCACTGAAAACTGGCTACTTACTGTTGTAGAATCACAGCTAAAAGCCATAAGTCAGAAACAACTTGAAGGCACACAGCAGCAGCAGCAGCAACAACAACAACAACAAGCTGCCGTCAAGTTGATTTTGACTTATGATGACCCTGTCAATGAATTATCCTATCCTCAACAGCTTTGCTCAGGTCTTGCAGACTCAGGGCTGTGGCTTCCTTGATTGTATCTGTCCACCTGGAATGTGTTCTTCTTCTTTTCCTACTGCCCTACACCTTACCAAGCAACCATCAACATTTTTTTCTAGCTAGTCATGTCCTCTCATGATATGGCCAAAGTATGACAGCCTCAGTATAGTCATCTTGGTTCAGGCCTGATCCTGGGACCATTTACCCCTTCACTACTAAATAGAAATTAACTATTTCTATGTCACTGGACAAGAGCCAGTATGGTTTAGTGGTTTTAGCATTGGACTGTGACCCTAGAGGCCAGGGGTCAACTATCCACTTGGCCATAGAAACTCCATTGGGTGACCTTAGAGGAGTCACACACAACCCCAGAAAACACTGTTAAGTTGGAAACAACTTGAAAACACAGAACAATAACATCCCTGGACAGGTATTAATGTTTGCCCTTGATGCTGGTCAAGTCTCTAGAAGATACCTGTCTGGTGGGAGAGGCCAAATTCATCATATCAAGTCTTTCTGCAATTAGGGCTGTTTTCCTGTTCAATTTAATTTATATTATTTCTTTCTGTATCACTTTCTGAAATATGAAAAAATTGTCATTCCTGTTAGAATGACAGATCAGGATGGTCAAAAAACAACAACAACCCACTCTTGGTGTTTTGTTGAAAGTGAGCCTTTGGGGCTTGTTTGTTTGTAGAAGTGAGTTTATTGACAGTGCTAATGGCATTTAAAGGGAGACAGAGATGTCACTATTACAGTTCAAATGCATTGTAATTAATCTGAAGTACGCTTGAGGGAAACTAAGCTGATGGGACCATACCCATAAAGTTTGTTTGTTTGTTTGCTGAGAGACGCATTGTAATTATAATTGTTCCCAGATCCCAAGTGGCTAATAGATGTAGGACAAGCTAGGTTTTTGCCAGTGCTGATTCCTTGCATACAAATCTACACTCTACAATTATGCCTAAATGTATTTATTTATTCCTCCTTATATCCTCTGAGTATTTATTTCATAGTAAAGAACAGTCTGTACCCTCTAGCTGTTTTAGGAATAGCACATTCTATTATTGGGTGATTCACAAATGCAGAACCAGAGTTGGCCCAAGGTGTCTTGCTGCCTGAAACAGACCCGCACGTGGTGTTGCCACCCAGGGTCAAAAGGCCCACTGCGATATTCTGATACCAATTTCTGCTTTTATTATTTAATTTTATATTATACTTTGATATCATGTTTTTACCCAACCTTGGAACTGAAGGTGGCTTACAAAAACTAGAACAGATATCGCTCAAAAGTACACATCACACAAAAGTGAAAATATAATTAAACCATCAGTGAAATTAAAAACATTTAAAAGCATGCCCATTCAAAGGAAAAACAACAAATGTGGGCAACGCTATTCATTATTAAAGGTGGTTTCTCCAAAAGTAAAGAGCATTCAGTCTTTGTTGGCCTGCTGGAACAAAAATGGTTTTACCTGCTTAGAAAAAAATGCTAAGGAGGGCTGCAGTCTATCCTCCTTTGGAAGGAAATTTCAGAGCCTGGCAGCAGCCACCAAAAAAGGCCCTCTTCCCTGTTTCCACTAGACATTCTTGTGAGGGCATTGGGACAGAGAGAAAAGCCTCCTTTGAAGATCTCCAAACATAGGCAGCCCTGGTGGTGCAGTGGTACCTCGGACACTCACAGCCACAAGGTTGTGAGTTCGATCTCAGGCAGGGCACTCAGCCTGGCATCCTTCCGTAGGTTGCTAAAATGAGTGCCCAGCTTGTTGGGGACAGTTAGCTTACACACTGTAAAGTGCTTAGGGTGTTTTTTGTGGGTTTGGGGGGCTATGTGGCCATGTTCTAGAAGAGTTTATTCCTGACGTTTCACCAGCATCTGTGGCTGGCATCTTCAGAGAATATTGGCATAGAAGAGAGTTGGATACAGATACACACACACACACACACACACACACACACACACTATGTGACCCTGGGTAGGCAGGAATGATTTCCATGTTAATGTTTTCCATGTTAATCTGTGTATTGTTCTGTTGTTGGTGGCAGGGCCTTAGGGTGAGGGAGAGTCTGGCCTCCAGAACTAATCCATTTCCCCATCTCTGGGCTAAATTTTAAAATATTCAGGTAACTAATTACTGACTTCAGTGTGATGACACTTTTATTAAATTAGGGAGAAAGGAGACAAGGCTCAAGTCCTAAGACATCAACTTTCTGCTTATTATCTATTACAGCTGAGAGAATGTGCTGATTGCCACATATTTGCTTTATCAGAACATTTCCGCCATAAGCTTAAATTCCGATAGTGCTTTGGAAGGGTTGTTTTAAGTGCTTAAACATATTATGGGATTTTTCTTCTTATCTATTCTTGATTAAAATGCAATCAGGTATTGATTTGCTTAAGGCTTAATAAGCCCTCCAAGCAGATATGTATGTAATTTAGTGATGGATTAAACATCATCTTTCATTCCAACTACCATCCCAAGGCTTGTACGTAATGAGTACAGAAGAGACAAATTATGCCATTTAACGTTGGTAATTTTGCTTTGAAAGTTTTGGTTATGCGGCTATTTGAAGGGTCAAGTGAAACATCGCTCCATGGGAGTAGAAATGCCAGGATAATAATTCTGCCTCTAATGAGACAGGGAGGGTGGGCTGGAACTAACAACGGATTGATCAGGTCTCTGCAATCGTGGCACAGTGAAAGAGGAAAGATCTTGCTTTTTCAGATTTAATACAAACTCTAGACTCTCCCCAACCCCTGGCTGGGAAATTTTGGCAGTTGTGGTCCACAAAAGTAACTTATCTAAACTCTGGCATGTCTCTTAGAATTTCTAATACTCTTTCCTTACATTGGATAGGAAAGCCTACCTGGAAAGCAGTCCGGCATTCTAAGGCTATCATTCTGTTAATGAGTAGAGAGCTCTTGAAGCACCTTTGAGACTAATTGAAAGAAAGAAGTTGGCAGCATGAGCAATAGCAAAAAGCTTCATTTAAATACTTCATACTACACTATGCAGTCTCTAAGCGGTTTACAACTGTAAGCTAATTGCCTCCAACAAGCTGGGTATTCATTTTAGTGACATCAGAAGGATGCTAGGATGGGTCACCTCTGAGCCTCTGGCTGGTATTGAACTCACAACCCTGTGGTTTATGAGTGAGTGGCTGCAGTACTGGCATTTAATCACTGTGCCAGCAGGGCTTCTAGGACTTTTGTAGGCAAAAATCGACTACCTCAGATGCATTTGCATCTGATACAAATGCATCTAAGGAAATAGACTTTTTATCTACAAAAGCTCATGCTGCCAAGTTTTTTCTTTCAGTTAGTCTCAAAGATACTACAAGATCTCTTTGCATACTGATTCTACAAACCAAGATCACTATATCTTTGAATTCTGTTAGTGAAATATGCATGCGCAAGTCATGCTACACATCCATGCAGATTTTTCACCAGAGCGCAACAGATGCTTCTTCATGACGCCCACAGAAGAAGATTTGCAATGCCACACTTTGCACATGACAAACTGGAGTTGCATACTCCACAATGGCACCTAGTCATTGGCATGTTGTATTGAATAATACTGCTATTCTGCATGGGGGTTGCATAGTGCTGGTGAGTGTGTCTTCGTACGTGGATTTATATGCAACACTGAAGGGATATTGGATTGCACCCTAAATTTCCAATAGCTGTTTATTTACTTATTTTGACATATTTACAAATCTCCCTTGCATCCATCCTCAAAGTGAAATACAAAATTCAGTTGGAAAAAAATAGAAATAGTAACAGATTAATATAAATAACATGAATTTGTTTGTTTGTTTCTATCACTCACACACATGATTTTTGTTTTGCAAGTTTGATGAAAAACAGCACTGAGAATAGTAATCTTGCACAACAAAATCGCATGGGTTCTTTTTGAACAAGATTGCTGGAGGGTTGCACAAGGGGGTGAGGTTTCAGAGATTTGTTTTTTGTGCCAGATAGCTATGGATTTTTTGCATACAGAACATTAATATTGCACAAAAACATATGTGGCTTTCTGGGAACTTCAGAATTCTCATTCAAAAAACAAACAAACTGGACAACAACAACAACAAATACCCAACCTACTTATATTTTTGTGCAGAGTAATTCTCAAAACTCTTTCAGATGAGTGAAAACCAGGCAAAAACTGGAGTCCTGAATGCGATGAGACCCCATTATTCAAAATGACAGAGCCCACACAGGTACATCAAGCACAAAACTGTGTGAGCATGGTCTTGCAAGCACATGAATCAGGATGTTTGCAAGGAAGTTTGCCTCTGGCTTGGTTGTAACTGAAAGGTTAAAATCATGACTCTGTCACATTTTTTATACAAGTGGTGGCTCATATAATAGAATGCTATCCCACATTTATCTAGCCATACTTTGGTGACACTTACCAAGTTGATCCAACATGTGAGATAGGGTGCATGCTAATGTGACTCCCACTCATTGTAATTTTCCTCATGTGGGATGCAATAAGTCTGGAAAGAAGAGGATGCCATATATATGATCTTCTCTCTATGCAAGCAGGAGTCCTGATTTTTCAGAATTTGTACTCATTTGGAGAATATCCACATGTACATGAGCTTCTCTTTGAGGGAAGGGAAGCTACTGTGCTCCCCTCCTTGTCTGCTGGATCAGCTGAATAGGGTCTCTCTCCTATCCTCCCTCCCTCTCTGTATTTGTCTTCCCCTTCATATAGAAGAACAGACCTCTCTGAAATACAAGGTGCTATGAGGTATAATTTTCTATGTGGGCAGAATCATTTTCCAGGGAAGAATGTTCCATCATGTGAGCTAATGATGTGCAATGGGGCAATGGTTGGTTGGTTTTGCCTTATTTTTTTTTTTCATGAATTCATCTTTGTTTTGTTTTGTTTAGGTTTGCTTTCATCCATTTCAGCGAAAGCCCATTTTGCCCTCTGCTGTCCCTAACAGATATTTACCTGGTGATGTACTGGTCCTGCTTTATAAGGCCCAATATGGTTGGTGGATGGGGCCAGTTAAGGGCCTGAAGATTCACCACTGCCCAGGAAGATGCAGTAATTTGTTTTTCTGTGGCTCGTCACATAGAAGAGCCATACCTACAGCTAAGCATTGCCAGTTCTGTCCTTAGTAGCAGTAGCATCACTAGCATTGGCGTCACCCAGTGGAGCAACTCATGGTACCACACCCACACTCATTGACCTCCTCCCATACCAAACCATACAGAATCCTTAGTAGTGTTTCTTGTACTAATGTTACTCATATCCCCACGTATGAGTGATTGCACAACTAGCAATAACTGTGACATAAACAACTAGGAACATTAAAATTATACCTTTAAATTACAACATCATATGCACAGACTAAATGTATATACATAACCATAGTTTCAGTAAGCTGGGTGTTTTTAATGAAAATTTTGAAAGAGGAAAGAAAGTAAAACCTTGAGGCTTCTCCTTTTTCCTCCCACTGAGTCTCACCCCAAATCTTCCACTGAGCTCCAGCATTTTAAAGAGATGCAGGCAAATCATACAGCCCATTTCTACCCAAAAGCAGATGTTTAGGGAGCAATGTTGTCACACACATCCTTTTAGGGTGTCACTAGGTGCAACCCACATCTTTTCATCCCCTTAGTGACACCCCTGCCTAGTGGATCCTTTCAAATGAGCAGGCAGACTAAATGAAAATAGGACACAGACTATTATACTGCAGTGATTTTAGTCTAAATTGAATGAAAATACGGTATTTTACCCCATTCCAAGTATGAAACCTGGCAAAATCAAGCCTGCTAGCAGATGGATCAGCAGCCATAACAGGCTACCACAGGAAACAAATACCACAGACTAGCTTAGGGAATGCAAGGCAGGTTGCATGACGCACACTACTGTCTTCAAATTCCTTGCCAGTGCTGTCTACATACAAAGCTTGCCATGTTGCAGTGCTGCATGATAGAGCCGGCCCTGTCTTGGGTTTTATGGAGTTAAGAGTTTATATGCACATTGTGAGAGTGAATATTGAAGAGTACACCTTTACCTTTAACAGTTTTGTAGGTGAGGGGATTGCAGCATATGTTGCTTGTTACCTAGTTGTAATGCAAGCAGCACCCTCCTTTACATTGGGAGGCAGTGGTTTGAGTGCTGGACTACAACTCTGGAGACCAGGGTTCGATTCCCTGCTCAGTCATGAAACCTACTGGGTGACCTTAAGCAAGTCACATGCTCTCAGCCTCAGGGAAAGGCAATGGCAAACTTCCTCTGAACAAATCTTGCCAAGAAAACCCCATAATAGGTTCTCTGTAAGTTGGAAATGACTTGAAGGCACACAGCAACAGCAAACACAAACATTAAAAATATAGGAGCCCTCTCCAGTTTCACTCTAGCAACTCTAGTTGCCCATAACCCCATGTTGCTTCTGAAATGCTATTCTGTCCTGTTTCCAAGCTGCCAGTGGGACTGTACTGATAGTTTAAGTCTCCTGTTTTATATTGTTGAATAGTGATGTCTCTTTGCACTCACCTGTGCTGCATTAGGTCTTTAACACTTCATTAAAAAAATTGAAATGACTACATTCTGAAGCCTTTTAGTGGTACAAAAAATGTGAGTTTCTCCAATGTGCCATTAACTCAAGCCTGCTTCTTCTTCATCTTCTTTTTTAAACCCAGGCCAGCTCTTCCTGACTGAGCACAAAACAATTCACTTTAGTGGTGCCTGCTTCCCTTATGAATGTGCCGTTTGTTTCATGCATACTTATTTACTGTGAATAGTAAATTGCAGACGGCATTTTATTTGCTGAAACGCATGAAAATGTGGATGGACAAAACTGCTGATTAGCTGAAATTTGTGAAAGGCAAGTGTGTTGAAAGGAAGGATGATAGCAATAAAATCTGTGCATTTACATAATCATTGGTAACACAGATGTAGTATCTTCAAAATGGCAAGTAAAAGACTTCCCATCTGTGTCTCTGTCGGGAAAAAAACCCTCAAAAATTATGTAAGATCTCCATTGCCTTGGTTTCTAGAAGCCTGATTTGTTACTTTTGACCCTCGTCATGTTGTGGCTCAAATTTTAGCATAGCTACACAAGTAACAGGAAAAGAGTGATTTCCTGAAGTAGTTTGGGCAATCAACACAGATTCACACCAAGCACAAGGCAGCTCAGTCTCCTGGATGAAAATGGGTAGCAATTTCCCATCAGCTCTCTAAGACCAAGGCCAACCTTGTATGTCATTGGCAAGTCTCTGGGTACAACAAGCACCAAAAGCTTTCAAATCCCCACACACATCAACTGTTCTTGTTCTAACAGGGGAAGTGCCTATTTTCTAGTATCTATTTTTGCATCTAGGGAGGCACTGGTTTCTTTTATGGGGGGAGAAACACACACGGGATCAGCAGCAAAATCTTACAGCGTCAAGTCATTGGGTTTCATTGGCAAGATTTGTTCAGAGAGGGTTTGCCTTTGCCTCTCTCTGAGGCTGAGAAAGTGTGTCTTGCAGAAGAAAAGGTGCAAGTGGGGCAATGCTCAGTGGGCAGAGATGGGAAAAGCTCTGGGTTTAAACATTTCTTTTAAAATATCATCTTACTCAATTTTCACTTGAATCATATGAAATTATGCAAATGAAACTACATTTAGCATGTACTGAAAATATTGCAATTTTACAAGATAAGATTTTAATTTTGCTAGTTGTTTATGTCACAACTATTGCCATTACATTTAGTGAAACATGGGAATTACGATTTATGAGTAACATTAGTACAACATTTTTTTTACAAAGGATTCTGTATGGTGTGGTATTGGGGGAGGTCAATGGAAGCATCATGAGTACTGCACTGGATGATGCCAGCCCTCATTGCCCCACTTGTCACAAGCAGAGTAATAACTATTTACAAGCAGAAGATGAGCAACAACCAGTCCTATAGTGGCACCAGCAGCAAGGCACATGTAGGATCTAGCAGGGGAATAAAGCAGGTTTGCTGTTCTTTACTAAAAAAAACCACATGTAAAACATGTTTACTTACATATACTAAAGACTGCATAACATCTCATGGTGAGAGATTCTGTAACATGTTCTCTTCAAATATGGAGCAGATTGAGAGAGAGAGAGAGCGAGATTGAGAGAGAGAGCTGCAAACTAGAAAATGGAAGATGAACAAAATCAGACTAACAGCAAATTGATTCAAGCATAAAGAGAGAGAGAGAGAGAGAGAGAGTGGAAATGACCAAGAAACAAGAAATGACATGAATACATAAATTCTTATGGAAACATGCCAATAAACTACCAAGTACATGGATTCTAAGGTTGCTGTCTATATCAGGAACTACCCCCCAACTGTTTTGTGTCTAGATGATGCCATTTTGGCTACATAAGCAATAGCACTCACAATCTGATGCAAAAACAGAGAAAATGGCTAGAATTCTGCAGGTTTAACTGCTGTCCTCTCAGTTTCTAGAAGGAAAATGCAAGGCAGATGCATCTGAATTCTGGTGTACATGCATGTGTACAGAAACAGAAGGGCAATACGCAGCTTTCCATCCATTCTCCTACCCCATAACTAGCTTAAACAGACAGGAAACATTACTGAATATGTTTGAGTTGCAGCTGTTCCCTAATCAGCACATTAAGGCATAAAGATGCTTTTTTAAAGCATCCGAATGTTTAAACTATTCAATCAATAGCAAGGAGAACCTTGAGCAGATGGGAAAGGATTCGGGAAGTGAGTTATGGGGGTGGGGATCTGGAAGTGTGGGCTATTAGATCATTCTGTTGAGTATTATTAGTGGTATCAACATGTCTGGCAGTGTACAAAATAAACGAAGGGAAATGGCATTGGCGATGGAATACCTCCCTCTGTTTTGGGTTGAGTTGCTCCCTTAGCTTAGACCACAAGCTGCCTAGCTTCTTTTAAGGGGATTATAGTGCTGTTGCTTCACAGTTTCAAGTAAGCAACCATCTGAATGCTTTTGCCATAAACAAGGGTGGGCAACTGTTTGGCTGCCAATCCCCCCCCAATCCCCACAGCAGGCCCAAAGACCTCTGTTTTCTTCTGCATTCCTGATCAAAATCGCAACAGTGACACAATGTCATTTTGTGTCATTATTTTGAGAAAGGCTGCAGAGAAACACTCAGGCATTTGTGGGTATTATGGGGAGTGCTTGGGGGTGGGAGGTGTTTTCATGTGTTTTCACACACTTAGGGGTGCTTTCTGCATGGTTTTAGGGCAAAAATGTCCCAAAATTGCACCATGAAAAAAAAAGAATTTGGGAAGGGGTTGGAAAGCTTTAGGGGAGTCATGGGGTTGGCATACAAGGGTCACAAAAGTGAGATCCAAGGTCTGCATGTTCCGTTTGGTTCACATTTTCCCAATCCCTGCCTTAAAATGAGGCCAATGAAAAATATAAATAAATTAATAAATGTCAGGTCCAACCAACATTTCAACAAAGGAAGAGTAGGAAAGCTGAAGGAAACAAGAGAGGAATATGAACAGTTGAGGTAAATATATCTGCATGTCTGGATAGGTATCGTCATCATTTTGTTCCCATGGTTAGTTAGGATTTCCTATCATCTACCATCAGATACAGATGTAGGTCTTCTGTGAAAATATGCAGATAAAAGTAGCAGCAGGAAAAGTAATAGGAACAGTAAAGGAAACAAGAGAAGAATATGGGCAGTTAAGGTGAATACAGGCATCATTTTTATACCTGGTGGCGCAGTGGTTAAATGCCTGTACTGCAGCCATTCACTCGAAACCAGAAGGTTGCGAGTTCAAGACCAGCAAAAGGGCCCATGCTCGACTCAGGCTTGCATCCTTCCGAGGTCGCTAAAATGAGTACCCAGACTGTTGGAAGCAAATTAGCTTACTTGCTAATTAGCTTACTTGCTGTTCACCGCTATGATCTTTGGAATAGCGGTATATAAATAAAACATTATTTATATTTTATTTACCTCCAGATAAACAACTCTTTCCTTCACAACCAAGGTTTGTTAGGATTTGCTATCAGTTAATTTTTAGACATCATGACAGATCACAGCACCATTGAATCCTATAGTTGGAAGAGACCTCAAGGGCCATCCAGTCCAACCCTCTGCCATGCAGGAACTCTCAATCAAAGCATACCCACAAGATGTAGGTCATCTGTGAGAAGTGCAGATAAAATGGCAGAGATATGCTGGTCAAATAAAATATATATGACTTTATGCCATCTATCTATTCATCTATTTGTCTATCAGATCTTCTGTTCTGTTGTCTATCTATCCATCTACAGTATCTTCTGTGCCTCAGGGAAGTAAGAGACTGAAAATAATAGTGGGAGGACTTGAGATGTTTCTCAAGTAAGAAAAGACCAGCATAAGGCTATGTGGAATCGTGGGGTATAAAAGTGTAGCAAAGAGGTAGTCTTTGAAGAGACATTCTTGCCATCCACATTTATGTGCATGCATGTTTAAATAATGCCTTTTGCTGGGACTCTGCCACCATGCCTTAAATCATCCCAATCAACTTGCATCTTAAACTGCAAAGAGACCTAATGATATCACTTGCATACATCATATTTTGAAGCCTGGGAATTGGTTTCCAAATTATGTACTACTCATGACCTGTCTGCTTCCTTGTTTTCTGTGGTAGAAGATGTATGTTTTTAAAAATGTTCAGTGTGTCCTCAACTCACTGGAAAAGAAGAGAAATATTTTTTAAATCCCAACAAACATTACGGTGATAAAAGAAAAGAAAAGAAGATGGATTTTGCAGCATTGCTATACTATCAGGAGAGGAGAGAACAGGGTGCTTATTGTGATAACGCTATGATCACTTGAAGGTGACTCATCACTTAAGGAGACTTAGCAGCTCATATCACTTGATAATAGACAATCCTACTACAATGGAATCAGAGCCTGGAAAAGTTCCGTTTGTAGATTACAACACCCAGAATCCTCTATGCCAGCTGAATTATTCCAGTCGGTATAGTCCATAAACGTAACGTTTCCAAACACTGGAGACATGGTTCCTCACATTTCCACAAGCGATAGGGAGAAAATATGCTTCTCTGCCAATCTTATTTTCATTCTTATTACCACATCCTATGAAGTAGATATCATGTCTCTGCTAGAGACAGAACAATATTTTGAACAATTTTAGAAGGAAACCCTTCATCATCTGATTTTTTAAAAAATTATTTTAATTTTTGTTTAAAAACGGGGACGTATTCTGTATTGAAGTTATGGATTCGTAACTCCTATGTACTCTCTGTGGGTTTTGTTTTTAAAATCCAAAACAGCATTTTCTAAAGTTCATGCTTATTTTCTTCTATGACGAAACTGCTGCTTCCTGCACAGAAAATGTGTGAATTTTGTGCAGCATTGTCTGCACAGGAAATAGGCTCTTCTGCACAGAAGATAACGGCCCCATACAGACTTCCAAAATAAAGCTGCTTCGGGAAACTTTGGACATATGCTGTTTAATTGATGCAAGCATCCTAAGAGTCTGGAAGCTGCTCCAAAGCTGTGCTCCAGTCCTTAGCACTGGATCGTGACTTTGGCAAGGCTTCTGGACTCTTAGGACGCATGCATAATTTAAACAGCATACGTCCAAAGTGACCCGAAGCAGCTTTATTTTGGCCTGTCTGTATGGGGCCACCGTTTCTCTGTACAAACTTTACTTTCTGGGCAGAAAGGATTGTTTTCTGTGCAGACAACACAGTCTTCTGTGAAAAAATGTCACATACCATTCTTCTGCATTGTACCTCCTCAACTGTGAATAGTCTTTAAAAACGGAGTAGTTTTCAAAGACTTCTTCATAGCAGGAATATTTTTTTTCAAATTATTAATTTATTTTTGCTTCCTTCAAGAACAAAGTTGGTAAAGAATTGCATCCCTAGTCTTAATGCCAGTTGCTAAGGGACTTAACCGATAGAGAAATGAACGGCTGAACTTCAAATTTGTATCTATGCAGTATTCAGGAAAAAAAAATATAGAGCTTAGTGAGCAAAATGTAAGTAAACTTGGACATGATAAGAGTAGAAGCACGTGGTTCATGGGCTGCATGCAACCTTTAGGGGAATGCCATGTGGCCCTTGGAATCCATCAAGCACCCCAAACCTCCGTGGATCACCACCAAAAAATCAATTAGAAATGCTTACTTGGGGGAGTAAGTAATGTACCTACTCCCAATATGAAATTATGCATGCTATGGAAAAAGTCGATAGGGAGAAGATTTTCTCTTTCTGTCATCATACTACAACCTGAATGAAATATTTATTCATGTAACAAGGAATTTGCTAAGACTACATATGCTGATGACTGTGAACTTGGATGGTTTTAAAGAGAATTAAAATGATAATTGTGGAAGATAAAGCTAAGAATAATCACTAGTCAAGATGGCTTTCTCCAATATAAGAGGTAGCATGCTTCTGAATTTTGGTGGCTAAAAAAACAGAAGTGAGAGGATGCTATTGCATTCATATCCTGCTTGTGAACTTCCCATGCGCATCTAGTTGGCTAATATGGGATCAAAATGCTGGACTAACCGGCCTTTCATCTGATCCTGCATGGCTTCTCTTATGTTCTTAGGTCTATATGCAATTGTTAGTTGCAGACCAAGTGGAGCCATTGAATATATGTGATTTACGTAAGTGCTAACTTTCTATTCAGGCAATGGTTCATTCAGCCTACTGTAGTGAGGACTAGCAATTGGATTTAGGACTGAATTCATACTAGATCTTCAAACATTTTTCCAGGTTAACAACACTGCTTGTTACAATGAGGATACTGGAGATGATTGTTCAGGGCTGCGTGACTCTACTAATGCATTGTGAAAATGAAACGGGATGTTCTAAATAGAATGCAGGTGTTTATCCAGAGAGGTGTCAAAGTTATTTAATGTTAGATAACAGACTTCCCAGTGTAAATTGACAATGTCAAGGGGCAGGGAGAGATTCATCTTTTGTTTAGAATCCAAACAGAACAATGAGGGTCTTCACTTTGCAGATGAAGTCATTTTGGGCTTAGTAGTCAAAACATGTTTCCAGTATCAGATACCTCTCCTAAAACAGCCAAGTGTGACTTTGGTTGCTTGTAAATATCACCTACTTTATAGGGGGCATATGAAGACAGTTTCATTAGCATATGGCAGGTTTGATTTCCTTTTGGAAAAAGTGTCAGAACGAACTTCAGCTATAAAACCGAGATGCGTAAACACATCCAGCAACTTACCCAGCAACCTGCCTCTTGACATTACAGCTCCGCAGTCACATTTTGAAAGCTGGCAGCTGGACACACAGATTCTCCATGTGAGCAACAACAACAGTGGTATCAAACAGGCAAAGACTGCATAGTAAAACTCTTGGAGAGAGGTAGGAAATCTAGAAGACGTTCCTGACAGTGTTTGACAGTGTAACATTCTCCCTCGGAGTGAGGTGGAGTCTCCTACTTTGGAGGTCTTTAAACAGAGGCTGGGTGGCCATCTATTGGGGGTGCTTTGATCCTTTGGAATCCTGGGATTTGTAGTTTGTTATGATACCAGAGCAATCTGTTAGAGAAGGCTAGATGTCTCACATAACTACTAATCCCAAAATTCCATAGCATTGAGCCATGCCAGTTAAAGCAGTGTTAAACTGCATTATTTCTGCAGTGTGAATACACCCTTAGCGTAAAAAATAACTACAAAGCAGCAGTTTATATATACCCGGGAGAGAGGGAGAGAAGCAAAGAGAACAGGAATAAATATTTATACATCTGACAGGTCAACAACCTAGAAAAAAATTTAAAGGATGGGTGAAACAGGTTAAAGATTAGAAACCCCTTCACATACTGCTCTCCTGGACACAGAAAGGTTCTGTCTCTCATCTTGCAACACTATTATTACTTGAAAATGTGACTGCCCCCCCCCTCCAACCTAGTATATAATTTCAAACATTACCAACCAATTTCAGGTAATTCCAATTGCATCACCAAGAGATTACAGTTGTTCTTCAGATCTTGAACTTTTGGCCACACATTGATTTTTGAAAGAGCAGAACCTCACTTGTGTTACATATCTGGCTGTACTGTTTTAAGATTAAGTTTTCTGTCAGGCTTCTCACTACCTGCAGCCTAAAAAATTCAGGATTTTTTAAAAATGAAAATAAAAAGAAAGGAAGTTATTAAGAGAAAGCACATTTTTTGGTAAATGTGTTCATTGGTGATATGCAAATTTATGAAGATAAAATGTGCACAGTATGGAAATGAAGGGCCCTTTATTATAGAATGCTGGCTTCCGAAAGCCTACCTAGATGACACCTTTGGTTTGCTAATGAGCCTCGTCTTTTGTTCCTCTGTTTTGCCAAGCATGCCACTTTGCAGTTTGGTGTGTGTGCTGCTGTCATGCTAAAGCTATGCTAAAGGAGAATCATGGAAAGGAAGTCTAGTTGGCAGCAATATATATATATATATATATATATATATAGAGAGAGAGAGAGAGAGAGAGAGAGAGCCACCCCTTTTACTGGCCAGATTGGGGCCATTTACACTCATGTGTAAATATGTTAGTGTTTCAGACCTGGGAAATCACAAGGTTTCAATCAGAAGACTTAGGCTTCATCCTCACTACATAAATAAAGTGGCACCACTTTAACTTTAGTACTCAGAGGAATAGACTAACAAATGAGCACACTGCTAAGCTTGTCACCATTTCACAAAACCTCTTGCTTCTCAATCAGTCACAGGGATGAGTTATCAAGACAAAATGCATTGTTGTCTGTGCCCACAGGCTCACATATACAATTTAGTGTAACAAAATGTTCAACTAGCTGGACCGCAACAATCTGCCCCATCCTAACTTAAAATTAATTAATAAGTACAGCAGAGAGTGAATGAGTGAAACTGAAGTTACTACAGCTCTACCTCGGCAAAAGAAAGTTGAAGTGTTCAGGAAAGGTACAGCAGGTGCAGTTATTTTTTGGTATGTGAACGTTCAGGTATAGTCATTTTATTTAAAGTATAAGGGAAATCTATTGTATTTTCTCTACATGGTTACAATTACTGCAATCAAATAATTTCTGCACAAAATCTTGAATGTGTCTGAATATAATATTGAACTCAAACATGTGAAATCAAATAAAAGTTGGTGCAGTGGGGTAAATCCAGTTCTACTTTTCCCAGAAAACACACACCACTGCAGCAAATTCAGGTATGTTACTTGGAAATGTTTTTGATCCTTGATCTTCAAGAGTGTGGCCACATTTCCTGAACTGTCCCTGTCTCTGCTTTTGGCAAACCCCAACTTTAATTTGGCTCTTGCCTGATCCCCTCAATACTTCGGGCCCAAAGAGTATTTCATCAGCCAGAGAAAAAAAAAAGGGGGGGGGTAATAAAGAGTAAAGAAATAGTAAAATAGTTATGATTTCAACACACCAATGCAGATGACTGCCATTTTTATGACAATCACCCAACATAAAAGTTACTCTCTCTTTTTAGGCAAAATATATCTGCATGTTCCTACTTTATTGGGAAAGGATGGCTTAAAAGGAATTTCCTGTTAATGAATTTTGTTCTTAATTTCACCACTTCCTCTAAATTGAACCTGAACCCTGTCAACAGTCTCAATGATTTGTTTGAATCATGTTCTTTTTCAGTGCATGCCAAGGAATAAATTCTGCAGCCGTATCTGGAAGGCTGAGAATTATGGATAAGAAATATAACAAAAGTATAATCTACCTTCCAGCAGCCATGATTTCAAAGGCACTTGTAGTACATATTCACGAGACCTACCAATCATTAATATTTTTTGGCTTTTTGCACTCCAGGCCTGGTCTCCAAAGAAAACTATGACTCAGTCGTCAGGAGTTTCTGTAGTACATATTGCTCAGGTATTGATTCTTTCCTTCCCCCAAGGAATTCTGGGCAGCATATGCATACCTTCCAGTTCATAGATGAAATCCAAGAGACATGTGGCTGAGCCACTTTGGAGGGTATTCAAAAGAGTATGGCCAGGCAGAAAGAGTAAAAACAATATTGATGAGGAAGCACACATAAAACTACAGATTTAATCAGAGAAACCCTGGAATATAAGTACTGGATTTAGAAAGGGCAAGTCTCCACTTTATTCTTCCTGGTGAATTCATTGAGTACAAATTATTTTTCTCCTTTGAACTCAGTTTGCAGCAATTGAGGTAAGCTGAGCACAAAGGAGAAGGGTGGGAAAAGGAGAGAGAAAGTGGGGCATTTTAAAAACAGTTGCAAAAGTGGGACAGCAATGGATAAACTAGGACTGTCCCTGATAACCTGGAGCAGTTGGAGGATATGCATATATTGGTGTTCTCCCTCGTTTTATTCACACAACAACCCTGTAAAGCAGGCCAAGTGTGGGCCACAGGGCTTGTGGTACCAAAGTCCTTTTTGCAGCCTGAAGACCTTCAGTTCTTTCATCTCTAAAAGGAATGGGGGCAATGCTTTTTACCACTCCTGGTAGATTTTAGATGTGATGCTTTTGTGTGCTGGGACAGCACATACCTCATACACTCAAGTCTTAAGAAAGTGGAAGTGGCATGGAAATCATCTCCTTTAAAAACAAATTAATTTTCCTTTAGCAGATTAATTGCAGCCTGCCTTTGGACATTCAAATGTTTCCTGCCCTTGCTGTAAATCGCTTACACATTAGACAGTTATAGCCTTTTGTTGCCACTTTAGCTGCCATGGGTACATCCTATGGAATCCTGGTATTTGTGCTTTGGTGAGGCACTAGAACTCTCTGGAAGAGAATTATAAATACCCTTCAAAGCTAGTATATATCAAATGAAACTAGAAGTTAGCTGAACGAGAAGTCTAAAAGACCCACTTTCCCAGGCTAGAAAGAGAAATAGTAACCAGTGGCATCACTGGGGAGTGCGGGGGGTAGAACCGCACCGGGTGACAGAAGGGTGGTTACTCCCATTTGGTCCCCTTCCCCTGTGGGCACTACTTCAGCCACAGCGGGCACCCCCTGGACATGATCAGGCAGTCCTTGGGCCCACGTGGGTGCCTCTAGCGGCCGCACTGAAGCTGCTCTGCCTTTGTGGGTGCCCTTTTGGCCTGCTGTTTCAGCCCATGCGGGCACTCCTCTGGTTTGTCTGGGTGCTGCTGTGCTGCTCCAGCCTGCATGCATGCAGCTGCAGCCCACACAGGTGCCGTTTCAGCCCACTCGGTCAACCCCCTCCATGGAAGCCATAAGTCCCAGCACTGGAAGTCCTGGCACCAGAAGTTGCACCCCTGGAAATTTCACCCCCACACGGGGTGTCACCCAGTGCAGAGACACTACTGATAATAACTATCCATTGTTCCATAGTCAAAAGATCTTACTGCTTTAGTTACATATGAATGTGTCTTGGAGGAAGAGAGTCATTTATATGCTTGCCTGCAATAATATCCTTCATTTCCCCGGTCTCTCTGTCCCTCTCCCTCTGTATAATTTTAAATCTATCTATTATGTATGCTCCATAATTTCACAAATGAAAATCAAGACACAAGTGGACAAACAACATCAGAGTGTGGTCAGGATGGCAAAAGTTATTTATGAGGAAATACGCAAAAGATTAGGTGAGGCTGCAGGAGTTTGCTTTTGTCTGAGCCTACAGGGAAGAATAAGACTTTGCCTGTCCTCTCCCCACTGCTGAGCTGAGTCTAAATAAGTTTTGCACATAGAACCCAGTTTGCAACAACTGAAATAAGGATAAAGGTGGAAAGTAGTAGTAGGAGAGAGAATCTGAGATATTTTTAAACCATCTTAAAAAGTGGGATGACTGAGAATTAATCAGGACTGTCCCTGCCAAATAAGGAAAGTTGGAGAGTGTACTGTCATAAAAACATCCAGTAACATATTATTTATTCTAAGAAAAGATTGAGAGAGATAGGTAAACTGATTGACCAACTGGACCTCTTAGTATCTAACTGGCTATTTGTATCTCCTAAAACATCAGGGGAGGCCAACTTGGCACTTCCCAGATGATTTGACTGCAAGTCCCATAAGCCCCAGCCAATACGTGAATTGGATATTATGAAAGTTGTAGTCCTCATCAGGAGGGCACCAAGTTGTCTATCTCTGTTTTAACCAGTGCCTGACAATAGCTCTCATTATTATGCATTATTAACTTGGCACATTTCTCATTTTTTCCCTAAGAATACCTCTAGTATCTGCAATGATTTATCATTTTTCCACCTTTGAATATATAGAACAGGTCATTTATAGGAGAGCTGCCTATGTATTCAGCCATTACTTTTATTCTGTCACAGCCTTCGGCACTTACCCAATGTTACTGCCTTTTCAGTTAATTTCATCTGCACAATTATATTTCTGAAGCATCAGCATAGTTTGATTTGATTTCCTCTGTAAACCCCTGTCCTCCCCCTTTGCGCTAATGAACGCTGTGCTCTTAAGAGGATTTCACCCAGGCAGCTGTACCTTAATGTCTTCCAGCAGGATTTACAATTTTGTACAGCTGAATCTGGATTATTGTATACTTGATTGAAACATGACCGAACGGAAGACAGATGAAAGCAGACAGGAATAATGTAGAGTATTTTGAGTACCAGAGTAAATGTTCTCTTTTGAAATAGGGTAAATTAGCACTGAAATGAAGGCTGAATCAAACTAAGAGGTGGGTCACATATTAATCACATTCTTTGTGACCAAGGTTTGGTACAATTACTTGTTTTGGACCATGATTCCCAGAATCCCCCAGCTAGTGTGGCTACTTTCCCATAGCTACATTGCCACTTGCTGCAGTAAACACAAGAAGTGTGAAAGGGCCATGGATGTATCTAGCTGGGATGTGGAACCTGTGCTCCTATTCACAATGTTGGTAGTGGTAATGGGAAGTGCAGATCAAAAACATCTGCAGGGATGTGATTTCCCCACTCCTGACCAAATCCTGAAAAAGTTCCTTTTTTGAACTTGTTGTATGTCTTCAAGTAATTTCTGACTTACTGCAATCCTAATGCAAACTTATCATGGAGTTTTCTTGACAAATTTTTTTTTCTTCTTCGCTACTTTAGTTTCTTAGGCCAATGCAGCGATTCCCAATCTGTGGGTCGTGACTCCTTTGGGACTCCTCCTCCTCTTCCTTGGGCCCTTGTGGGTGGTGAAGGGTCCGGAAACTGTGCTTTATGAGGAGAGATTTAGGGAGCTGGTTATGTTCAGACTGGAGAAGAGACGGTTAAAAAGTGATATGATAGCCCTCTTAAAGTATTTGAAGGGGTGTCCTATCGAGGATGGAGCAAGCTTGTTTTCTGCTGCTCCAAAGAGTAGGACATAGAACAATGAATGCAAAAAGATTAGTAGCAAGGGATGAAGAATGGCTGTTTACCTTGAGGAAATTGATGTCTACCTTATAGTCAAAACTTCTGTCAAATTTGTTATCCCGATGGAATTTTTACAACAGGTTCACTTAGCAATAATGATTAGACAACTTTGATAAACTATATTAGAGCATACAGGCCTGTGTCTCAGGTCTCCCATTCTCTTCAGATACTGGTCTGTGGGGATGAATATTTTCAATCATATACCTGATGGAATAGTTTCTCGGCTTTTGTATGAATTTATCTGCATTCTAAAAGATTGAAATGTCTCTTCTAATGCTTAGTTATTAGCAGTTATGCTTTCAGCTCACTTCTGCTGGTGGCTTTGGTTCCACCCTTTTCTTTTTGGCTTCACACACTACCAGAACATGTACTTCAACATCCTGAAATTAAACCCAGTCTTCAGGCTGAAACAGGTTCCTCACCCTTGGCTCTAACAAATAGTCCCCAGGACATGTGGACCTCAACCAAAAAAAAAAGGTTTCCCTCCTCCTGGTCTAAACTCTGTCTGCATCCACATTGTAGAGATAATCCGGTTTGACACTGCTTTAACTGCCATGGCTCAATGCTATGGAATTCCAGGGAGTGTACTTTGCTGTGGCATCAGAGCAGAGCTGCAGCTTTTGATAGTGGGGTGTCGCCAGCTCTTGCTTGGCAACTTCAAAGGGGCACCAAAGGCCAGGAAAAAGGCAGTTCAGGGTAAAATTCCAAATATTGACTTGAATGAACCAGCCAATGCTTTGGCTGCAGGCTTCTGTTATGCTTAATTATACTACTTCCATTCTGCTTATTGAGAGAAGAATCTCTGCAACCCACTTCCAATTGGCAGCATCCCAGGGAAATGTCTATATACCATTAATCACAGTCTGACTGTATCTTCAAAGATTAAGGAAAGAGACTTTTTTCAAAAAACAAAAACAAAACAAGGCCAAAACATTCTTTGAATTAAGATTAGTCAACATGTTGTTAGGAAACCTGCTTTAGAAACTGATGTTTGGCCAGTTTTTAAGCAAAGCATATCAAGGACTAATATTACATATTACCTTATTATAACATTCCTTTAACAGACAGGATGATTTCCTTCTCTTCTGTCCATGGACTGCTGACAGCATGCATAGTTACAATCATAGAGTCATTGAATCTTAGTGCAGAAAGGAGCCATAAGAGCCATCTAATCCAACCCCTTGGCATGCAGGAATATACAAGTACAGTGTTCCTGAAAGATACCCAGCCAACCTCTCTTTAAAGAGCTCCAAAGAAGAGTCCACCATCCTCTGATGCAGTCTATTCCACAGTCAAGCATGCCTTACATTCAAGACGTTTTGAATGTTTAGGTGAAATCTCTTTTCTTGCCGTCTGGATCCACTGGTTCATGTTCTAGACTCTGGAAAACCAGAAAGCAAGCTCATAATTGAGATATACTACATCCACAGCAACCTCCTGATCTACCGAGCTTTTAATATTTTTTTCCCCCCAGTCATGGCTGGGGTGGTGGATCTGCTGTAGGAATGAAATTTTTCACCACTTTAGTTCTACTTTTGACTGCTAATTCTATAATTAGAAAAAAATGGACTAATTTTAGCATTTTCCTTCCCACTGCGACAAAAAGTGAAAATGGTAAGACTTTAAAAATAATTGTAATTTGAGGTTTCCACACCAAATTTGTGCATGAACCTTTGTGCAGAAATATTTTTTGTTAGAACATGTTGTTTTCTTCACAAAAATGTGCAATTTTTGTGCAGAATATATCCCAAACGGCATGGATTCTCATCAGTTCAGAATTTTCTTCATCAGCTTTCCCCAATACTCAAAGAACCTTTTCTCTCCCATTCTTAACATGTATTTTTGAATATCCTTTCCATTACTAATTGCTCCTAATTTGCTGCTACCCCACTAAATCAGTCTTTAACTTTATGGTCAATGACAAGTGATTTCTCCATCCCACTGACACTGGCACAATCAGCTGCCATTTCTGATCATCACCCACTTTATCCTGACATTGGGTGAGAGCTAGCAGAAACCCCAATGAGACTCATAGGTGAGCCAGAGGTTTCAACTTGGATCATCCAGTGAAGATCTAATCCTCTATCCTCTGCATCATAGTGGTTTTCAACTGTTACAAGAAAACACTGTGGTGGTGGTAAGGAACATGATACATTCTGCTGACCACAGGTTAGCTGCAGCAACATATGGCATGCACTGCTAGAGTAATGTCAGAGGCTCCCAACTATGCAGCAAGGATGTAGCGGAAGATACTAAGGCATTACCCCCTAAAATAATTCTATCCCCACTTTGAAATTTTCCTTCAGTCTCCAAATTTTTACCATTGCAGAGACAGAGGCAATGAATATGGGTCACATGTGATACTCTTATATGTGCTGTTTTTGCATTCTCTTGCCTGTCCCTTTTCTCTGGGTGCCTAAACTCTCCTACTGCTCATCTGAAGTTTTAAATTACTCCCATGCTAGAAATCTGGGGTCTGAAGGAAAATTTCATTCCATGGGACAAAATTCTTATTGAAGATGCAATTCCCTCATTTTGCCCTCCCCTATCACAGCCTCACCTTGCCATGTAGGAGGAGCCTAAACATCAGGTCCTATATCCTGCCTGCAAGCCTTTCTGTATATTTGAAATTCTACTCAATCTTGCAAGTGTGCTTGGATGTGTGTTTATAAAGGCATGGCTAATTTTCAGGGAAGCCACCCTGTTCTCTGAACAACTAAATGCTGAGGAATTTATCTGACACCAATCATTGAGTCCATTTCTGCTTGGATGCTTTTGGCTTGCAAATAGCTATCAGCAGCAGACTTATTGTACACTAATCATTAGGCCATTTTATATGATACTGCCAGTAAGTGTCATTTGAGCTGCTGGTCATGGATAGCAATCTTAATTTTTCACAAGGCAGATGCAAGCATGATTCATTCAGTGTGTGTGGTGTGTGTGTGTGCATTTTTAAAGAGGAATTTTTTATACCAAAGTATCAAAAGACCTTGAATAAAGATCAGAAGACACTTTGCTTTCTGCAAAGAACAACTTAGTGCATCCATTTGCTTTTTCTCATATAGACATCTGTTGTGTTTTCCTTCATCCAAAGTTCTTTCTGCACACACCCCAATCTAGGGTGGAAAAATCCAATGACTGGAGAGAGCAAGGGGGAAACAACCCATCAAACGTTAAGAGGAAAAATGATCAAAGAAATTGGAAGAGTAGAAAAAAAAATCAAAGAGTACATGAGAATGCCAAAGAAGTCCAAAGAATTCTAGGCAGGAGAAAAGCTGTTATGACCTGTTTCTGTTCTAAAGCAATGCCTGCATCAATAATAGATTGGATGCGGGCAAAGTTTAATCCAGACAAGACAGAGGTGGCCCTAGTCAGTTTAAAGATAGATAAGGAGACGGCTTCAGCCTGTGCTGGATGGGGTTGTGCTCCTGTTAAAGTGCAGGTTTGCACTTTAGGTGTACTTCTGGAGCCCGCCTTAAGCCTAGAGGTCCAGGTTCCTGCCTTGACCAAGAGTGCTTTTGCTCAATTAAAACAAGTGTGCCAACTGCAACCATTTCTAGTGATGATGGATATGACCACAGTGACACATACTGTATCTTAGTTATATCCCATTTGGATTATTTTAACTTGCTTGGCATGGGTATGCCATTGAAGAGTGTTCAGAAACTTCAACTATAAGCTGCAGCCAGATTGTTAACTACTGAACTCTCTTACAACAGCTTCACTGCTTTTTTCAAGGCACAATCTGAAGTGCTGGTTATGACCTGTAAAGTCCCACTGGCTTACATCCAAGCTAAAGATTGTATCTCTCTGTAGAAACTCCTCTAGGCCTTGAGATCCTCAGGAGAGGTCCTCCTTTCAGTCCCACCATCTTCTAAGGCAAAGTCAGTGGAGAAGACACATTATAGATCCTTCTCAGTGGTGTCTTTGGTCTCTGGAACTCCCTTCATAAGGAGGTTAGAAATGAACCCCTATTGCTGCCCTTCCATCAATAGGCAAACCCCATTTTTATTCTGACAAGCTTTTGAAAACTGAAGGTTTTTCATAAACAAGATTTTAAGAGTGCACTGCATTGTTTTAATTTAATTGTTTTAGACATTTTAATTGTATATTTTAAATTGTTTTCAGTGTTTCTCATAGTGTGATTTCAATGTTGTTCTTTTGCATTTTGAAACCATGTTGTATTTGTTTTATTTTATAAGTCACCCTCAATCTGGATTTTAAGGCAAAGGTAAGGTATAAAAAAAATAGAATGATAATAATAACAATAACTAGCAATGACAATACCATTAAAACCATGGAGATCAGTTAAGAAGAAAGCAAGACATATGGGGGAAATGCAAATAACCAGACAATGAAGTACCCCAAAAAGAACAAAGCAGGAGCAGCAAGAGTTGTGAGGTCTAAAAGGAGGTACTGTACATTCCACACAAACAACTGGTTATTTCTGTCATTCTGTATACTGGATGCCAGCTTTTCTATAAGCACTAGTTACCACTTTTTATACCAGGCTTAAATCAAGTAGTGCTCCGGTTTTTAAGCTTCTTTTTTCAACAGAGTTTCCTTTTATTAATTTCAGCAGTGACGATGGGGAATTTACAACTTCTCCAGGATCACTTCTGGACCCATAGAGAGATGCTTTAGTTTAATGGTAAATTTGCTGCCCATCTGCCATGCAGGAACTCACAATCAAAGCATCCCTGACAGATGGCCATCTAGCCACTGTTTAAAGACCTCCAAAGAAGGAGACTCCACTACACTCAAGGGAGTGTCTAAGAGAAAAGACCAAGCCAATCTCGAGTCTCACAAAGAGAGTCAACAAGCACAGATTTGGGGTGAAGCCATGAAAGCTAGTCTGAAAGGAATTGAAGCTCAATATCATTTGAGTCCCAGGGGCAGAAAACTGAACCCACCAACATTGCATCCAGGGATGATGCATTTCTGGAATAGAAAAGTTTACTTCTTGGTGAGTTAATAATCTGCACTAGGCCTGAACTATTGTTAAATTCAATATGGAAAGTATTAAGAATGCCAAAGTAGTTATTCAAAAGCATAACATGCTAAATGCACACTACAAAGTCAAAATATGCTTTCAAAAAGATTAAGGGGTATGGAATTCAAAATGTTTAATTCAACAAACTCCCAGAATTTGATATTAACTCTGGATTTCCATCCATCCTAAGCATTCTTGCTGTTTGGTTCACCCTGTACAAAGTACTTTTGTAGTAAGAAAAGCATTTTGAAAAGCTAGTGAGTTGAAAGTATACCTTCAAAAAGCTAGTTTCTTCTTTGTTTCTCTTTTTCCTATAGAGCCCTTTAAACCAGCATTGCATATAAGGCACACACACACACACACACACACACACCACACACAAAAACTCTTTTGCATTTCCTTTGCACAGACTAGTCAAATTCACTCTATTTGTAATTTTAAAATGGGAGGACATCCTACAATGAAAAATCATTTTCTTTTCTTAAAAAATAATAATTAACTTTCGTATTCTCATTTTAAAACGGGATGTAATATTTCTAGAAACCTTTAAGTGCTCCGATCAAGAATTCAGCCACCATAAATTAATACAGTGCAGAGTCGTAATTAAGTTCAATAATCTCATTAAGGCTTTTAATGAAATTGATTAATTTGAAAAGGAGTTGGCTGGTGATCAGGCGATCTTTTGTAGCATAAAAGACAATGCTGGAATATTATGAGCTATCTCAGATACAAAGTGATTTGAAGCTAAAGGGCTCCATGCTCAGTTCTTCACAGCATGTGGACATGTGGTGAAATGCTCCAGGGAACGAATGTTTTGCTTTTAATATTCATCTTTGGAAAGCAATTTTGATTGCCTTACAGGCAGGCTCAGCATTTGCCTTTAAAAAAATATATCTGAAAGATATCAAGTATCAGACTTCATTGTTTTGAATGGGCCATATATCTACACAGATTTTCAATAAGTTCACAGATGTATAACAAAATAATTGGCTGAGCAAAATGAGTCCATTGATTATACAGTCCATCTGGCATTCTTTCTGTGGGTGTGAATGTTTGTAACACAGAAGCTCCTCCGAATGCTGGGATATCGGACTGAGTACAAATATACTGGATGCTATGGAATGCTTTGGTGTTAATTTATGGATGGGGAAGGGTCACCCTGAGATTATCCTCCGAGCTTTGCCTCTGAGCTTGTGCGATCTTCTGTAAAGCTTGCAAAAGTTACCTTTTTGGATTACAGTTCCTCAAATACCCAAAACAGCCGAGGTGATTGGGGGATTCTGGGGGATGCATCCTCCAAAAGTAGCTTTTCAAAGCATGTATGTTTTGATGATTCAAAACTCAACTAAACCCCATGACCTGATATTTAAGGTAGTAATGGAAACAATGGATGGTTTGGTTAGACCTCACTGGAATACTGTGCCCAGTACAATTCAAGAAGGATATTGAGAAACTGGAGTGTTTCAGAAGAGGGCAACCCAAATGGTGAAAGGTCTGGAAACCATGCCCTATGAAGCTTAGGGAGCTGTATATGTTTAGCCTGGACATAAGAAGGTTAAGAGATGATATCATAGTTCTGTTTAAATATTTGAAGGAGTGTTATATTGAGGATTCAGCAAGCTTGTTTTCTGCTGCTCCAAAGACTAGGACACAAAGCAATGGATCCAGGTTACAAGGGGGGGAAAGATTCCACCTAAACATAAAGAACTTCCTGGTGGTAAAATCTGTTCAACAGTGGAAGAAATAACATTCAGAAATACATTACAATAGGAACATTTTTCATGCCAAAACGTTTATATTTGGCGAAAATGATGTACAAAGAACTATATATCAGGGAAACATTTTAAAAATCATACATGTTCGGAGAATTATGTGTAATAGAACCTAGCTCCCTCCTGAATTAGAATTCAACTCGAGAGAGGTCACATATTTTTTAGCAGTGTGATAAACTCCTTAGCTATGGTTCATTCTCTTCTGTTGCCCTTTAAGGATGTCATGAGTATTTCTTTTTTCCTGAAACATCTTTAATTAGTCAGGTACTTAATCTGTTAATTTAATTAAAGAAAGCACATATAATGCCATGCTCGCTTTTGCTTAATTAAAGGTTTTCTAATGATAATAATCATGATTCGATATTGCAGTCTGTGCTGCATAACTTTATACATATCTAGCTTTGTAGCACTGAGGGACTGTCTAGTGGGTTGTGAAGATGCATATCAGGGCACCAACAAGAATATTCCAATGTGGATCACCACTCCCAAGCTGGTGTCTTGATGTTCATTGGGTTTTACCAATGCATATTGGTAGTTCCTAGCCATCAGTATCTTCTGCTGATTGGTCCTGATGCTTGTTTGCACCTGATGTGCAATGGTCACTTTACTGGCTCCCCTAGATAGTAACATAATGACAATATGAACATTGTGAAACTGCTTAATTCTGTTTCCTGTAGATGTAAATACACTTACGTAGAAATAAGTGTCATATAGAAATCCAGTTGACAGGAAGAGGAAGAGGGGGAGGGGGAGGATATTATGTCGGATTTGTGTAGCATTCAGGTCCCTCAGTCTTGTAATAATGGAATGATAATTTTGTTATTTCATGAAAATCCAAGTTGCCAATCCATTTGGTTTAGTGTATTACAGGCATAGGCACCTCACCATAAACCAGGAGCAGAGAAGCATTAGTCCTCTTGAAGTTTTGGACTTTCATTCCCAGAAATCCCAGCTAGCCCAACCATTGGCAAGGGATTATAGGAGTTATTGTGCAAATCACCTGACGAGGCCAAAGTTTCCTCACATCAACCATAAACTTTCAAGCCAAAATCATCACAAAAGAGCGCTCCAAGTTTTGCACACTTTGACATTGTTAATGCCATAAGGATTCTCAGCGCACGCAAGGAATTCTGCCTTAACGTTTGAGTGAATGTATGGATTTATATATTGATTTGTTATTTTTCTTAAAACAGGTCTTCTCTATATGATTGAAATTACATAATAGTCAGATGAAGAGTGCTTGGCTTTGACAATAGAAAAACATGATCTCTCTCTCTCTCTCGCTCGCTCTTGCTCTCGCTCTCGCTCTCGCTCTTTCCAACCCTTAATGTTGCCACAATCAGAAATGACTTGAAGCCACACAACAGCATCCACTCTCCCAGAGTCCTAGGCTGTGTTTGCACTGATGAGAAAACCCAGTTTACCATTGGGGCTTATGGATCCTCAAGGAGGATGGACTGTCCACACAACAAGCATCCACAATGGGCCAATGCCAGCAACACTGTCCACACATCCCCCCAAGTGAAAACCTTCGTGTCAAATGATATAAAACACAAACCTTGCCAAGAAAACCCAATGATAGAGTCACCTTAGGGTCAACATAAGTCCACAACAACTTGAAGGCATGTAACAACAAAATATCCCTCAAAGAAACAAGAATATGCAGATTCTTGGTATGCAGAGGCCAATATTTTTATAATATAAAATGCTATTAAAAGTATTATGTGCTAGATTATGGCTCAGTGCTTCCATATATCCTGTGAGAAAACCCAGTTCAATTACATTTTTAAAGAACTGTTTAATGGGCCATTAGTTTACAATATGGTCTACTCTCTTTAGGGGTTATGTTGGTTTATTTATTTGTTTTGTTACCATAATGACAACTTTTAAACTAATGAGCCTGTGGGGGTTGGGGGGGGGTAAGTGTTGTCAGTATGATGTATATTGCCTATAGAATGGCATTATTCCATCACAGTTGAAATTTAAGTTAACGTCCCAATTTGCATGTTAAATCAGAATTATTGAGCGTGATTACTTATTTGAAAATGAAGAAACCTGAAACTTGCACTGCTCCCAAACGAAAGGCAAATGGGCCAGATTTTAGTAGAGTTACTTCTTTGAACATTACCACCTAGAATCTCTGGGCTGTTCTTGAATCCAGAAAGGTCCCTAGTCCATAAATGGTTTTCCATGCCCAATTCAAAGTGCTGGTTATGGTTTATAAAGCCCTATTTATCTTAGATTCAGATTATCTGACAGAGTGCATCTCTACACAATCCATGTTTTGTGGGACAGTTGCTCTCTCTCAGCCTATTGTACTTCATAGGATTGCTATGAAGATAAAATGGAGAAGACAAGAGCCATGTGTATTCACATGAAACCCAATAGAGGAAAGGTGGGATATAAATCTAAATAATACATGTTGAAAAAATTACTCTCCCCTCCCCTTTCTCTAGTGGATCCATGCCAGCTATGCTTGTTCTTGGCTAAAGATACATGGTTTTTCATTCTACAAAATGAAAATCATGTGCCTGTGCTGCACTTAATAAAAAGTTTTTGGAAAGCCCTTAAAGGTTGGGATTTAGATGCAGCAAACATGGGTAGTATCCACTGCTATGAAAGTTTATGGGTTGCTCTTATTTTAATCACTTCTTCTTTGGAACAGTGGCTTTCTGATTCTAAAGGCCTATAGGTAAAACATGAAATTGTTTTCCATCATCACTGATGGACAATTATTTGCCCACTTGTATTGGCAAGCCCATGGTCTAGAATGACTTGATGTGACCCGACAAGGTGTTATGAAATTGCAATAATTAAAACATTGATGAATATGCAGCTAATTTAATCTGGCATCACCATCTATCACATCAGGAAGCAAGTGCGAGATGCGGAAATCAGAGTCATTGGATGGAAATTTTGTCCAGTGGTTGCCAAGAGGTTACCTTCTTCTCTGAAACAAAAGGGATGATAAATAAACTGGAATCACATTAAGCTGAATGAAAGGGAGAGGATCTGAAAAGGGAAACTTAAAGTGTTCTGTAACAACACATCCTCCTACATGTTACTCTTTGGATGGTGGGGTTGCCAAAGTGTTGAAAGGAAGTTAGTCACAGATGGTGTCTGAACATGCATAAATTCACTTCACTCAAGAGCAGATGGGTTTCTTTTTTTAAGTGAACATCTGAAATAGTTGCTCTGGGGAAATTACTAACTCACTTTTCAAGTGGATGTAATGTCCTTTAGCAACCCATCCCTTCACAAACTTACTTTGTAATTAAGCTCAGGAAGAAACTTCAGAGTAGGGTCTGAACTCCTTTTGTGCAACATGTCATCATGTTTTCTAGAGAATGCTGAAGTCTGGTTGTCAAAGATGTATATTTATTAAAAGAACGTAGCAGTTATACAACATAGGAGAGCTACCATAACTGGGAAAGCTAGAGTCCATAGCTGGCCTTCCAGTGGCTGATGGACAATAGACCGCACCAATAGCTAGGTTGACTAGGACTGATAGGAAATCAAGTTCAACACCATCTAGACAGCCACAGCGTCCCCAGTCTTGCTCTGTCAACACTCCTATTGATTGTGTGTAAAGGCAATTAATCTCTTTTAAACATGCTTATATGGGATTCGGCTGTAAAATCCCTAACCCCCAAAAAAGTTGCCCTTAAATCCATAAGAGCTTTAGGGAAAGTCTTTGAATTACTACATATATAAGTGAGGAAATATCATAATATTAGTTCAATGACTGAAGAAATATTGATATCCTCCATTTAGAATGGGATACATAAAGTACAGAACCAGCATAGTGTGTTGGTTTAAGTGTAGGGCTAGAACTCTGGCAGACCAGGAATTGAATTCTCATTCAGCCATGGAAATCTATGGGGCACCATTAGGCAAGTCACCATCTCTCAGCCACAGAGGAAGGCAATGGAAAAACCCTAACGAAAGCTTGCCAATAAAATATATGGCACTACACTGTACCTGATATTTTATTGTCAAGATTTCTTTAGGGTTTTTCCATTGCCTTCCTCTGTGGAAGTTGGAAATCACTTGAAGGCACACAAGACAACATTAAGTACAACCCATGGCTTCCTCTACACACATATGCACACCTTTCTGGTCAAACCAAAGTGAATTGCTTCATCCCAGAGTCCCAGGAGGGGCAACTTACTTTATTAATTCCAAAGGACCCAGGCAGGGCAGTTAAAGTGGAACCATAGTGCTATAATTGCATGGTGTCCATGGCTGCAAAAGTTGACTTGCAGCTACTTCCAGGTTTTAGGTTTTTTGCTGGAATTTTTGAAACTCCATCCAGCTCCTGCCCTGTAGGTCTGTTGCTGTCACTCTTTCCTGTTTTAGATTTGTCTTACTTTTTGGTAACTCAGAACATCGGTTAGAAAGCAACATAAAATCTGTGACAGTTCACCTGCCTATGATGGTTTCCTCTATGATCGCCCATACATGCCTGCAGGTCATTATTTGATACAACTATTATCCAGTGAGAAGCATGCATATGTGAACCAGCCATGTATGCAAAATGATCCCTTCAATTCAGACTAGAGAAGGGTGAAAAATTAATTGGGTTCACATTTTAATGCACACTTTCTCAACTTCTCTCTCTCAGAAGCAAATGCAAACTCAAAGTCATTTTGAGGTCAGAAATCCATAGAGTTTGGAGCTTATAGTGCAGTTTGAAAAGCAAAACACTGTGTTCAATGAAAGTATGTACCGTTCAGAAATGTACATGGAAAATTGTGTTCTTGCAAAAAATATCTATGCAAAGATTATTTGGTCAGTGGGAGAACATATTCAAAAATGTTCGCAAGACTGGTTTCATTTTTTTTTTTTTTTTTTGGAACATGAGTAGAGGAATAAATACAAATTGGTTGAGTTTTGTAACTATGCAGACATTCTGTCAGTTCTACTGGATTCCTTAATAAGCCAGCCACCTCACTTGCCAAAGTGGCTATTGAGCTGTCCCCACTCCAGATCTATCTGAACCCCACTTCAAGATCAACATTAGCAAGGCCTCCATTATTCACCTTCTCCCATTTTCTCCTTCATTAGTTCTTGTGTGTGTGCATGAATGTATGCTTGTGTGTGTGTGTGTTGATTATTTCTTTTAATAAAACTACAAAACCTATTTGGGATTGTTTCCAGAGTTCTGTATGATTTGGAACCAGTGTAAATAGGGTTAAGATCCCAAGGCTGACTGTTGCCCCAGCCAAAATATAATCTTATTTGAGCTATTAAAATTCCCTATGAACAATTTATTTGTCTCCTCAGAACCCCAGCTTTTTAGGCAACAAACCAGTTAATCTTTCCATTCTAGCAAAACTGCTGATTTCCCCTTGTTTAAAGTTATCTCAATGGATAAATGCCAGGGGAAATAGCAATTGCAAAAATATCCCCACCCTCGCAATTCACTTTAGTGCTCCACAGGACGCAGGGTAGACGAATGGCCTAGAGGTCACCATGCTGCTGGTTTGCATTTGAAAATAAAGGAGAGGAATATATCTTAATGGAGACTCCTTGAGATTCATTCTTTGACAGGTCATCTCCTCTCTATTTTCTGGGCTTAAGAAAGATTTGTTCATTCAACTGCATGGCCACTTGCCATATAAAATATGCGCTTCAGCTGGAGGATCCGTTAATGGATCCTTCATCATCTACAGCTGCTTATCTTCTTGCATTGGTAGTTCCTCCATAAGACTAGACATCATGATTGTCTCTGTACTTCACACCATCCATCAACATGGACAAATAACAATGCGTAGTGATGCATCATCAGCATGCCGAGACTATATTTTAAATAGATCTGGGAAAGAGGCTGCTGTTCTTGTCTTTGTTGTACCTAAATAAAATCCTTCATCCAGAGCAGTCCTCTACCCCAAATATCTTCAGAAAAGGAGATGGAAACAGGTGGAAACAGGTGGTCTTCCTCTTGGCTCTGCTTCCTTTTCACCTCTTCTAATTTCATCCCTTCATGTCAGGGAATATTCTTGGCCCCCAGCTATCTCCAGATGTTCTTCAACTCCAATCTTATCTGGGAAGGCCAAGGGTCACAGGTAATAGGAGTCGGAATCCAACAACATGTTAGGAACCACAGATTCCCCATCCTTGCTTTATCTGTAAAAATCTCCCTTCCATCCTGTCTTTGTTCTTGTGTCAATTTTCTCTATAACAATAATTGCTTTTTTGACAGAGCAATGGTGGCCAGAATGCATCCCAGGGACCTCATTTCTCTCGTGGACCTCATAGTTATATCTGTGGCCCTCAGCTTCTCCAGACTCCCCTTTTTCTGGCCAAAAAGGGATGAAACTGCCATGATTTTCTTTTAATTTTTTAAATTAAGGGTAGGCCACTCTCAGAGGCTAGAAAGCCATGTTAGTCACCCAATCACTACTACATCTCTCCTTTCTGAGTGTAGTCATCTGTTCTAGAAAGGCATCATCCAAGGCATCATCATTAGAAAAGATTTCTAACCTGTAGGCATATTTTGCCTCCCTTAGTTTTTAATAGATTGCAACCACCCACACTACTCTTATTCTGACATCAAATATCAAAACATCAAACAATAAAAATCCCTGTTGTTCCAACCGAGAACTTCTGGCACTTTTTGCTTTTCCCTTTATGTAGTTTTTGGCAGTCCTGTGCCCTCCCCCAGGAAGTCTGGGGTCAGAAAATTGGCTCAAGGTTCCCCATGGTTGCTGACCCCTATGTTACAGCCAGAATTGCTGAGCGATGGTTCAAAAAACAACAAGGATGAGAACAGTTACCAGCTTTTCTTCTCCTTGCCAGTTCTCCTCGACTCTGCACATACCCTCCCCATTAGACAGTCATATCCCAAATATCCTATTTTCCTCTCTCTTGAATCTCTCCTTTGGATGGTAGTGTTAGAGTAGCAACAGCATGCACACAACAAAAGAAGAAGGGGGGACCTCCCTTTACCTCCCTGTTCCCAGTAACCTAATATGTTGTTGCTGTTTACAAGAATGTGCTAGCATGCTCAAAGCAAGCTCACTGACTCATGGGAGATGAGGTTTCCCCCAAGAGCTATCCAGTACTCCAGACAGCTATTTTCTAGCACTAGGCCAGAATGTCTCATTACTTTCAGAGGGATGAGCAGGTTGGATTCATTTCTAAGGGCAAGAGAATTTTAAAGGGGAAAATGTGACTTACCTTAAAGATAGGTGGATGAGTTGTTGTTTTCCAGAGGTTTATAATAATATATAGGCTTTGGAGTTATTTCAAGCAGCAGTTTTGTTTGCCCACAACAGTCTGGATGTGTTCCCTTTGGGACAAACTACCTTATGGGAATGATGTTACATAGGATGTAGCATCTTTCCCAGGGCCATTCTCGGGGGAGAAAATGGCTGCTCCCTTGGCCAATAAGGTACAACCATCATGTTTCCTCTACAGCCCCCATGGGAAAGAGGGGTTAAAAGGTGGTTGCTTACATGATTTTTGTTACAACCATCTGGAATGCAAATAATAAAAGCAAATCTCTGTCGGTCTTTTACAGAGTAAAATTCAATGTCTTCCAAAATCCATAGAACTGAAGTTGTTGCTTTTTTCAAAAAGAGCACAGGGAAGTTAAAATACTTTTAAAACTCCTGAGGCTCCCATCAAATCATCACATTTATATATACAAATTCTCCCCTTTTAATGCTTTGTTTAATATTCTTGCATACTGGCATGAATAGTTTAAGACAAAAGTTCACAGTCCTTCCATTGAGTTCACTTAGTTCCCTGAGTTTTGCCTGAAGCCTTTATAAGAGTGTTGGCTGAGAGCAACTTCCCCAAAATAAAATAAAATCAGTACATATTCATCAAAAGATGATGCTATGGTTCATTCAAATGTAAATAAACTATATAAGGACATCTTGAATGTCCAAAGGAATGTTAAGAGGCTAGCTGCAGTACAGAAGCTCAGGCTTTCAGAGAAACCCTGAAGGTAGAGTTTTGACCTTTCTTACAATGTTGCATATATAAAAGTGTATTTGTGGAGATTAGAGCTGCTACTAGATTTCATGATGAACCAAAGTATTAGCTCTGTTTACCTGTTATTATAAAATTCCGTTAAAAGAAAGTAGGTAAAAAAAAAAAGATTTGATGCACAAAAACTAAATATTCAATGTAATGAAAACAGCAGAGAACCTACACATCACTGAGAGGCATGAAAACTATTTTGCTCAGCCAAATATAGAACTTTAAATCTGAATTGTCAGGACAAACAAAGAAAAATATTTAAACCTGATATTAAAAAGAATATAAAAACAACAATGGCATTCCAGTGTTGGGTACTACCACTTAGAAGGATCTCTCTTTTGCCAATGAAAAAGGTATTTCTCTTGTAGGATGCAAACAAGGCCTTTGTGGGATTTCACAGGTGTGAGAAAATACAACTGTTGTATGAGCTGTCCAGAGTCATCATGCCATCTTTCCATAGGCTTGAAAAGGTTACAGTGCTGCCTATGGAATAGTCAGAGCTGAACTCTTCATCCTCAGCTAAGCATTCCAGACCTAAGATGAGTTCCCAAGAAAAAATATATATATTAACTTAATTCAACTGTATAAATAAGTTTCCAAGCTGCAGAAGGAAGGGGAGGTGTTTGGTGGTGGATACTCCACTTAATGCTACCAGATTTGCTGTGCTAAGGGTGCATTCCCACTATGAAATAGAGTGAATTGCCAATCGGTGTAAATAACCCTCATTCCCATTTGAAACCAGTTTCTGTCACAAAGTGATCAGTTCCTATCATGATAAAGTGAAGCAAAGGCAAAAAAGTCCATTTATTCCAGACAGTAGTTTGAAAGAGGTTCTTTTGAGAAGAATCGATTCTGAAGTGAGTTCAATAAGTGGTAACGACAGATCAGAACTGATTCATTCTGGGGGAGATGGACTAATGGCTATGGGGTGTTTACCATCCCTCCTCAGTTTTTGCCAGATCCACCATTCTCCCCCCTTTTTTTACTTTTAAAAAATCCATTCTTCCTGCCTCATTCCCCAGCTTCTCCCTCCATCCCCAGCTTCCTCCTTCTTCCTCCATTTCCCGGTTTCCTTCTTCTGTCCCCGGCTGGCTCCTTGTCCCTCTGTCCCCAGCTTCCTCCTCACCCAGAGCCAATTTGAAGCGATGCAACTAGTGGGGACAACAACCATGCCCCCAAAAAAGTGATTACACTGGGGTAAGAAAAATATCCACTTTGATAGTGCGAACAAGGGACCTTTTGGAATTGATTTCCAACATGGAGCGAGGGCAAATTGGGAATCAGTTTAAACTGCAATAAGTTGGTTTTCCGTGTGGTACTGAGGGCCAATGTGCTTGCAAACTTGGAGCCTTCAGAAGTCAGGTGTTGCAACTGAAAGCTCTTCAAGAGTGCAGCTACACCATAGAAATAATATAGTTTGACACCACTTCAAGTGTTGTTGTTCCATCTTATGGAATCCTGGGTATTGTTGTTTTACAGGATCTTTAGTCTTCTCTCGCCAAAGAATGCTGGTGCCTCAAAAGACTACATATCCCAAGATTCTGTGGATGGAGCCATGGTAGTTAAAGTCATTGTCAAACTGAATTATTTTTACAGTGTAGCTGCACACAGAGAGATCAGACAATGATAACTGTTCTTTGTTGTAGCCCATAATCTCTATTAACCATCCATGCATTCAAGAAAATCTTTTTGACCAGTGGTTTATTATTTCCTCAGTTACAGTGGAACCTCGCCTTATGATGGGCAGTGGCCTAAGAGATATATCTCTCTTTGCAATGTTAGAAGAATGAATCATATGCTTTATAAGCTGCGAGGATTTCCCCCCACAGCACAGATATCACATATCAGTATGGTCATTTCTAAATTGTGTTTGACACATTGAAGGAATATAAATATGCCCCAGTTCTGTCTGTAGGTTCACACATTCTAAAACATGTGATATGTATATATAGATGTGTGTATATAGAATGTGATGTATGTGTGTCTGTGTATATATATATTAAATAGAGTCCCTTTCCCACCATGTAGACATGGGGGAGCCCAACTAGATGGAAAGTAAATTTAGAAGACGCTCTCTAGAGATGGTAAGAAATCTGTAGACCAGAGTGGAGAAGGGAATGATAGTTGCCCTCCATAACTGCCATCCATCGGCCTGGGAGGGAGTTCACCAGGCAAATCCAACTCCATCAGGGCCAGCCTGAGAGGAAGGAGACTCCACCCTCCATAACTGCCCTCCGCTGGCCTGAGAGGGAGTTCACCAGGCAGGTCCAGCTCCATCAGGGCCAGCCTGGAAGAAGAAAGAGCCCTCCCTCCAATCCATCTGCTTTGATCCAGGCCTCAGAGGGAGAGAAGAACCACTGGACCTCATCCCCTTTCCCTCCACCATTCCCTTCTCCTTTTGTTTCGTGTCTTTCAGATTGTAAGCCTGAGGGCAGGGAACTGTCTGATTAAAAATAATAATTGTAAGCCTCCCTGAGAGCCATTAGGGCTGAAGGGCGGGATATAAATGCCTAAATAAATAAATAAATAAATAGGCTGGCTGCTAATATGTTTTCAGGAAAGATTTTATTGAGGGAAATTGTATCTGGGATGTTTTCAACTGTACCATTTTAAATGCTTTTTATTATTTCCAATTACATGATTTAAATAGGGATGTAATTCTTCTCTAAGGATGCACCCACATTGCAGAATTAAAGCCGTTTGACACCACTTTAATTTCCATAACTCTTTCCTGAAGAAACATGGGATTTCTAGTTTGGTGAGACACCAGAGCTCTCTGACGGACCAGGTTTGATGCCTCACCAAGCTACAAATCCCAGGAATCTGTAGGATAGAGCCATGGTAGTTAAAATGGTGTCATACTGCTTTATTTCTGCTGTGTGGATACACACTAAGTTTCTTCTTGGAAGTATTGAGTAATTTTAGCAATTTTCTCCCCACTGTGAGAAAGTCTTTGAAAACCATGCAGTTTCCAAAACCTATTTGCAATTCAGGACTTATTCTGCCCAAAAGTTACACATCGTTGCTTTGCACAGAAAATAACATTTTTCTGTATGAGAAATACCATTTTCTGCACAGAAAAAAAATATGTGTAGAAATATTAGTCTCTGTCTGGAATATTCTGTTTCTTGTTTTTTAATGCAAATCACCCTTGTGAGAATTTTGTACAGCACTTGTCTCCAATTACACCATTTTTTTTTTGCAGGGCATAATAATTCTGCATATAAATATCATTCTCCATGCATAAAATGATGTTTTATGTGTAAACCAGCCATATGTGAATATTGTGCAAACTGCAGAGATTCCTTTCAGTTCATGATTCTGCTCATGATTCTTCTTTACCTAAAAGCCCCTGAAGCTATCCTGCATGGCTGTTTCCTGTTCTGTGGGGAGGAGGCAGGATCACAGAAGTGTCTCGCTACTTCCCCATAATGAGACATTAAATTATGGCATCTGCACTAAGGCTCATTGGAGGACCCCAGCAGATCTTTGCTCTGATGCCATCATTTGGCATCTGGCTATGGGGACATAGCCAGATGCCCATGCAAACCTGCCCGCTCTCTGCAGAGCAGGGAATAGCATGCAGGGAGCTTTATCACTACAGGGGGAGGGGGTGCTTTGGGCATTGCAGAGGTAGGAGGGCAGAAAGATACCAGCTTCCACAGTCACCCAAAAAGATATCTACATGTGTAAAGGAAACGTATATTTGCAGATGGTCTTAACAATAGTTCCTGGTCATTGTATCCTATCCACTGTCCTCTAATGTTTTGCCTTGAACAACCAGTAGTAACAATCTATATTTTTCATTTCTTATTATATGATCAAAAATATTCTAGTTTTCTGCACTTTATGTGTTTTATGATTTCTTGATCTTTATACATTCTGTTTTATTCTTCTTCATTGGTCATCCTCTCAGGCTAGGAAATTCTTAACGTCTTATAATAAATCTCCATTCCAAATGTTCCTTTTTCTCTCTTTTTTTAAACAATAGCCTCTCTTAAATTCCACATTCCCACATCCTATAATAGATGTAACAAATCAGAAGTTATGTGTAATTAAATTCCTTTTCCAGTAATGAATATAAATAAAAGCAAAGATTCCCTTTAAAATTACAATCATAGACACAGGTGCTACCTCTTGATCTTCATCCTGAGGAACTGGATAGTGGCTCTCTTTGTGCTCAGGCTTTGGATGGGAGCTTCATACTAACACCATCCCTTCAGATCTGATTTCATTTAGTCAAGACACTCTTGTTAATTCCAGTAGCTTTTGTCCGGTTTCAGGTTCCCCTCTAGAAGTGCCATCTTCAATGGGAAGATGTCTGATGCCCTTCTCTCTATCTCATCAGCCCTCACTGGCATTCAGTGCTGATCCCAATGCCAGTTTAGCTGAGATGAAGAAAATGACAACCTCATCCAGCACTACTGAGCCTGACCCTCAGCATCCATTGATGCCAGGCCACAGGTCACTGAAGGAAAATGGATGTATTCAGGGGGATACGAAATGGGAGAAAGGGGCCGCTTGGTGGCTGCGGGAATGAGCCACGCACCCAGAAGGAGCTCCGTTTCGGAGCTCCTTCTCATGCTGCAAAGAGGCCCGGAGCAGCACAGAGATGTTAATGCAAAAAATCTAAGTCAATTGCAGTTATATTAGACAGAGGAAATTGGTTCTGTTGGGTTTATGTTAAATTGGGATTCAAATTTACGTGGCGTACCTGAATGAAGCTGAAAAATACCATCCATGATTTTATTCCCCTCTGCTTTGGATCCCTGTTTTGAGCATATGAGGGAAGAGTACAGCGGCATGAATTTTTGAAATCTCAATTTCTCATCTACCACGCCCCAAATCCTCCTGTTTTCCCTTTTTTCCTCTTCTATAATCTCATCTCCTTACCCTGGTCACATTTTCTTTTGTACACAAAACTAAACACTTTTCCCAGTTTTGCAATGTGATTTGCAACTCAAAAAAGTGTGTAGAAAATGTACATATTAAGGGAAACCATACACAAACATATGCAGTGTAGGAGTGATCACAATAAATAAATAATCAATCAATCAATCAATCAATCATACCTTATATCAGGGGGAATTTCGTATAAAAAGTACACCCACCAGGAAACAGGGATACAAAACTGTGTCATCTTAGGAGGGAATGAACACAAAATATGCACACATTTTCTTGTACATTCCTTAACTGAGTCAACAAACTCATGCAGAAATGAGCTGAAACAAATGAAAATTGGGGGGAAATTATCAATGGAGCTCAACTAAAATTAACAGATTTTCCCATTTTCAGCGTACTCAAAATAAGTTAATGGGGTTACGTGAACACAAGTATGCATAGATTTACAAACATTGTCTTATACGCACTTACTTGGGAGTAAACCTGGCATACTTTCAAACAGGTATGCCTGCTGCTGCACATTGATGGGCAAATAAAAAACATTTATCTTGGAATAAGCCCTATTACACTCAATGGGCCCTACTGCTGAGTGGAAATACATAAGATTACACTGCTTCTCTTATTCAGACTTTCCAACCAAGCTAGAGGAAACCATAGGAAGCTGCCACATACTATTTCTGTTGCAGACTTTGTCTGATTCACTGTTGTGTACTCTCACTGTCAGCAGTTTGTCAGGGTCTCAAGTGGGGTCTTTCACTCACCCTGCTACTTGGTCTTGTAAAAAAAAGGATTCTTCAAGATACAAGGGACTGATCTAGGCTTTTCAGCATGCAGAGCATGTATCATATCACAGAACTATGGTTCCTTCTTTAAAAAAGGAAGTTTGCCACATAGAATAAAACAATCTAATGTAATAAAACAGATGAAAAAATAGGGGGAAAACCAGCCACTGACCAAGAAATGAAATATTGATCAAATGCCACTGTAGGTTTGAATGAACAACAGAGAAAACTTGGTATGGGGGTCAAAGATTGATGAAAAACTTGTGCAATTATGTGTGTGTTTAATGGATGTCTACATTTTAACAAAGATGATTTCTGATAAATAGAGCTAGCAAGGTAATTCTAAATGTTGGTGCCATAACAGAAAAGAACATGTCACCAGCTCTGGAGCAAAGCTTTAATACATCCCTAAGCATAGTCACCACAGTGGTTCTCTAGATGGCCCACTATTATTCTGGTGTTTATCAGACGAGCTCTTAAAGAGGTACTATTCCAGTGTGACTCCTCTAGCTGCCTCCTGTTGCATGCTGGGATTGGCAGTTTTAAGGAGGGGTATTTAGAATTCTCAGGCAGAGAAGTTCAGCTCCTTAAAACTGCCAATCCCAGCATGCAACAGGAGGCTGCTAGAGGAGTCACACTGGAATAGTACCTCTTTAAGAGCATAGTGTGATAAACATCTCTGTATTCCACTACTTTGATGGTGGTTGTGGTGGCTTCTTACCATCCTGTCTCCATGGATCAAGGCAGAAAACCACAACCGTATACTTAACTTAGTCAAGTCAAGGCATAGCCTTGTTAGTTTGGATCCAAATGCAAAAGGACTTGTAGCACCTTTGTAACTAACTTAAGGAAAGAATTTGGTAGCACAAGCTTTCATAGGCTCAAGTGTACTTCATCAAAATGCATAGAGTGAAGTGACTAAGAACAGACTTTTATAGCTATGAATGAGCAGATTGTATGGGTAAATAGCAATAGAAATGCAAATTTGTGGGTATAGCGATGAAGTGACAAGTTCAGTTTTAACAATGGTTGTTGGGGGACAGAAGCAGAAAGAAAGACATTACTGAAGGCCAAGGTGAGTAAGATAACCATATAATGGTGGAGGGAGTTATTGGAATGTAATATCATGCTGGCTGGGAACCAGAAAGGAAATGTGATAAACTAGGCAAGATAGCCCTCATGAGGATGGAGTATTAACTAGTGTTATAATATGTGTAATGTGTCAGGAAACCATTGACTCTTTTCAACCCACTGTCTCTGGACTGGAGTTCATGGATATATTACAATTGCTCATGCATGTTGGACATCCTCTTGTAGTGTTTGAGATTGGGAGTCTGTCTGTAGTCAAGTAAAGGCCTGCCACCAAGAACCCTTGAGAGGCCAGAATTATTATTCAGAATGAGTTGTAGTTCATTGATGATACAACTGAGTGGTCTCAGTTGTTAGTTGTTTGGTTTTTTTTTTTAAGTGTATGTATTAATATGGATGCATGTTGAAATGGGATAAGCAGTTCATTGCACCCCATGTCTCAGACTATGAACCTAATACAGTTATGGTTCTTTTCTGTACTCATATGGAACAAATCTTGCCACAAAAAAACCATGATAGGTTCACCTTAGGGTCGATATAAATTGGAAACAATTTGAAGGCACAACAACAACAACAACAACAACAACAACAACAACAACATGCATGATTCACAATACAAAACCTGTTCAGATGACATGGACTAGCCAAGTGAGTGATATCACAGTAAGCTATGAATGGAAACTCAATGTTTTACAATATGAAAATGATTTTAGTTGGGCCACCAAAGACCAAATAACATTCCCTATTTGGGAGCCATGTTGAACATCCATGGCTTAACTAAGGAGAAGGCCTGGCATATCTTGTAGCAAAATAAAATACAAATTACATGACTAAATTCTGAGAGAATCAGATGGACTGTAGCACTGTAGGTGGAGAAAATGTTATCTAATGCTAGCATGTGACAGAATGTGTGAGTGAGAGAGTGTGAATGAGAAAGAGATCAATCTTAAGAAAGTTACCACTACATAGAGTGGGTGGAATTTGAACCTTTATCCCTAATGTGTTAGAGCTTATTTGTCTTTAAATTACTGAGATTTTCTTTTCCCCCCTTCTTTTCGTTCTTTCTTTCTTTCTTTTTTTGCCTGCTTACTTGGTGACATAAGAGGATGGCATTTCCCACCTAGAGTGGGTGCAATTTAGGAAACATCAGTCTAACTATGCTGCAAAGTAAAAGCAAAGCATAAGTCAGAGCTCTTTCCCTTCTTTTATTTTTTTGTCCTGGGATAATGTATATGCCATGGCCTTGCTCCTAGCTTGGAGAAGAACCATAGCTCACATGTAAAGAGCAACCTGTGAATACAAGGGGTCCCAGGTTCAAATCCTGGTATTTTCCCAAGTGGTTGGAAAACATTCCAGTCTGAAATCCAAGAGAAGCACTACAAGTCAGTGAAGACCAGTGGTTCTCAAACCTGAGTCTGCAGATGTTCTTGAACTAGTCCCCATAATCGTTCATCATGGCTTCTGATTAAGGACGGTGGGAATATGTAGGCCAACCACTACTTTGGAAGTACAGTGGTGCCTCGGGTTACGAAATTAATTCGTTCCGTGGCACCGTTCGTAACCCGAAAAGCCTTCGTAAGCCGAATTGCCATAGGCGCTAATGGGGAAAAGCCGCGATTCCGTGCGAAAAAGCCGAAAAAAGCACCAAAAGTTTTTTCGTAACCCGAAAAAACATTCGTAACCCGAAACAATGTTTTCCTATGGGATTTTTTCGTATCCCGAAAATTTCGTAACCTGGGTATTTCGTATCCCGAGGTACCACTGTAGGAGCTACTGGTGTAAACGATACTGAGACTGATGGACTAACAATGGTTTCACCAGAGATAAGGCAACTTCCTGAAGGGACAAAGTTAATGATTCTAAAACACCTTGATTCATTTGATTTTGACAACCTAAGTTACGTACATGAAAACATCAAAGTGGATTTGATCCAATCATTGCATTGTTAGTCTTTGGCAGTCACCAGGAATTTTTTTGATGATGTTCTATTAAAGAGCAGCCTTCTGTCTCAAAGTTTAACCTACATGTCTTGTGCCAGGTACATAGAAGATGGATGGCAGAAAATGTGAGTTATAGATTTCAAAAGCACTTCCATCCATCTTTGTCCCTGGAAATGTTGTAGGAAAGATGGAAAGTTGGTGTTTTATATCTTGAAGATGTACTTCTCTGTCTGATGATGACAGCTATCTTTGCAACAGTTAGGAATATGAATGGGACACAATTCCTATTTATCTGTAATACACTAACTTTATTACAAAGTGTTTAAAAAATAAAAACACTCTTAAATAGGCCTGTAATATAATAAAGATTACAGACCTATGGTCTTGGGAGGTGTCCCAAGAGTATAGGATTTAATACATTTTCCCCTTTAAGAAGTGATGCGGGGTGGAGAGATGGCTTCATTTCAGGCATTAACATCCAATGTTATTAACATTTATTATTATTAACATTTATTTATAGAGTGCCGTAATGTTTGCACAGTGCTTTACATAGCAAGGGTTAAATAAAATAAGAATAAAAAGAATAAAAACCTGCCAAGCAGCGTACAATCTAAAACAATGTTACCTGTCTCTCTATGTGTGTGTCTCTTTCTGATTCCCCCCCCCCTCTCTCTCTCTCACACACACACACACTCTCTCTCCTTGGATTCATAGAGGAATAAGTGTGGAAAGACTATTTATAAATACTCAAAATGGTTGACAAACAGCTAAGATCCTGCATCTGAAGATATACGTTGATCACATAGCTACAGCCCCCTAGTTATGGGGTTGTTCCCACTATGGTTCAAACCGGATCGTGATTTGAAATGATCTGGTTTAAACCACCATGATTCCCACCTAATTTGATTCGCTGAAATGATTTGGAAAGGGGAGGCATGGTTTTTACTCAATTAGATGCTGGGTTAAAGGGGTGTTTTGGGGGGATGCCCTGATTTATTTTCAAATAAATTGATTCATCCCAGTGGGAACCAGAGGTGGATTTGAATCCGCCCTGGTCCAAGTGGGAACTAGGCAGGGTGGATTGGATTCCACCGACAGTGATGGAGAGGCAGCTGCAATGGCCCCGACCATCTCCCCATCACTGGCCTCCCTGCCTCTCTGTACCTGGGCCACCAGCTTCTCTTCAGCTTTCCTGCAATCTCCTTCCCGCCCTCCCCAGGCACAGGGAATGGAAGAAGGTCAGGGGAAGCTGGGAAGAAGGTCACAGAGAAGCCAGGGAAGCTTTTCTGCAAGCTTCCCCAGCCACAGGGAACGAAAAGAGGCCACAGGGAAGCTAGGGAAGCCGGTTAGAGGCCGAAGGAGGCCAGAAGAAGCCGGTAAGAAGGCTGGGCCAGGGACAGTCAGAGCTAGGAGAGGCCAAGGTGCCTGATCCTAATTGATAGAATCGGTGCAAACATAGTGGGAACCAGCTTAAGGGACAAATTCAGTATCAGAGAAATTATTGGAGCCCACATGCCATGGTGTGGTGCCCAAGACAAAAGATGTGGGGAATAAAATACCAGTATATTTTAGTATGATGATCTTGTTGCCAGTAAATGAAATCTCGGCAGAATATGGGGGGAGATCTATTGAAAAGGTAGAAAGCATACAGAATCTGGAAATTGTCAACAGGCACGAGGAAGGGTTACTGAGAGGTTCAGATTCAACTCCAGGATCCACATTTCCTCATCAATGGTCTAAAAGATAAGCTATATACAGAAAAATGTATGAGAGAATTAAATATGCATAACTTATCCCGTTTTTAATTTTTATTTGACATAGTCTCCAAAATCACTCTATTTTTGCAGGAACATTTCCCAGAAGTTCACATACTTTCCCTAACGGCACATTTTGTGCCTTCTCTACTCGCCTACAAACCTGCCGTGTATCCATGGCCCTTGCCTACTGAATAATAATCTTTACTTTCTGCAGGGCTGAGCACAGATCTTCTCACTTCAGGCAGCCCATGTAATGTCTGTTTAAGCCCATGTGCTCTGTTTCGACTGTCTTCCTTTATCTTAAGAAATTGTGAGGACCTGCACTTAATTCACTGAAATTCAGTTTCAGCTCAGCAATAAAAAGTGTATTAAGGCCTTTAATTACTTTTATGTGCTAAACCGCAGAGTTTAATCATTTTTAGGTTTTACCTGATTTACCAGCAACTTTTCAACCTATTGATTATGAAATCCACTTGTTTCACAATGTTAGCTCTCACAGATATTGGTCAAGTGGTTTAAGCATGCATACTATGCACTAGCCTTTCCTGGTGTTTTTTTTTTTAAGCATTTATGACTTACACTTTATCTGAAGGGCCAGCATTGATATGGAGGCTGCCATTAACAGGTATATAACCTTTTCTTGCAATTACTACTTCAGGCATATTTCAGAATACAAGCAAGTTTAGCATATTATATATTCTTTGCAAATACCATCTAGAGGATGGGGCTGAAATATCCTCAAGGCACCAGATCCCACTGATCTTGGAAACTAAGCAGGGTGGCCCCTGGGTAGTACCTGGATGGGAGACCACCAAGCAATACCAGATGATGTAGGCTATATTTTAGAGGAAGGAATTGGCAAAAGCACCTCTGACCATTGCCTAAGAAACCCTATTAAATTCATGGGGTTACTATAAGTCAGTAGAGTGGTCAGCACCAACCCTTAACTGTCCCTGCCTTGGGTAGCCTGAACTAAACCATAGATAGCAGAGATGGGAGTAGGAGTGGAAATAATATTTGAACATGTTTTTTAAAATGGTCTAGACATATAGTTCTATAATGTCAGGAAACCTAACAAGGAGAAACCTCAACTGACAAGAAGCTTCTCAACATGGGACTCATTCTGCACAAACTTCACACACCAGAAAATAATGACACCCCCCATGCAAAAGTGGAAAACCACAAATAAAGGAGCATTATTTATTTTTTTAACCAGAGACACCACTTTTCTAGGGATCTGTAGGTCCTCCAGTGGAAATCTATGGTCAATGTCCAGCAGACATTGAGTTGAGCTGGAGGACCTACAGATGCTTAGATTGAATATATATTTTGGATGGCAGGAGCAAATACAGCAATTCATGAGTAATCATCCACAATGCTTAATTTGCAAATGTGGCGGGATGAACACATTTCTCACAGTGGGAAGAAAATTGCAAGAATTGCTCATTGCTTCCTTCGATAACAAAATTGGAGGTAGGTGGAAGACATTTCTTCCCATCTTTACCACTGCATAATGTGACCCCTCCCACCTTTCAAACTGAGTTGGCCAATTGATACAAGGGGATGGACCACATGCATTGTATGGAAAATATCACTAGTCCGAGTCTTGGCTGCTTCAGTTTATAAAGGGAGCAAGGAGGCAGTTGATGGGAAAGACATCTGTCTGAGCTGAACCAATGAGGGTAGACAGCACTGGGCTAAATGGGCTCATAGCTTGACCTTTTATAAGTTAGCTTTATAAACTACAAGAGACCGAGCTTGAAGTCATAACCAGGATGATGATCCATTGGGAACAGCCCTGGGGCTTCCTTGTATTTTCAGAGATTTTTTAATAGTAAGTCTCCAGGCCATTGACTTGTGAAAAGTATACAGAAAGGCATGCAGACATTATTCTACCTAACAGCTCTAATGTTCTGGCTAATAATTGCAAAGATATTTGATAACTGACAGTCAGGTCTTCTCTTCTAAATGTTATACAAATCACACTTTATATCAATATTTAATACAGTTCTCTAAACAGTATTTAATATTTAAACATATTATGCTCCATGGACTTGTCATCTGGAACAGATGCTTCTCTCCCAACCCTCACAATGCTCCAAATCCATCACTACCAGATTCCTGGTGATGGGTTTGCCTTCAGTTTCATAGTTCAAGCTATTTAGTCCCTGATGTGATACACTTTTAAGTCCTAGGTCCATCAACAAATTAAAATTAAGAAATGGGTGAAACAGTCAGATTTGCATGTTGCTGAATTCATACACATTGTCCCATGCCAATAATTTGAAATTTTGTAATTTTAAAAGATACCCACAGGAAAGTGTGTATCTCCATATGTGCTTTAAAATGGATATGCTCTCAAAATGTCACTAAATGCATTTTTTAAAAATTCAAAATGTGCATTTTGTTTCCCAGACATGTTTTACTTTTCCCCACCTTGAGTCAAGAACTTTGCCAGAACATCAGGTAGGTTATAAGGTGCATGTAACTCCCTTGGGATCATGAGGGTTTCTTGGACAGAGCATAGCAGATTCTCCTGGGTGTGAAACATCCAGGAGATATCTCTGAGGAGGAGGTCAGTTCTCATACAAAGCTTGTAGACACTTGGAGGGATGCAACATGTAGAAGTAGAAGGACCAGGAATCATACTATGAGTTTGGCATTACAGAATCTATTCAAAGTTTTCTCTCTTATCAAAGATGATAACGAACAGCAATTAGAGCATCCATGTCAGTCTTCAGAGAACATGCATGAGATCTTGGAAGATTCAGCATTTGAAAAGGCCTCTATCAATCTTCAAATGGAGGCAAGTGATGGTGGCAGGGGAACAGAAAAAGCAGTAGTGAGGTATTCAAACCTTCATTTTTTTTAGTCTGAATTGCAAAGATGTCAACCTTATTTATTTATTTATTTATTTATTATTCTGCTTTTCAGGGTTGGAGTTCAGAACAACAGGTAGCTCCCTTAAAGTTTCATACTAAACATACTAAAACTCAAAATGGATTCATCATCTTCCCCGACACAGAATCCACCAACCAATGCTACTCTTGTCAAGCTTAAACTAATAGGAAGAGCCAATGCAGCAGCAGCATCTAAAACAAATGAACAAATGTGAAGCTTAGGTGGAATACACACACACACACACATACACACACACACACTCCTCATTACCAAATTAAAGCTAAAATGAACCAGCAGCAGACTGATAAAACTGAGCAAGCCACTGCATGCAAGTTAAGTGGCTCTTTGAACGCATTCTGAAAAGCCTGCAAAGAGACATTTAATGGCTCAGATGCATGGGAGCAAGCAATGGGTGGGTGAGGATGTAGCTGCCATGTTGAAATAAAATTAAAACACACGGTTGTGTGAATCAGCCATCAGTTGTTGTTTTTCCCAACCTCACTGCAATGCAGACAACAAGGGGGATGTCAAGACCTGCCACGGAGATCTCCAACTGAGTTTCTGATCTCACTTTCAAGCCTGTCAGAAACATAGCTTGGTGTGTGTGTGTGTGTGTGTGTTTAATATATATCACAACCTCGGGAAGCTGTACTTCTTTGGCAGCTTCCCTGCACTTTTTGAGCAGTGTAGGAGGGAGAGAATACCAGCAAGCCTGGATGATTGTGAGTATCATTCTGAAATGCAACCTCAGAGTAGTAGCAATAAATTACAGAACTTCAGCAACGCTACAAATCCTATGCTTCAACATGTCCAAAAGGAACTATTATGCTCTCAACCTGGTATAAAATAATCACAGTAAAATAGGTGGACTTGTCAAGTGGTTAAAAGATAACATTGAAATACACAGTGTTCAGTTTGCTCACAGCAGCGATCAAAAGCGGTAAATACTGATGCAGAAAGCAAGAAAAACAGGGGCAATGCACTGTTATTGTTGTGGAAATTATCTGACTTTGAATGGTTCCAACCAGACTTTGTACAGTAGTGTGTGTTTTATTTTAAGTAAAATAAAATAAAGGGTTAAAAAGAACTTAAAGATTGTGGGTCACAGCAAGGATGCTGGAAAATGTCATTCTGACATTAATCACATTTCACAGACAAATACACAGATCATAACACAGATGTCTTTGGGACTGAGAGCCAACTTGGCATAGTTGGAGTGTTGGACTACAACTCTGGAGACCAGGGCTCAGTTCCCAGCTCTGCCATGAAACCCACTGAGTAACTATGGACTAGTCACAAGCTTTTAGCCTCAGAGGATAGTAATGGTGGACCTCTTCTAAAGATATCTTGTCAAGAAAACCCCACAACAGGATTGTCTTAGGGTTGTTATAAATTGGAAATGACTTGGAAGGTCCATGGCACACACACGTTTGGATTATACAGTCGGCCCTCCTTATCCACGGATTTTTTTATCCATGGATTCAAGCATCCATGGCTTTAAAATATTCAAAAAAAGTATAAATTCCAAATAGCAAACCTTGATTTTCCATTTTATTTAAGGGACGTTTGCTCTGTCATTATATTTAATGGGACTTGAGCATCCACGGATTTTGTTATCCACAGTGGGTCCTGGAACCAAACCCCAGCAGACAATAATGTCCCACTATATACATTTCCACATTTTATAATCTAGTTCTTGGTTCTAAAAATATGCATAAAATGCATATTTTAGAAGGAAATGCATGCATTTTAAGATAAAATATATACAGTTTGAATGTATATTAGTGTTTGAATATGTGTGCGAAGCTTACAGAAAATGGGACAAAGCAGATTTTAAACCCCAAATGTTTGTAACCAACACAAACTGGAAATGCATTGACCCATCCACATCTATGTTCCATTATCACCAGTCTCTGTCTTCTCTTATCAACCATCTTTCTCATGACCACAACATTGTATATAGTGCTTTGCAGAGTTTCATTAGCACAAAACCGAGACATTCCACAATGGATAATGAGCAAAGTGATGGAAATGTCCCAAGAATAAAGTTATTTCATAGAATAGTGCTCCCCAACCAACAATGGCACACACCTTCCTGGATTTTGTAACAGAATGATGCAGGAGGTTTAGTTTCTGAACTCCCTACAAACACACACACACACACACACACACACACACACACACACCCCATTCTGGCTATATTTCCAGCAAAACATCAAGGTTCATTTACAGTGCAAAAGCTTAGCTGCCCTGGAGATCTGACAGAAAGGAACAAAAAGTTTCAGGCGCATCTTCCCATAAAATTACAAAGTCACCCTTTCTATAATCAATGCCCATAAATCTCTGTTGTGTACTTCAGAGCCTTCATTCAGCTATAACAAAACAACTGCAAGAAAAACAAGGGGAGAGAAAAAAATACAATACACAAGAGTCTAACAGTCTTTTTCAGGCATTCCAGACCAGGATGTCTGTGGAGGGATCTTGGGATCATGCTTCCAACCTACCTCAATATTCATGCATATTTCTGGTGCATTTACAAACTGGATTCATACAGGATCTCTGTTCCACCAAAGCGAATTAAATGGCTTACTCTTGCAAATTGTGGTGATTATGATCTTTTAGCATGTGGCCGAAATGCTATATCAAAGACACTCACTGTAACTTTATGCTTACGGAGTTAACACCTCAGTCTCTCGAATAAACTTTATTACTATTACCTCAGTCTCTCTATGCCACCCAGTCATTGAACTGCACAACCAAATGCACACAACCATGCACACCTAATCATTGCATAATGTGCAGTGATGTACAATGATCTGCTAGGATCTGAAATGGCACCACATGCATAACTCTGCTTTCACAACCTTCAGCTGAATATGAATATGGTGCATCAACCCCAAAAATGCAATGGCATGTGTAAGGGAAATTATGCATGTGTGAAGACTTCAGAAGGATGCTACTTTTCTATTTCATATTGTTATTGTAAACTGCCCAGAACAGCACTGCAAGGTCAGATATAATTTTTCAATAATTTAGTTAATTAGCCCGTTCGCCATGAAGAATAAGAATTCAGGCAGCTGGATCCTTAATTGGTCAGAGTCTCAATTGACCACATGAGTTATTTTGCTTTGTCTTTTAAGACTTCCAATTCTCTAACACAAGGATTATCCATATGGGTACGCAAAGTGCCAGGTATAATGAGACCATCAGGTGCTCTAACAATATGAGTTGCTACTAGCAGTATAATTAACAATCCCAACAACACTCTCATATAGGCTCCTTCAGTTAAGGGTGCATGCTGAGCAATAGTATATCATTTCCTCATTCATAAATAAAGACTCATAGAGTTGGAAGAGACCACAAGGGCCATCCAGTCCAACCCACACTGCCATGCAGGAACTCACAATCAAAGCATTCCTGACAGATGGCCATCCAGCCTCTGTTTAAAGACCTCCAAAGAAGGGGGAGAGTCTGAAAAAAGAATTATATGACTTTACCATTATGGATCCAACTAAATAAACTTACTGTAGTTACTAATAACCATAAACACAGATTATTACGTTTAAATAAATACATTAGTTGACAACATTTTTGATGTTATGATGAACCTTATGGTTAAGTGTCTTGCTAGGCAATCCACTTCAGGGTACTCTTATCACTGGGCCAGTTTCAGGATCAGGTTAGAGGCTACAGCTCTTGGGTTTCTTCCAACTCTTTGGTTCTATGCCAGTCACAGTGTCATATTGTGTGCCCCCACTCTAGCCTGTCATCAGTGGTTCCCACAAGGCACAACACCAGACTGCAATCTGTGGAAAGCAAGAGCTCACTGCTCTCCATTTTAATTACTCATAATGCTCTGGTGTGCCACTGTAGCAAATTAAAATGGCCTTGCAGCTGTCTACCACTGCCTCATGGCATACTCAAAGCAAGGGGCTGTTCATTCAAGGGAGTGGGGATGTTTAGCCTGGAGAAGAGAAGGTTAAGAGGTGATATGATAGCCCTGTTTAAATATTTGAAGGGATGTCATATTGAGGAGGGAGCTAACTTGTTTTCTGCTGCTCCAGGGAACAGGACCCGCAACAATGAATGCAAGCTCCAGGAAAAGAGATTCCACCTCAACCTTAGGAGGAACATCCTGATAGTAAGGGCTGTTCAACAGTGGAACACACTCCCTTGGAGTGTAGTGGAGTCTCCTTCCTTAGAGGTCTTTAATCAGAGGCTGGATGGCCATCTGTCGGGGATGCTTTGATTTAGATTTCCTGCATGGCAGGAGGTTGGACTGGATGGCACTTGCGGTCTCTTCCTATTCTATGATTCTATGACCAGATCTACAGGAGACTTTGGAACTAGATGGCTATAGCCCAAGATTCGGGGTGTGACTGTGAGTCAGATGTGGGCAATTCCTAGCATTCTTCTCCATACACTGGGCTAGTTAGGACTGCTTTAAGGTGCAGTACATTATCTGGGCAGCAACACTTTGATTATCCCTGTCCTACTGTGTTGTTCCCTCCTCAACAAGTGGTCTACAGTAGTATACCACCTTTGAACATGGAGTTTCTAATGATCTATAATGGCAACACTATCTGCCCATTATTGTAACAGATAGGCCACAGCTTGGAAACATTACTTTTGGGACTACAGCTCCCAGAATTGCCAAGCTAGCATGGCCAACACACACACACACACACAGAGTATAAGAAATCATCAGTCTAAGCAGCTGGGCAAAACTCCCATGGCATGTGTTTGTCAGGATATTTATTGCAGAGATATTCTAATTAGATAGGGTAGTAATCTCCCATCGCTTTGAATTGGATCAGATGGTCTACTGATATAAGCAAAACCAAATCAGACTGGGAATTGGGTCATGCCAAGATATTCTGCATCACATGGTTTCCTTAATCTGATGCAATTTGCTCTACGCAGATACAGGACATTTTCATCACACCGCCACATACTTCTTGAAAAGAGACTGTTTTCGTAAGAGAATATAAACCGCACAGCATATGCCAAAAACACGATTCTTCTGATCTTTGCTTTCTGCATACTCAATCCTATTTACCAGCTGGAATCAAACAAACAAAACAAAAAGGAAGGAGGACATGCAGTGCCTTGTGCATGTGAAACTTTGGCAAGAGCTGTCCAAAACTCCCCATTCAAGCTGACACTGAAATGCATCAGAAGAATCACTTTATATAAGGCAGAATATACACCATTTAACTTATTGTGGAAACATCTGTATGCCCTTGAAACAAATAAGCTGAAGATGATCCCGCTAGCTTCAGTGATTTTGCAAATCTTCAGTCACATATATTTCTCTACAGCACCCTTCTCTAACCGGATGCCCTCCAGATGTTTGGGACTTTAAGTCACATCAACCCCAGATAACATAACCAGTGGTCAGGAATGTCAAAAGCTGTAGCCAGAATTTCTGGAAGCCGGCAGCTTTGGCAAGACTGCTCTACAGTCATTTTGTCTCGCTTAAAGGCCAATATGTTACAGTGCCCAGAATACTGGATAAAGACTAAGATAATAATGTTTCCAATTACTACTCAGTCATCAAAGTGTGATATAGTGTTTTGAGTGTTGGATTAGAACTGTGGAGACCAGGGTTCATATTCCTGCTCAGCCATGGAAACCCACTGGTAGATCTTGGGCAAGTCACACTCTCTCAGCCTCAGGGAAGTGCAAAGGCACATCTACTTGGAACAAATCTTACCTTATGGTTGGCTAAGTCAGAAACATCTTGACGGCACACAACAACAGCAACAATTCCTGAAAGCCATAGATGACCTTGGGTGAGATATTATCTCTCAGCCAATCTCACAAAGTTGTTGTGACAGTAAAATGGTTTCAGGGTGAAATACGCAGGTCCTTGAGTTCCTTGGGGAAAGAGTAGGATTTAAATATAACACATAAGAACTACTTCCTTGATTTGAAATTCATTGTATGCCAGTAACGCTAGTTCTCACACCAACAGGCATTTCCAGATTTATTGTCAACTAAAAGAACAAACTTAAAATGTGTTATAAAGGTAAAGGTACTCCCTTGACATAACTGTCTAGTCATAACCAACTGTAGGGGGTGATGCTCATTTCTGTTTCTAAGCCAAAGAGCCAGTGTTATCTGAGGACTGCTCTGGTGGTCATGTGGCCAGCATGACTGGACCGAATGCTTTTACCTTCCCACGTAAGTGGTACCTATCTATCTACTTGCATTTGCATGCTTTCAAACTGCTTGGTTGGCAGAAGCTGGGACTAGTGACAGAAGCTCACCCCATCATGCAGCATTCCAGCCTCGAAACTGGCAACCTTCAGATCTTTCGATCATCAAAACTGGCATCTTAATAGTGTATTATACCATCACCGAATTTATGTTATATAATGTAAACAATATGCATACCAAAATTTTTGTTGTTATGATAATGACTTTTGCCAACTGTTCAGTTCTCTCAAAACAGTACTTCAAAAGACGGAGTGCTTTCACAGCTGTCTTTGTGTGTTTTTCTCGGCTATATGCCCATATCACAAGAGCCAATGTGGTACAGTGGTTTGAATGTTGGACTCTAAGAGAGTAGGAAACATTTCCATGCCCAGGTCATTGGGTGACCCTGGATAGGTCACACTCCCTCAGTCTAAGCTGCAGGCAAAAGCAAATCTCCTCTGAATAAATCTTGCCCAGAAAACCCTATGATAGAGTTACCATGTCAAAATTGATTAGAAGGCATATAACAACAAAAAATGCCTACACTGTGTACAATAGACTTGCATTGTTTCTGGTTTTGAGTTATTGAATTACTAGATCTATTTTTCACATTGCTTTACCTGCACCTCTTAACATTCATTTTAATCAGATTTTTTTTTAAAAAAATCCATTTACAGATAAAAGAATTTTGTGCATTGAAAACTACCATTTAAAGGAGAGAATCTTCAACTCTCTATGTGTTGTTGAGCTATAACTCCCATAATCACTTACCAAGGACCAAGCTGGAAGGCCAAACATTTTCTATTCCTGGTATAAGGGATCACAACAGTTGTGTTTTCTAAGCGACTGGTATTCAAAGGCATCTGCAATGCTTGGCAAAGCAGATCTGAACCACAGAATACCTACTGCCCCTTTGTAAAAGCACACAATCTACCAGTTTTCCAGACACCTGGGGAATGGCTGCCTGGGTAAAAACTAGATGGGATAAGTATAGGGCAAGACTCTCATTTTCCCCAGTTCCTATTTCTTCAGTAGCCATAAGGAGAATTTTTATTTTATTGTATTTTTATGCCACCTTTCTCCCAAAAGAAAGGACTCAAGGCGGTTCATAATATAAAAGAAGAGAAGTTGCTTAAATGAGGAAGTGAAGGAGAGAGTGTTAAGGAGGTATAATGAGGCATGAAACACTAGGAAGGAGACTATGAGACTGAGATTCTATATCAAGAAGATGTAGCATACATCTGAGTTACACCTCAGTTGTACTATATCACCTCATTATAGAAGTGCAACAGCCTGCAACTAAATGAACATTGTGCATGGATGCATAATGTTCAATGAACAATGAGATGCACTGATGTTCAATGGGGCTCAATGTGCAGTGATGCATGATGGCACTGCATACATCATTTTCACAATCTTCAAATGAATACAGCCATTCCATGTTGGACATGTATGTCCAAATGCTTCAGTTGGGAAACATATGCCAGAATATGTCACCAACAGGATGCCAGGTAAGGAGACTAGGCAGCAGTGGTAGCGCCTTTTGATAGACTGAGTAGTGCAGTTCACCATTCTTCTCATGTTATCAACTGTGGTGGCTCCCTCATCCTGCCTCATCCTGCTATAAACAGGTAACAGGAAGGGAAAACAGAGATGGATGTTTCCTTCCATGCTCTAAACTTAAAAAAAACAAAAACAAAAAACCATCATGTCTTGGCCCCAAAAGCTGATGAGAGGCCCTCTTTTCAGGTTTCAACTGCCATTGCTCTGGCCTCTGAGGGAGAAAAGAGCAGCCAAACACAGCCTGATCTTGCCTTGGCCTAGCAGCTGGAGGGTTCCTAGAGGGTTCCTTAGATAGCTCTTTTCAAGGGGAAGAGTGCAATGCCACTCCTGAGGAGAAGCATCTGAGGGTGAGGAAAGATCAGAAGGTGAGGAAAGTCTTCTCAAGCAAAGCATGTCCTGTACTCTTCGTCTGGGAGTTTTTATCAGGAAAGAACACACAAGATACTACTACTCTCAACTACTTGAAGTTTCCCAGGAAGATTCCACCTGAGGAACAATGTGGAAAGAATTCTGCACATGCACAATTTCAGTACATGATGGAGTCATCAAGAATGAAGAGAATAATATACCTCATAATGGTATGGAAAATCTGCATATGAAACTCACCATATGCACACATGAACTACTGCATCACAGCACATGTGCTGGCTATAAATCTATGGCACTCTCAGTTGAGATTCTAGCGATGTAGGAAAGCAGAAAGAGATTATCAGCTCCCCAGAGAGCTTTTTGCTAGAGGATCAAAGGACTAAAACCTAAATAATCATTTTGATTTTGATTCCAATTATGGAATGCATTCTTTTTTATTGGTTTACCTAAATGCAATGGCATGGCTTTCTAAAGCTTGTTATCTTCATTTCATATTTTTTTCCCTCTCTGTGTCAGCATGGTGTATTTAATCTGACTGCTTTTATCTTTAGATACAAACTCCATGTCAGATACATGGATTAATTACAGTGTCCTCAATTTGGTGCTGGGAAGAAAGAAGAAAATGGATTTGGGAAGGGGAAAATTGGAAGACTGGCCATGTCTCCAAGAAAGTAACTGGTTGATGTGGTGTGATTCTGGCTTTTTCATTAGGAAGTGTCAGCCTTCATGTCTTCTGATAACAGCTTTTGTTGCAAAAACAGAGGGAAAATAGTAACTCGCTTAGCAGAATAAGAGAAAGGTAAAATCCTGTAGTCAAGATTCAGTTGTAATTTCTTTGGGTGCGAATGAGACAGTTTTTGAACATAAAAAGTCCCCCCAAGAAGGCTTTTTAGATGTTCAGCAATATAATGCAATATTTGTTGTGTGCCTTAAAGTCATTTCTGACTTACGGTGATCCCAAAGCAAACCCTATCAGGGGGGTTTCTTAGTGAGATTTATTCAGAGGAGATTGGCCACTGCTGTCCCCTGAGGCTGAGAGCATGTGACTTGCCCATGATCACTCAGTGGGTTTTGTGACCGAGCTGGGCATCAAAACTGGTCTCCAGAGCCTTAGTCCAACACTCAGATCACTACACCATGCTGGCTTTATAATGGAATATACACATACATATTACATAACTGTAGTGTACTGTCAAGTCACAGGAACTTTATTGTTGTAGATGCAGACCAACCCTAAAGGAGCCCAGGTTGTTATATCCCCCAGTCTAATGAATAGAAGGCAAAGTGGCTCTCAAAATTGCTGAAATTGTCCCTCACTATTTTAGATGGTAATTCTTTGGTTGCAAAGAGGGCTTCCAATGGCCTGCTGTAAGCTGAGGACCTCCTGCTCCAGTATCAGACAAGAAGATCTGTACAGAGAGAGGTAGGGTCAACTATGGAGTTCCTCTATATATAATGACAGAGCTTTCCACTATTGACTCTGTCTTGCCAACAGAACTAGATTCCACCTCAACATTAGGAGGAACTTTCTGACAGTAAGGGCTGTTAAACAGTGGAACACACTCCCTTGGAGAGTGGTGGAGTCTCCCTCCTTGGAGGTCTTTAAACAGAGGCTGAATCTGAATCTGTTGGGTATGCTTTGACTGAGAGTTCCTGCATGACAGGGGGTTGGACTGGATGGCCCTTGTGGTCTCTTCCAACTCTATGATTCTATGATTCTAGGATCCCATTGTGGAATGGAATAATTTGCCACCATACGGCTACAGAGTGGGTAAAGGCAGGAAGAGAAGTAGCAACCAGCAAGGCTTTTCTTAAATACTGGCCCTAATAGGTGTTGTGGGACTCTGCTTGGGGCTGTTATCTGGGACATAAACTCATGTTACAAACTGTAGTCTAGTAAAGGTTCCTCCATCCCATGTATCATCAGATGGTGTTTTAAGCTTGATATACTTTTAGTTAATTAATCAACTGACAAGTTTTATTGCTTTCATCCCTCTTTAGATGCTTTTAGGTTGTGTCACATGTTTTATTTATTTAAACTCAAATGGTTGAAACTGTTTATTAAAGTATCTGAAACAAATAATAGGCAACACCTTTTATTTTTAGATTAAGTCACATTGTGCCAAGATTCTGCCTTGAGCAAATTTTTATGTGGCGGTTATAAACCCCTGCAAATAGAGGCTTATAATGGAAGTGCTGACACAACCTTATGCACTGCTTTAATAAAAAGAGTGAGCATGCAGTAAGGTCCAGAGTAGGGGATTGACCCATAACTCATGAGAGACAGAGCATTAAGGGAATTATAAATGTCAGTCCCTTATGATTTTTCTGTATCATAAAAAAATACCACCATCTATTCTTCTAATATCTGTTTTCCATTTCCTCTTAAATTAATAGAATAGCTAGACTGTAATATTGATTTGATTTTTCTAGTAATGCTTTCAAAAATATCTCAAAAGCTCACTGTTTCACTGCGGCTGTTGATTTAGTCCCCCACTCCCACTTTCAGTCTAAGCTCAAGAGTTTCCTTGTCTTATGTAGGCTTTCAGAAATGTTGTTTTTTCCCCTAATTGACAATTATCTATTTCAAAAGTAACTGTATGAGGCAGAATTTGGAGACCTTGCCATGTTAGTCTGGAGCACACACGTTGGCCATATAAATCAAGATGTACAGCAAGATGCACTCTGCCAGATTTGCATTGTCTTATAAAGGAAGTCTTCCAGCTTCCACTGAAGATTGACTCCATTTCTGATAATGGTGGTGGTGATGATGATGATAATGATGATGACTATTTCTTACCTCCCTCTCCCTATAGATCAAGGAAGGGAATATCAATGGATTAGGCACATAGTGCCAGTTAAAAAAAACATATGAAAGCAACACACATTAAAAACAACCATATATATTTTTAAATTGTTGATTTAAAAATTATCTGGGTAGGCCTAATGGAAAATAATGACATGGGAGTTACTACAGGCCATAACCACCATCTTAAAGCAACACTCCATAAAAGGAAGAGGTTCTTCTCCATGCACCGTGTGCGGGGTAGATATGGTTCTTCCTTCATCTTAACTTTTAAATTCTCTACAGCATTTTATCACACTCTGGGCTACAAAGTTATAGTAGTTCGAAGCTGCTTTAGCTGCCATGGCTGCATCCTATAGAATCTAGAGATTCGTAGTCTGGAAAGTCACTAGAGCTGTCCAGTGGAAAATTCTAAATATCTCATGATATTAGAAATACCAGGATGCCATAGAATGGTGCCATGGTAGTTAAAGTGGTATCACACTGCTCTAATTGTGTCACACTAAAGATGCCTGAACCATTATGGTGGAAGGTCATGTGGCTCTCTCACACTTAGAGAGCCACATGATTTTTACTCCTTGCCTTAGAATAAAAAGACCTTTATCCCTCATTCAATGGTGCTTCCCAGACAACCCATAATACATTATCATTCATTCCAGTGCACATGCTCATATGTTCACAGGCAACCCAATACTTCCATGACTTGTTGAAGAAAGTCTGAATGTAAATATACTTTTACAGCAGAATGTAAATATACTTTTAAGAGGCACCTCCCCAAGGCTTGCATTTTGAAGGAAGATGTTACACAATCCAAACTGCAAACTTCTAAAAATGCATACATTTGAAAAACATGGATGAACACACTTCAGTTTATGGGGGAAAGCATGCACAAAACTGCATACTTTTGAAAAATGCATATATAGTGCATAGACTTTGGAAAGATGCGTCAAAAATATGTATGAATTTCCATGTGAAATGAGAGGAATCTGATGAGGAGGACATAACAAGAATGCCACTGAGAATGTAAAAATGGAACAAGAATGAGATTGACAGATTTTCACATCCGTAGATTGGAAGAGTATCTGTTGAAGGAGAAAGAAAGTGGTCCACCTTGCCCTTTGCTCTGGACAACTGTACTTTTTACAGCTCAAAATGCTGGCCTGAATGAAGATGTCAGCACTAGAGTCACATGGAAGGGCAGCCTTACTCTAAAATGAACAAGAACCTATTATGTCCAAACTTTGGAATTTGGTTGTTTTCTGACATTTCTTCATTTTCTCTCAGCATTACACTCCGAGTGACTTTGTGCTAATAAGTTGAATATGATATGAACTGAGACACAATTCCACACCTAACAATAACCCTTGTAAGTGTCATAAAATCAATCACTGAGTGTTGATGGCAAGCATGGCTCATCCCTGTATTAAGAATACAAGTAATTTTCAGAAATAAAAAAAGGAAAAACACAGAAACAAGTGCTGTTTATGTCCCTCGTAGCAGTGGAATTTCTTAGGCATATCTACAACATTCTTCACCATTACTAGTATCCAAGGAACATTAGAAAACACTGAATAGATCTTGATAATCAAAACAAGACAACTTCCAAAAGCACATTTTATAGCCAGATAATAGAACTCACTAGTAGCAGCAATCTATGAAAATTGTCTCACTTTCTCCAGTGGTTCGCCCATCTCCTTTTCACCTGACATCAATTTTAAAAACTAAAACCACAGACCATCCACAAAAGGATCACCAGGAAATATTGATTAACTTATTAAACTAAATGGAGCCTCTGTTTTATGGGAGCAGCCATAAACCTCATCAGCAGTACATCAGCTTAAATCCAAGAGGGAGAAAAAGATTGTATCCAACTTGTCCCATGTATTCATTATAGCTATTAATTTAGTCTACAGCTTTTCCTTTAGGAAGTGCAGACAGATAACATGAAGCTTATAGGTGTGGTGTGTTTATCAGGGACTATTCTCCATAACTTGGTAATTCAACAGAGCTAAACTATAGTATAAACATTTCTTCCTTTCTTCTTTTGATATAGCCTAAATCAATCCAAGTAGGAAGTCTTCATAGTTATTTGCTATACATTAAATGAATATTCATGCCACTATAGGAAACACAAAAATCTGGACTGGCCAGCAGTCAAAAGGCAGTACCTCTCCATGCAGCAACCAGTCATTTATAGTGCTTAGCACTATAAAGCGATATAGAAATGTAAGTGCTATTGCTATTACTATTGCTATCTCATGGAATTTGGTGTCATGCGACATCATGGGACACATTCATGGAAGAGTTGTTTTTGGCTATAAGGAAATATGGCAGTGATTCTGCCTTTGGGGTAGAAATAATAGAAGAAGGATCTGTCACCTTTGTGCCCTGTATGTGGGGTTCCTAGAAGTTTCTCTTATTACCCACCATGGGAGAAAACGTGCTAATTTAATTGGACCAGTGGAACACACTCCCTCCGAAAGTGGTGGAGTCTCCTTCTTTGGAAGGTTTTAAATAGAGGCTGGATGGCCCTCTGTCAGGGGTGCTTTGATTGTCTGTTGATGCATGGCAGGGGGTTGGACTGGATGGCCCTTGGGGTCTCTTCCAACTCTATGATTCTATGATCCACCAGGACCTTCTAGCAATCCCCCAGAAAACCAAGTGGATGGTGTCGTTGTCATGTGTCCAGCTGTTTGGGGAGAGGGGAACAGGGCATAGTTCTGTTTGGCAGAATTTTACATTCCACCAAACGACACTGGATCCCAGGTATAATTCTGTAATTCACTCACATCCATGTGGGGGTTGCCTTGAATACCTAAATGTCTGAATCTCTGACCTACAGCTCCCTTAGATTTTCATTACTCAAGTGTCAGCCATGAGTGGCTGACCGGCCACTTACGCCTCTGAAAATATATCCATTATCTAAGGACTAAGACCTAAAAGGGACAGGGTTCACGTGCTCTGAAGGGGTTCCATAATTGCTCTGGCAGTGTGGATTTCCCATATCCAGGCTTCTTTTTTCCTGGTTTATAGCCCATTTATTGTTCTTCTTGCCAGAGTGCGTGTCTGCTCTGAATAGAAGTCCCTGTACGAGATGAATGGCACTATTTCTTTCCACAGTCTAAACAATTCTCATGTTGAAAAAGGACTTTCCTGCCCTCTCGTTCCCCCCCCCCCCCCCCAGGCAAGGCTTCAATCCTATGCCAGGCTTTTAGTTCGGCTGGTACATTCTGATCCTTATCCCAAGTTTTGTTGAATTTGCCACAACCACCCACATTGTCATCTGAAGTTTCTTGCACTAGTAAAGCAGCCACTTCAGTTGCAACTCCAATAAGTTCAGTCTTGGTCTCTGAGCTTCCAGTCTTCCACTCATTTTGGCCATCTCACTCTGCTAACCCAGACAAATGACATTCATCGATATGCCAACATGACAGAAAGTGCAAGCTGGAAATTTTATATGCAGACTGGGGAGGTTTCCAGAGCCTTATTACAGTGAATTAAAACCAAAAATGATTAAAACCCACTTGTACCAAGCTTAGATATTATTTTGAGTCAAATATTTTTTGTTATTTAAAAAAAATGCAACAATTTGCTTTCAGATGTGTGCATACACATATGTAGAAGAGGAGGATGGCCCAGAAAAGATGGGCACGGTACAGACCTCACAAAAAGGGAGGCCTGCCAGTGCCTCCCCCCCCCCCACAGGGAAGCCGCAGCTGCCAAACCACACGGCTTCCCTGCGGAGAAAAAAGAACCTGTGAAAAGCGAGTTCCTTTTGTGCCGTGCCAGTTACGCCCAAGTGCACCAATGGCTCACTCATGATGTAACTGCCATGGTGTGACATGCAGATGCTATGTGTCCGTTATGTCACAATGGCGGCGCCCGTATACGTGGGGCGCCACCATTGTTACGGCACCGCACCATATTACGGTTAGGGATCATGCAGTTGCAACGTGGTCCCTTAACCCTAGTACGCCGCCAGCATGGCGCATTTGGCCCATCTGGACCGGGCCATGGTGATATTTAAAAGTTGTTATTGAAAAGAAGTTTGTGGTAGCGATAATGTTTTCATGGTGCACTACAGCCGTCTTTACTGCCACACATATAACAAAAGGCATCTCCTCAAAAGAAAGTCTTACCACCAAGTGAACTGAGGGGCTGTACAGGGCGCCCCTTTTAGCGCCAGATCAGGGCCGTTGCAACCGCACATCCCGCTCTTGCCTTTCCACGGTGCAAAAAGTAGTTGCAAAAAGTGGCTCCTTTCTGCACCATGGAAGGGTGCCATAACCGCTGATGCCGCAGCCTTTCAGCACTCCTTTGGCACTGCATCGTCTAGATGCAGCGCCAGACGAGCGCTGTGATGCCACCCACCATGTGGTGCGGCATGTGGCATCATACCAGCCTGGGGGTAGAGTGGGGGGGGGTGTTGTGTGGATGCCATGCTCTGACTCTGCTTCCAGGCTGGCCTGAATGACCGGTCTGTACAGCCCCTGAGTTTCAGTTAAGTAGGTTTATTGCTTTCACACATCAATACTAACTGACCATTGTAAAGATCTGACATACAGCCCTTTAAAGATTTTGAGTGAGAGACACAATTTGCATCTTTCTTGATCCTATTGCATTCTGTCCCACTCTCACAACTGTATAAATATGCTTAACTTGAAGTTTTAACATCACTGTGTTTTGCATTGAATACCAGGTGCTACAGGTGTATTTGAGAGGAAAGAACTAAAACCACCTCAATTTAACCAGTGTATTGCATGGGTGAGTTATATCAAATGATATAACTGTGAGTATTCCTTACCTAAGAAAACCTTTTGAAATGTATGGGGTCACCACAAGTTGGCAGGCAACTTGAAGATACACAGACACACACACATTGCATCGGAAGAAGTGAATTGATATTTATGAAAGCTCATACTAAAATCAAAATCAGTCTTAAAAGTGCTGCTTGATTTCTTCCTTTTTACCCCTCCTTCTCCATGCTTCCTTTTTATTTAGAACAAAAGATCTAAACTCAAGGAACATTTGCCTTGGTATTTAGAACAACACATCTAAACTCAAGGAAAACTTTTATTTGAGGGAGAGGGTATTTCCCCCCAGAGTTTCTCACGAAAAGAAAGTTAATTGATTTATTTTTATTTATTTATTTTGCTTGGTGAGAGGAAAGGGGAGTCAGTTCCAAGTCTCTGAGATTAATGTGACCTCGGTTCTGTAAAGTCCAGCAATACTGTTTCGTTCATTGCACTTTTGGAGGGAGGCACTGAGAGCCTGAGGGGAAGAGAACATTGTCATTCAGAAGTCAATTCTGCTAACCCATTAGGAGCAGCACATTCCCTGGCTCTCTTGTCAATCAGGCACTGAAAAACCGGTGGGAAAATAGACCTCTTTCACAGTTCAATGCCCCTGCAATTTGATCAATACTCTTTTTAAATGTGTATTTTTCTGACTTTATCTATGATGTCTCATTCTGCTGTAAGGTAGCCCTGTACAAGGAATTATTACTACTTGGGGGGCAGGGATGAGCCAGCGTAAACTTATAGTGGTTCTCAAGGTTATTTGTACATAAGCTTGCAGAACTGCACAAACACATTATGGCTTATAGAATCATAAGAGTCAGAAGTAGTGTTGCCATAATTGTCCACTATTACCAGGGACAAAATGTGGAACAAATTCGAGACCAAACTGTAGGACACCTGCAGGACAAAACTCAGCCCAAAATGTAGGATATTTAAGAAAAATGGAGGACTTTAAATGTCCTACATTTTGGGCTGAGTTTTGTCCTGCAGTTGTCCTACAGTTTGGTCTCGAATTTGTCCTACATTAGCATTGCATATTTAACTCAGACTTCATATCCTTGCATATTCAGTCTTTTTCATTTATCCTAGTAAGCTCTTTTTCTTTCTGCCCCCTCCCTCATGTTAGACAGATAAGTTGTTGTTGTTGTTGTTGTTGTTGTTGTTGTTGTTGTTGTGTCAAGTCATTTCCCATTTATGGCAAACCTATTGCCATAATAGGTTTTGGCAAGATTTGTTCAGTAGGTTTTCATGGCCCAACAGGGATTCAAATCCTGGTCTCCGGAGTCATAATCCAATTCTCAAACCACTACACTACACTACACTTCATATATACCTACTCAAAGATTTTGTTCACAGTTGCAACTGAGCTGACCAGATTCACACTTCTCAACTGATAGGTGGATCAGGATACAGTTATATTTCTAT